>NC_087065.1:75900109-76125696 GCF_963678635.1 Symsagittifera roscoffensis | reverse complement strand
CTTGGTCGATGAAACACTAGAGTTTAATATATACAAAAAAGGTTTTGCGTCCAATTCAAATGCGCGCGTTCAAAATTGACAAATCTCTTGCACTCGCACTAGGCTTTTTCTTTTCCACTTCAGACTTCACCGTAAATCATCCGAATTTTTTGACACAACGAGTGATATTCGAAGGGTGCAAAGATTCGATGAAAACCAATCTATTTTAAGAAACTTAATAATTTTGAATGCGAAACATAAAAACTTTTGAACGCTGTTGAAAAAGTTACAGTAGTAAAAGTCCGCAGGGGTAAGAAAAAGAGCCGAGCACAATTTTACTCACGCTACTTTTTTTTCTTACTTTCTGTTACTTTTTTCGATCTTGTTATCAATGACAGCAGAAAATTCGCAGAAAAATGTGAGCCAGGGTAGTTTTCAGACAAGACTCAACATGGCAGCATGTTTAAAACCAACCTGCCAACCTGTCAACGCCCGCACTTTAACTAACCCCCCATCTGAGCTAACAACCCCCCCCCCCCCTCTCCACCAGGGAGTAGAAAAAAGCAACAGTTTAAAGGTAGTTTGTTACCCTAATGCTTTGATTTAGCGTAAAATAGTGAAGTGATTCTCGCTTTTTCTTGGTTTCGACGATAAGGAAAAGGTCTTTGAAGGTTCTCAAATTTGACCTATCGCTGTTTGACGTACATTTTTCAAAGTTCTCTTCATTTTGTTTGTTATACGAAGACTAACTTTACCATTGAATAGACAAAGTTAAAAAATCATTAAAAACATGGATGACTTCTTATTTCAAAAACAGACTATTTTAATTTTCTGGATTCACACCAGAATATAAAATTAATAATTGATTTAAATAATTTGTTTATTTTTAATTGATTTAAATATTTAACAGGTTTCTCTAAATGTGATAGCTTTACAAAAAAAGTACGATAAAAATTGTATTTAAAATCAAAAGAGCTTCAAATGTTGAAAAAAATTGAAAAAAAGGAATATAAAAAAATGTTCAAAATTCGAAAAATAAAAAAATCCGAAAATAAAAAATGATGGAAACTGAAAAAAAAAAAATTAAATCGAATTTTAGAAAACATGGGGTTAATGTAAATTTTCAATTTTTTAATTGTCTGTTTGCTTTGCTGATATTTTTTCGTATCACCACCTTAAAGAGAGAAAATAATCACAAAAGAAGAAAACATTACAGATTCAGATCAGTAGTGCTCAAATTTTATCAAGAAAACAATATTTTTTGCTCAAGGTTGCCAAACTTTTTTCGAAGGAGTTGTTTTGGCTCGCTCGATATTATTCTGAGAATTTAGTAGACGCCAGCACTTTTCTTTCTGGGTATGTTTTCTTTAAAATAAAAATCTTTCGGGCAAAACAATGATATTTTCACTTTTTGACGATTTTTGTCTTCTTCGTTTTGATTTAGATCATTCCTTGAACAAAATTCAAGTGGGTGACGAAGCAGAAAGTCGAGATGATTTTTTGAGAATTAACACAATTTTGATGAGGGGGAGTGAGAAATTTTAGCTACGTAGTGCACACAGACGAATGCTGCACACCTGAGAAAATCAAATAAAGATACATGTACATAAATGAAGAATATGATATATCTTTATTCGTCTTTTAACCTTTTTGATTACAAGTTTTTGTTCTCTTTCAAGTTCCGATGCTTTTTGCTATTTATTGAATTTGTTTTTCGGTTGCCTTTTTTCTTTTTATTTGGAGCAACACTGCTGCGGAAATTGGTAAAACCTGAGCAGATATGATGCAGAACTTGGGTAGATCTGAGTCAGATCAGAGTCAGATTTTCTCATATCTGCCAATTAATTTGGTGTCAGATCTGAATCAGATCTGAGCAGCTATAAAGTACACATGCTGCAGATCTGCTGCAGGCGTGAAAAATGTATGATTTAACCTTGCTCAGATCTGGTTTTCAGATATAAGTCCATCACGGTAAGTCAATTTGTTGTATTCATTTTCAATAGTTAAGGAAGCTGCCAAAACGGGATCAACTGTACAATAAACCCACAAACCCCACCCCATCCCCCTCAGTGATTTAGGGGGAGGGGGGATATAGATTTTTCATAAGCAAACTTTGAGTATAGCCTAGGTTCATTCAAAATTAATCATAGTAATCAGTTTTATTTGCGCGTTTGTATGAAATGCTTATTGTATACATAATTATTTTCCAGAGTTAATAAATGCTCAGGGAGGGCATTCTACGGCAGGTCGCTTAGAGGGGGGGGGGGGCGGGGAGAGATCGTACGATTGATCCCTAACTTGCTTTCCTTGAAGTGAAACCGCTCAAACATTTGAAACAAAAAAGAAAATTAAAACTTTTTTATCCGTTTGAGTTGTAAAAAAACTTAACTAAACAAACAAACAATTTTCAAATTACTGATATTCATATAGGAAAAATGATGACCTAGCAGTATTTAAAGAACCGCGTATTCGGACACTGTATTAACCAATCAGAGTCGAGACAAGGAAGAATTGTTGTCTCGATTCTGATTGATTAATAGTTTACTAAGCGATCATTGCTGGTTGAATGCTTAGTAATTTTATCCTAAATTATAAGTCTCACCTTAGATCGTCAAATTGTCTTGACAAAAAGTAGAGTAGAAACAATAGTTAGAAAAGGTATGAATTAATTAGTTGGTTAGATACAAAGCACTGGGTTATTAGATTATATAAATGAATCGAACAGCTTAAAGAAATATACCTATGAGGGGAGGTTGGGCTGATCTTATTTTGTTCATCAAAGTTTTATCTTCTTACTAAGGTCGGTGGCTGATTAGTATGTATGGTTGCCCTTGATTTTGTCCAAGTCAGCACTTCTGGTTGGGTCGTCTGAATCGTCTTGCCGTAGTCCTTTGGGTACTTCTAGTCCAGACTTCCTCGGGTGTGCGTATCTCGAGTATCTTGATTTATAGTTTTTCAAACTTAAAAATGAGAAATTATTCTCTTTTTATAAGTGAAAAGGGCTAGATTAATTTTAGTGTTAGGGCAGAAAAGAAAAATTATTTATTTTTTAAAAGATCTGACTGAAGAGAACTGACTTGCTGCTTACTGAGCAAAATGAAACACTGGAGATTTCAGGCCAGTCCCTTTGCTCGTAAGCATAAACCGGCGGCTGATTCAATCTTTAATTATTCAGGTTTCACCTGCTCCTTTGTTCTCCCTTTCTAATAAGGGAATTTTCAAATCAAATATCTTTAACTTATTAGTCCCCTTTGATAAAAACCGCAGCCTTCAGTTTGTCTTATTAAAAATTCATATTACTCTCTCTAATGCATCATATTGCAGGTGCACCTCTGCTTAATCAAAGCAAGGAGAATTTCAGTGCAGCCGGCAAGACTGCTAAATATTTATCCAGTTTGTTTCAAGTTAAGTTAAAAGGGACGTATTAATAATCGCCGCCCTTTTAAAACACTGAGCATTAAAAAATGAGAAAAATTGGACAAGTATTTAAAAAGGAGTGGATTTTCAAAACAAGATTTTATAGTCCTAATAAGAGTAAATCAGTCAATATCTGATTTAGTGAAAAGAAGCTTGAATTTAATTGGCACGCTCCAATTTAGAATTGGGTCGTTAAATAAACAATTAAGACAATGGTCTTTTGTCTGTGTAGTATTTCTCAATACTACAACTCACCCCTTTTTTTTTTTTAGAAAATTAGGCTGTTCGATTCTTACAGTTACCATGGTGAAAATTTAAACACTTTAATGGTTAAATACTGTAGTTATAAAATTTAAAAAAGAACATCAAATGCAAAAGTTATAAAGATAAGTTAATTTTATCTAGAGCTTCCTTCCGGCTTCTAGCTCCACGTTGTATGATCTGAGGATCGCTATCTTCACGTTTTTGTTGCAACTTCACGATTTTCTTTTTTTTTGATTTTGTTCTTGATTCGTAGTCTGCTCATTCCGTCCGTAACTTCTCGAATGTCGTCCTGTTCTTCCTGTCTGTTTTTTACATAGTTCGGAAAAACAGTTATTCCCTCAAACGGGATGGTGACTTGCGTGCCTCCTGCCTTGAGGATGTAGCCGTGTTCCTCCCTCTTCTTTAATTTCCAGAAGTTGTTTTCGTTCTTTATAATCACTTCTGGCTGTGTTATGAAATCGATAGGCATCATCGCCTTTTCCATTGTCGTTGCGTTGACGACTTCAATGAACGATGGTAGTTTCCATCTGTTATAATTTTCCTTTATTGAGTACTTTAAACTCGTTATATATTTTGGATTTTCCGTATCCAATTTGGTTTCTCTGCACTTCTGCAGCTCCAATCTTTGGGTTAAACTGGGAAAATTGCGAGGGTTCTTATTTAACCCGTCGTCCATTGACAAAGATTGAACTGCTACAGGTTTCCGTTGTTTCTTCCTGAGAGGCAGCTTTTTTAAAAACTCTTTGGTTGCTGAATCTGTATTCGGCAGTTCCAATTCAAAATTGAGTCATATGCCATTTTGCTAAACATCAATTTAAAATAAGTAAATATTCAAAATCCCAAATTACATTTGGATACTAAGGCTTATTATCAAATTTGAATAATGATGGACATTTATAAGAGTGTAACATTTTATATATAAAAGGTGGAAAATATAATCTTGTGGTTTCACACAAACCCACCACGGAAAACAAATGAAGAAAAACGATCATGGTGTTTATTAACCAAAGGAATTTAGCACTTTACAACACTGAGTTAAGCTCAGATATGAAACTTAAAGCAAAAATGCAAATGTAGTTAAAGCAAAAAATGGAAATTTGGGCATTAATTAACCCCTAATATTAAATGTATGTTCACCTGGGGTCATCCACAGGCTTACCATGGGGTCCCCTTTTATAGGTAAAAGGGACTAGAAAAAACCGGGGGGGGGGGTAAATAGTATATAATATAGCATATTTAAAGGGTATTTTGTGTTTACTGTTGTTTATAAAGATATATAAATTGTGGGCGAATTACTGAAGGGTTGAGGCCTTACCAAATGTAGAAATGTAGAGGAATTGTATAATGACATCGGATAGTATGTATAATTAATTCCAGGGGTCGGAAAAATCACAAGGGATGTGGCATAAGGGACAAAATTTTGCAGTATTAGGGAGGCATCTTGTACAAATAGTGATACCTTGATGGCAATCAGTAAGATGTTGATAGCTTGCCATACTTTGGGTCTGGGTTGTTCCCCAATTTGCGCTTTTAACCATACTATCGCATGAACAACAAGGGGAGTCATATGAAAGTGATTGGGCATAATTTGGGACTTGGCAAATGGGGCATAAAATCTGTCCATATTTAGTAAAATGGGCTACAATTTGGCCATGACAGTCTATACAGATAAAGTGTGGTGGATGATGTGGCTCGTTATGATGTTGTTTCTTGAATTTGGATTTTGGTAAGTAGCAAATTGGGCATTCAAGAGTGGGTTGTCCAATGGTTTTTCGGAAGTACTGTAATATGGGTTGAGAAACATAAAGAAAACTTTGGAAATAAAAATAACAAGCTTGAAAAATTTTACATATAAAAGCTGGTACAGTTATCTGAATAATTTTTTTAAAGAAGGAAAAATTTAAAAAATAAGTCGATTGGAGGTTTGGAAATTTATGTCGATAACATCTTCGTCATTGTTGAATGCATTTAAGATAATATTAAAAAATCTACTGCTGCTTTTGACAGTAAATTTTTCTTCATCGTGGAAGCCAGGACTATAACTTGTGCAAAAAATATTCAACTGCTGTTGATTGGGATGAATATAAATACGGTTTGTGCGCGCTTGGTATCCGTCAACTTGGACGAGGAGATTATAATCAAGGACAAAATCAATGTCCATTACCAAGCAGAACATTTTGCGACTTCCTAAACAAACAGCATAATTGTTTATTCATTTTTTATTGCCTTTACAGGTCAGACATTTGTTAATTTGTTCGAAATTTAGTACGTGAACATCCTGGCGGCATATTGGGCATAAGAATTTGTCAAAAATTAAGTTAGTTTTGGATTTGAGAGTCATGTAGCATTCATTACAAATAAAATGAAAGGGTTGTGGATACTTTCTTTTGTGAAGTTCTCTTAATTGAAGGGTTGTTTTCAATTCTAGACAAACAGGGCATTCGTTTGCCATTGTATAAAAAGAAGTTATGCCCAAAACTCATCAAAGGCATTTTTGGAAAAACAGATAGGGCAGATGCTTTTGCATTTCTCAATGAAGTTATTGCATATAGTAATATAAGGGTGCTTAACTATCATATGTTTACCTTTTCGTTTGTTTCTGGATAACACTAATTGGTTGCAGATATTACAGACATCATATTCTGTCATATTAATTACATGAATAATCTGCCTGCAAATGGGGCAAGGAATTTTTGCGAATGGTGTACTAGCTCTTAGCTTGAGTTTATTATAACAATTAACGCAAACTAAATGTGGTGGTTGTGGAGGTAAATTTTTGTGTAATTTTTTCATTTGATCGCAAATTTCCAAACATATAGGACATTCAGTTGTCATTCTCACTGCTCATTCAATCTGGTCTAGATCGCAGGGAATGGGAAATGTTAGGCTATTTGCAAGACATAGTATTAAATGCCAGTATTTATTGCTTGGTTTATTAATGGTGCTGTGTAGTTCGCCATTATAAAGCGTTTCGAAATGAATTATAAAAATGGGGATTATTTTGAATTTTTCTGCTAGAATGAAGGAGCGTTGGAACCCTTTAATTTGGACAAAGGTTCTTTCGTAAAAAATTATCATTCTAGTCTAAGGTACAATGTTCACATTCCATATTGGTAGGACAAGACTCTGGGTGATCAGATACAAAAAGAAAGAATGGCCAATATCGGGAAGTGGAGTAAAAACTAAGTTCCTCAAAAGTACCTGTTTCGATGTATCGAACATTAACTATCATGTAAACTTGTAAATGTGGTTGTAATTCAAATGTTTTCTTTATATGAATAACTAAAACTGGTTGGTCGTTGATATTAAACATCATTTTTTCTAATTAGAGAAAATAGGTGGATTTAGAAAAAATTCTGCATTTGTGTCAAAAGCAAGAAAATGACTTAGTTCAAGGAAATTAGGGTGATTTCCTGGAACTGTTATTGTAGTTGCTATACTGGATTTAACCTTACTCACATGTAAAAGATAAAAGTTTTCAGAGTGTTTTTCTACTCCAATGAGTGAGTAACGTAGGTTTGGTAACCGGATAAACAGATTACGAGAGGTTAGTGAGATCATTTGAATGGAAATCGCTTATGTCTTTTGGCAGATGACTTAAGCATGTATTCGACAAAACTAGAAAAAAGTTCCAATATGGCGAGTTGTGGAAGATTTCAATTGTTCCGTCTTCTCAAGTATTACAATAATCAAAATATAAGATAAGTTTTGGACAATATGAATCGTTACAAGCGTCGAAGGATTTTTCTATTTGGTAAAGGAGTACGTGACGATTGTTTTGTTTAAATAACATGAGTTTATGTTCAATATTAAAAATAATTTCTTCACAAGCAGTTTCGAATATGGCTGAGTTTTTATACTTTAAGATATGAAGAATATCTTTGTATCTAGGATTGGTTTGCTTTACGATAATATCGTAATTTTGATTATGGTGAAAGTCGTTGATAATTAAGTGTAAATTGTTATCAATTGCTACGGATGGTAAAATTGCTGTTGTGACTCGGGAAAAGAATTTCTTTGGGAAATGAGGACAAGATATGATTAAGCACAAATTTTGATTTAGTGTGTCAAGGAACATTTATTTTTCTCCAAATTTTATATTTGGAAAGTATCCATTCAATTTTGTTGTTTTTGGTTAAATACTTATACACAGAAGTGAATTCCTTTGAAATCGGTAATGACGACTGCTGAGCTATTTCCTTCCAGTAAAGAACAAATATAATCATATTTTTTCTTTGAAGAGTCAATTTCAATTTCTTGAACAGTTTCCTCAGGATAAGTTATTATCATAAGGTGAATGCAATCATTTGGTTTGGTTTTTGGTAATATTGCTGATGCTATTAATGCTGGTAGTTTGTTTGCATAACCTGGGAGTTGAATTAATAAACGATTGTCTCGATCCAAAATTCCTACCAACATTTGAATGTTTGTGTTCAAGTAAATTCTTTGTATCGTGGTATTTCACACACAAAAATGAACTCCTTCTGAAGTAATTTTTATGATAGCAGATTCGTTACTTTGAAGAAACGAACAGATATAATTATATTTGGGATTCGATGATTCAATGACAGCTTCATGAATCACTTTCCCTGGGTAAACAATTAGCATGAGGCGTATAAAATTATTGGTTCCCAATTGAGGTAAATCAACAGCTGCTATTCGTGTAAACAGTTTATTTGTAAGTGTGGGAAATTGAATCAGTAAAAGAACTTGTCTGTCTAAAATATCGACTAGCATTTGGTCTATGGGGATGCACAGTTTTCTTGAGGGCATTCTGAAATAGAAAACTGTTGCTTAGGTTGGAGTTATAGTGTTGTTGTTGGTGGTTGGATGAGGGATTGTTGTGCTAGAGATCGTTCCTATTACATTGGTCCGTACTAAATGTTCATTTTGGTTATTTAGGTCTGGGTATAAACCAGGTTCGTTTCGCGAATCTGGTGACATTAAGGGTACTGCAGGCTCATTTCGCTCTACCATAGGTATTGAAGCAGTGCTTTCTTGGTAAATATTTTGATTATGATTTTGTTGTCGTATTTGTTTTTGTCTTGAGTTTCGCAAATCTGATGATTCAAGATTGGAGTTTTCGTTTGAGAAAATAGAAGTAAAAACTGATAGAACGAAAAGGTTATACGTGGCACCTAATATTATCTTCCAGAAGCTCATAGTACGATTTGTTAGCTGATTAATTTCCAAAGCTTTAATAATTGTTACTATTATTTCTAGCAGGAATTTGAGAAAAAGAAAACAGGCAAAATAAATTCCGATTTTTTCTAGGAAAAAAGCAACAAAACCGAATGTTCCGATGAAACTAATCATGAAAAATCCTGGTGAGAGCAGAGAATCTAGATAAAATGTTTGGTTTAAACCCATTGCAGCGGTTAAAGCGTCGGAATTTGCATAATCCATGTGTCCATTTTGGAGAACAGTTCATGTAATTTTTTTGAGAATGGATGTTGATGCTGTTTTATGATTAATGTTATCCCAAAAAGCTTTTAATTGTTTTGGGGTATACATGCCTGCGCGTCGGGAATCGTATACGGGAAATTCCGTAATATGGCCTATATCTTGTGGAGCGAACATTAAAGGAGTCTTGAAAGGTATTGGAGCCGGCATTAATTGGTACCAAGATAAATTATCATCTAAATCAAGTTGAAAGGCATTTTTGTAGCCACCAACGCAATGTATTTCGTTGGCAAAAGGAAAAGTTTGGCGGGTAATAGGGTCGACAAACATTGTTCGCCTGTTGTAAAAGATCGGTATTCGATCAAAGCATTTTTCGAGAACTTTAAGAGGTGAAACTTTTTTAGGGCAGTGATACAGCCAGCCAACTGCTCCATCGGTGTCCAAAAACATAGAGTGGTTGCCGGTTAACATGTATCCTGCAAGCCTGGTATTTTGTAAAGCTAACATCATTATTGTTAGAATTTGTGTTCTTTCGAGTTCACATTGATTCTGTAATAATGTCATTTCAGAATGTCTGAGTTGTTTAGCATTAAAGTACATTATGTAATCTAACTTTGCGCCCAGATGAAGTTCGTAATCAATTTCATCGGTACCTACATGGCGCCAAAGAGGATCCCGATTTTTATTGTTACGGTCATCATGGAGGAATGAAAAATTACCTGATCCCAGAGGATAGTTCAAAGGTTTCACTCTTATTTGATCGTTCTCATTTATTTGTATTTGATAGTAATTTCTATCATCGTGTCGTATGTTGCTGGATTTACCAGTGTTCATATCAAAACCGCCTGAATAAGAAATAAACAAGGACTCAAAATTTGTTTTATATAATGCTCCTGGCCTGCTGCAGACTTCTTGCTGCTTGTTGTAAATGCGAATTTTGAGGTGTAAGCCATTGGGTGCCGATCCCTCACTCAGTATATGATATTGAGGGTGGTCCAACTCAGTAGCGTACTTGACCATTTTCGCTTTTTGAGAAAACAATTTTGTGACTACGCAATTTTGGGGCATGTCCCAAGTGTAAGCATAAGGGTCTAATGATGTTGATTCGCATCCGCCTTCGAGTACTGTGCATGGTAATGGGATACCGTAAGGATTTTGTACTTGTTTTGTTTCTAGATTTACTTTGAGTTGAACTTTTTGCATGTGGGTTTCGTAACTATAGTGTTTGATTTGTCCCCTTTTCTTCCATGCTGTCGAACTGTCGCCTTCTAATGATGTTCCTTCATTTCTGTGTTGTAAAATACTTTCATCCATTTTTATAATTAGTTCATGGGTGTATCCATCTTCATTCACTGTAATTTTGTTGTTTTTTGCTGCTTTTTCGCAATCTTCTGGTGGTATAATAATTTCATAGGTTATCATGTTCATATTGTGAACGATGAAAGAATGTGCCCACATTCCGCAATTATAACGAATGGGAAATGTTTTTTTATTTTACACATAACTGCGTTCACGTATGTTCTATAAGACCGTTGATATACGCTAATTGTGCTATCGGTAGTGTAAAGGTTTTCTGGGCTAACTTTACATGGGGCCACTTGATTTAATTTTATTTTCCTGCATGCTTGAACAGTCATAGTGAATAACTTTGAGAGAATTCGATACGTTTTCCAAATCATCATTCTGTAGAATGACAAGAGGTATAAATGTTGAAAGTAGGGTAGTAAATTTCATCATTATCGCGAATTTGGTTGGTTTTTATTGGAAGAAACCATTGTTTTATAAAAAATTGACTAGTTTGATTGACCATTACGTGTGGGGTCATAGTTTGAATAATCTTTTGTATCCAAATTGATGACCCGGAGATTACAAAATGAGTTTTTAGCTAGTGAAGACTATTAGAGATTCTTTAGTTGAATCCTGCTTGGTAGAAGCTGGGTTGTCGCCGATGTCTCTGAATTTTTTCATTTGTCGAGCCCGTTTGAACAGATGTCTGTCCGTTTTGGAGATTGTGACTTGATGTAGTTGGTATATATGACAATTCATCAAAATTATTACCATTCCTATCGTTTGGATAAAGAGGTGTTGAGGTTAGCCTTCTCTGAGCTAATCCTGGTGTATGTGGCATTTGTATAGCTTCTGTGTTGTGCTCTTCAAATCCTGAGTCAATATTCGTTAAGGTTTTTTCTTGCTCAGTATCGTGTAGTTCTATATTATTTTCTCGTCTATGGTGTGTTTCGACAGGTAAATATTCTGATGAACCCATTGGGTTTTGAAATGATTTGTTGGTGAGTGGTGTATTGACAACTTTATTCCTTGATTTCATTAGAATTTCATAGAATTGTTTGTAGGACCTAGTTTTAAAGAGATTGGTATTTGAGGTTTTTGTCCAAAAACAGTTTCGTATGGTGTTAATCCAGTACTTGCGTTGATAGTGGTGTTATGAGCGAAAGCGAATTTCGCAGCTAGATCACTCCAATTTCCCTTTGCTTGATCAAAGAAAATTCTAAAATGTGTTCCTAGATGTTTGTTTTGTATTTCCACTTTACCATTTGTCCATGGTGAATATGCGATTCTGGGAGCATGGGTTATTCTTAGTTCATGAAGCCAACTAGTAAAATCTTCGTTCATGAAAGCTGTTCCTTTATCATAAACAAGTTTTTGTGGAATACCAAATGTGAGAATAAATTTTTCTAAAGTTTTTACTGTTTCAAATGCGGTAGTGTTAGCTACTGGATATACTTGGAGGAATCGAGAAAATGAATCTACCACAACTAAACAGTGTTTCTTTCCGTTTGATGCAGGGTTAATTGGTCCTTTATGATCTATGTGTACAGTATGAAACGGGAAAGGTACCGTATCCGTTCATTGTTCTAACGGTGCTTGGTTAAGATCGTGACGTTTGTGTTTATTTTTTTGACAGTCAAGACATCCTGCTATTAACTGGGTTATCCATTTATACATGCCTGGCCAAAAGAAAAATTGTTTTATATTCGCAATGGTTTTGTCTTTTCCTACATGACCTGCTAATTGATCTGTATGGGCCAATTCAAATGTTTTTATAAAAAGTGACATAGGTACACAAATTTTAATTTCTTTCACTTCGGGATTATCTGATGTTTGTTTGATGCAAAGAACATTTCTTAATAATAATAATGTTTCAAATTTATTTAGATATGAAGATAAAGCTTTCGATTGTCTATAATGTATATTTTTTGAGTCTTTGTTTTTGTTTCTCACTAATTCTTTTACGATTTTTATGACTGCATCCGTGTCTTGTTCTCTGGCAATAAGTTCTGTGTTTAAATCTATATTTTTTCCTAGGTTGTTGAAACTAGTAAATATCTGAGTAAGGTTATTCTTGTTTGTAAGTGTTTCGTTAGGCAGTTTGGTTGCAATTTTTTTGTTTTCTAGTTTATTGGTTAATTGTTCACATAATGCAATTTCTTCGTTTAGTAAACATTCTTGGATTATCTCATCTTGTTCATTAATCGGTTCAAAAAATAGGAGGTCGGACTGGTCTTCAATATCGTAATTTGACATATAATCCCCATATTGGGTTGGGTTAGTGTTTAATTCGAAGGACAATTTGGAGTAGTTATGATCTGATTCTTCGTCACTTGCATTACTATTTGGTGTTTTGTTTTGAATCATTCTAACTTGGTTGATAGCTGAACCTTGTATAAAGCAAGAACTATATCAGTTAGTGAGCAAATTTGTTCTTTTCTTGTTTCTTTGGGTATTTTGATTAATTTGTCGTTATTTATTTTGAATCTAGTTACACCATTCTTATCTTGTTTAATGACAGGAAAAAATTCGTCGCCGGGTCTTTTTTCGGTATCATGTACTATGAAGTATTTTTCTTCGTAGCCATTTTCGTCGTAGAATAGAATGTCTTTGGGAATTTTCTTATCTTTTAATTGGTGTTTGTCTAAATCTTTAGTTCTTACATTTCTGCTTAAAGTATCCGGGAATGCTAGGTTTTTTCCTTCGGTCCAAATAATTTTCAAATTTTGGAATTGTGATATAACCAACTGGTATCTAAAATATCTATGGGAAAGTTTACCTCTTTTTCCCCAAAGGTAAATCAAAGCTTCGTGATCAGTGTAGAGATATATTGGATGTGGTGAACCTAATAAATAGTGTTCGTATGTTTGTAGAGCTGATACAACACCGCAAAGCTCTCCAGCTGTTGTTGACATTTTTTGTTCCTCTTTGTTATATACTCTTGAATTAAAGGATATTATACGTTTTCCTTCTGGGAATTCTTGTACCAATATTGAACCTATTCCTATTGATGATGAGTCTACGTGTACATGGAAAGGATATCTTGTGTCTGGTATTGCTAAGATTGTATCTGCGCTAATTCTTTCTTTTATTTCGTTAAATAGTTTTTCATGATCTTGTGTCCCTTTAAAAACTGTATCATTCCGTATCAAATCATTGAAAGGTTTTGAGTCTACAGGTAAATTCTTTATATTTAAACTATAGAATCCTAAACAACCTAACACTCTCATTACATCTCTTTTGTTCTCTGGCGATTTCAATGCCTTGAGATCATCTACCTTTTTCTTGACTGGTTGTATGCCATTTTTATTTAATACATGTCCTACAAACTGAACTCTTCTCAAAAAAAATTTTGTCTTTTCTGGTTGAGCTTTTAATCCTGTTTTTCTTAATAAGTCATGGTATGTAGCAATGATGTCGAACATTTCTTCTACAGTTTGTGCTTGCATTACTGTATCGTCTATATAGGTTACTGCTTGATTTTTTTTTATTAAGGGTGCAAAATGTTTTGTCATTATTCTACTGAAGAAATTTGGTAGACCACATAATCCGTAAAAACCTCGTTTAAACGTATATTGTTTTGATCCAATTACAAAGCTTGTTAATTGTTGTGTTTCTTCTGTTAAAGGTATTTGATTGTATGCTGAGCATAAATCACTCGTGGTGAAGAAATTTCCTTTTAGCTTAGTGATGAGCGATCCTGTTGGTTCTAATGGCCATGAATAACGACTTAAGTCAGTTATTGAGTTCAGGTATCTCGCATCGATAACGAGCTTGACTATGTTTCCTTTTGGAAGTATTATAATTGGGTTTATAAATTCTGATCCCATTTCGGTATTACTTCCCATTTCTCTGATTATTCCTGATTTACATAGTTGGTCTAGTAAGTAATTCAGTTTTTCTTAGTAATGCAATGAAACTCTTGATGGTCTTTGTTTAGTCATTACAGAGTTTGGTAAAAGCTTTACATGGAATTTTCGCTTTATTAGTCCTATGTCATCTTTATGTTGTGAATATACGTCTTTATTTTGTAATAGCATGTTCATTAGGTCTTGTAATTGGTTTTGGTCTATATCAGAGTGAGTAAATTCAAATTTTTTTTAGAAACTTATGTTTTGTCTTGTCAAATTTTTTTTTGGATTTCATGAATTTGTATATTTGTAAGATGTGTTTGAGAGTTTAGTTCAGATTTGGGTTTCAGGTCCTTCGATTCCTTGCTGAAATCTGTTTCTAGTTCGTATTTATTAGTATAATCTAGTTCTTTTTGTTTCAAAATTTCCTTGTTTTTCCTTTTTGAATTTTTATGATTTTCACCAATTGATGCATTTTTGAAAAACAGTTGATCTTTTGATTGCTCGCTTACATGAAAAATATGATCAATATGTTCGTTTTTGTTGAACAAAACTTCCATAAAAGCTATATTGTCTGCGACGCTGTAGATTGTTTTTGAATCAGTTTCAATGTCCTCGAAAGTTTGTCCAATTGAACCTTTGGATATAATGACCTTCGATTCTTTAGTATTGTTTAACATTATAGGTAACGTTTTCTCGTCATGATTACAATATGTGTTATAAGTGTATATTCCTTTTTGTTGTAGGTCTTTATCAAGTTTGAACGATGTTCCTTTTTTTAAAAACTTTGTCAGCTGGGGATTTGGAAATGACACGAGTTGATTTTGGTGCTAAAATTATAGTTTGGTCCAAAAGTACATTCTGATAACTACTTATAAATGGATAGCTTTTGCTTTTTATATTGCTTATAGCGACTGATACTCCTGGGTACATTTTGAGTTCTAGTTTTGCTGTTGAAAAATCGATCGATTTAGTTGAATTAGAGAGGAAATCCATACCTAATATATTAAGTTTACATCCGTCCTTGGCCGCAACCCATGCTCGAATTTTTACAAAATAATCACCTTTACTGTCAAAACTAGCGTTAAAATTTGTATATCCTAAGAGTTTGAGTTTTTGTCCGTTAACAGCAAATGTTTTGGATTGTGCTTTAGTAAGTGTCAACTTTTGTATTTTTCCGTATTCTAAATAGGTATCATAATTTAAC
This sequence comes from Symsagittifera roscoffensis, assembly GCF_963678635.1. Classification (NCBI taxonomy): domain Eukaryota; kingdom Metazoa; phylum Xenacoelomorpha; order Acoela; family Convolutidae; genus Symsagittifera; species Symsagittifera roscoffensis. Next base: position 76,110,288 of record NC_087065.1, on the reverse strand, counting down.
AGTGAAAAAGTTGCTCCAGTATCTACTAAAAATTGGGTTTCAAGGCCGTTATTTTTATTTTTGTCTCCGACGGGATGTTGATATAGATTAATATACATTTGTGACTTTTTATCTTGCGGAGACTGTTCTAGTTTAAAGTAAGTTCCTCGCCTTCGTCATCGCTGTAATAGCCATGGATTTTATTCTCACTAAATTGTACTTTAGGGTTTCTGTCTCGACTATTTTCTCTGGAGGATGGTTTTGAATCACCTAGGGATCTTGATTGATTATTGTAGGATGGGAATTTATTTTCGTGAGGTCTGTTTTGGTATTGCGTTCTATAATTGTCTTGTGAAAATGATTTTCTATTTCGATCGGGTATAGAGAATTGCTTCTGTTCCTATCTTGATTATAGTTATTTGAGGTTGTGTTGTAAGTATTATAACGATTTGGGTTATTTTGATCGTTAAATCTATTATTGAAATTTCTATCTCTTGATCCAAAACTTTGAGATCGAGATCTATCGAAACTATTTGTTCTATTAATGAGCTGTCTAGGATACGGAGAATATGGTCTGTTATTGTTATTTCGCTGGTTATAGCCATTGTATCGATTGTTATAACTAATTTCTTCTCGAGGCCTAGATCTCCTATTATAATTGTCTGAGAATTTTTCACGATAATGAGGTGGTTTTCTGTTTTGATCTTTGTGGTCTCTATATTTAAAACAAACACTGATAGTATGACCTGACCTACGACACCATTTACAAAATCGGGTATGGTCTTGTTTATTTCTGGGTTCATTCGGATTATAGGCTGCATTTATTTTATGATCTTTCATTAGTCCTGTTAACTCCTTAAGCTGATCCTTTATTCCTTCTATCTCCAACTTATTATCAACACTACTTGAGGCTGTTCCAGTAAACTCACTACTTACTGCAAAACTTAAGTCTTTTGTTGCAATATGATCTTTTAATTGTTGCCATGTTGCGGGTGGATTCTCAATTAGGAATTGATGAGCCTTTTGTTTCAAGCCTGGCGGGCTTAAGCCGCGTACAAAGAATTCCATTTTCTTTGCTGTTCTTTGATCATCATTAAAAGTTGGATTAGGCCATCCACGGTCTACTGCGGTGCTTAATCTATGTATGTAGCTTTTAATGAAATCATCAGGTTGTCTTTTTATGTTTTCTCCTTCTATTCGTCTCCTATACTTAACCTTATCATCAGTGAACCTATCTATGAATTGATCTCTTATATCATTCCAAGGTAAGTTTGCTGCTAATCCCTGATACCATTGAGCGGCTGGACCTCTTAATATTGAACCAAACAAGGCTTTTTGTCTGTTATCATATGCGTCTTGTTCGTCACCTGCGTCTCCTGGTCTAGTGCCTAGGGAAAATGCTATCTTTTTCTCTACTATATCAAGAAAATCTCTTGCATCTTCATTGTGATCTAAGCCGGTAAACTTTTCGAGAGCTAAATCTGAGTATGCTACTACGTTTGCCATCTTTGTTTAATTCACTCAATGTTTTGTTAACAATATATAAAGGGTTTGGATGTGTTCTGTACTGATCAATTGTACGGACTAAAATAATTGTATTTAAGTTACAAGGAAGTTTGCTGGGTTCAATGAATACGAATTTTTGTTAGATAGATCAATAGTGCTATGGGGCTGTTTAAGCTTTTTTAAGATAGAAGTTATCTCTGGGGTATTGCTGCTGGAGAGAATGGTTAATTCGTGAATATTTTTGAGTGGGTTTTTGGACAAAATTGTGATTTGATCTTTTTGGATATTGGTGATATACCAAATAATTTTTGTGGATTTATTTTTCAATTTTAGTTTTAAATTAAATGCTGTTGTATTTACTTGATGAAAGTTGGTCATAGCATTTTAGATCATTTTAGGACAAAAATATTTATTTAGGGAATGATAAACAATATAAAGAATATTTAAATTTTTCTAATCAATTTGGAATGAACTTGTTATGTTTTTAATTTTTATTAAGGAAAAATTTGTGTTTTTAATAAAAATTGATTAAAATGCAAGTAGTTTTGTGCTTAGGTATATTATGATATCAAAAAGCAATTGGGAGTGAAGCAATTAATCGTTCTTGCGGTATATAAATTATATTATTTGGTATTTTATTTGCTGAAGAATTGTGTCAATTTCTGGAGTGTATCGTCAAAAAAAGACATTTAATTCGTGTTTATTGTCGTTAGGGTGTTTTGCTAGTATACTAATATGATCTTTTTCCGTGTTAGTGATATACCATATGATGTTAGAGACTTTATTTCCTAATTTGAGTTTTAAATTTATTGTACTGACGTCAATTTTAAAATGTGTTGACAATAATTTTTACGATGTTTTCTTTTTCTTAAGCTAAATTGTACTATTTGATTAGTTTGTGTTAGTGTTTTGAAAACCTCCTAGGAATTATTGAATATTAACAAAGGTTATTAATAATAAAATAAGAATAAAAAAAAATTTGGAAGAAAAATTTTAAATTTTGTTTCTAAGTTTTTCAAGTTTTTATTCGCTGAAACCTTAACTGAAACCTGAAACTTTCTTCAACATAAGTTTAATTGATGCTTTTAGTATGGTTAACAATATAACTATATGTCTTTTTGGGCTATTATTGGCTCACTACTTAATTTTTTTTTAAAACTTTTACAAAATTTTTTGACTGAAACAATAATCTGAAACCTGAAAATATGGTAGCTGAAGTTAAGTTTTTTTAATTTTAAAATTGTCTAGAACCTTTAGTATACCTAGTTTATGCTTTATCTTGCAAAAACATCGAGAAAACCGAATCTTTTGATATCGTAAACTTAATTTTTGAAATCTCAAACCTAAAACTCTTAAACTCTCTCAAACTCGATTCATGAAAATAAAAAGTTGTTTTTTGATAGCTGGTCTACTGTAAATTAGAATTTGGAACAGGTTTGCAACTTCAAAATCAAAAATTTGGTCGCGGAAACCTAAGTTTTTGGGGTTGAAACTATGATTTCTAGAACTGAAACTATGGTTTGACCACTTGGTTTAAGAATTTTGAGATTGAAAATTTAGGTTGGTCTCTCTAATATATTTCTATTCCAGCAATAAAATTGCCAAAAAGATGAAAATTTTAGCCTAAAACGACGATTTTAGTTTTCTGAAACTATAAGTTTGAGGGCTCAAACTAACACCTTCTAGAAGTTTTTTGAGTTCAAAAATTTGTTAGTGCATTAAGGATTCTTATTATCTTTCAATATTTCACAAAAATTTTACTCGGGAAGCAAGATTTTTGGTTCTGAAACCAAAAACACCAATTCTGAAACGTACGTTTCAGCCTTAGGAACCAAAATTTAAAATTGGTTTGGTGGGTTTTAACACCGTTAGTTTTCTCTAGAAAGTCAAAATTTGGCGTTCGGAGCTCAATTTTGAGACCAAAACTCAATTTTTGTGTTCTGAAACCTGAAACTAACAAAAACGTACCATTTAAGACCAGGTTTTTGACTTATGGTATCCAAATTTGGGTTTGACTAGTTCAACTTTTGCTGTTTTACCCGAATCCGTTTACAGAAACTTAAAATTTTGACCGGAAACTATACTTATTTTAACTAAAACGTTTGACCCTATAACTGAAACCTAGACTGAAACCAAAAATTTTGGCTGGTAAAAATCAATTTTTTGAAGCTTAGGCTATCATATGAAAACTAGTTTATCAATTTAAAGTGGATGTGTCAGTGTTTTAGACTTAGTTTTTGTTGTGAAACCTGATATTTTTGTGCTGAAACTAATACTTGGTGTTTGGTGTTATGTGGTTAACGTTTAAGATTGGTTTTAGTGCGTAATCTTATTGTTTATTAGGTGTATATTTAAACTGTGTTAAAAAAACTAATAATTTATTAAAAAACACCCAAATCCGTTCCTTCCTTCGTGGTTTTCGTTATTTTCTTCCTTAGTTTCAGTAATTGGTAGTTTTACTGATGGTAGATTTAGGTTTAAGTTATGTTAAGTTGAATAGAATTAAAATTAGTTTAAGAAAAAATGAGGATAAGCCTCGAGAAATGATGAAGGATTAGAATAAATAGCAACAAGCGTGGATGGTTTGAGATAATGTGATGAAGAATTCAATTTATCATACAATTTAGGGTACTCTTAGATCGCACATATGACCACTTAATCCCCTCGAAAAAATTATTGAAAATATTTAATAAATTTTTGAGCACTTTAGTTTTATACAGAATATCGTTAATTTTAGTGATGATAACTTTAAACTGAAGTTTCGGCAAAAGTTTAGTGAATTACTGGACAAAACGGGTATATCTTACTAGCGGACTTAGGCAGAGAACGATTCTTTCAGAAATTTTATATAATATTATAATAATAGATAATAGTTAGGTTCATGAGCTAATGTCAGTTAGAAAGCCGTCTAATAGACCTCGATACGGAGGAATATCGTGGGCGACTGCTAGCGCAGGGGATGTTTTCGCAAGAACCCTACTAGGAATATCTGTCAAGTAGAAGACAATGAAATTGTGTTTCTATCGAAAGATACCCATTGTCTCTGGCTTTTTGAGGTTGGAAACTAATCTGACAAATACTCACAGATCCTAGTAATAATATATTTTTTGAATTTTAAAAGCTGTTTCTAGTTTGTTGGAAAAGGAATTTCTTAAGGAGTAGTTCTCTGCTGCGGTCGCACCAGTTTTACTAAGCGATCATTGCTGGTTGAATGCTTAGTAATTTTATCCTAAATTATAAGTCTCACCTTAGATCGTCAAATTGTCTTGACAAAAAGTAGAGTAGAAACAATAGTTAGAAAAGGTATGAATTAATTAGTTGGTTAGATACAAAGCGCTGGGTTATTAGATTATATAAATGAATCGAACAGCTTAAAGAAATATACCTATGAGGGGAGGTTGGGCTAATCTTATTTTGTTCATCAAAATTTTATCTTCTTACTAAGTCGGTGGCTGATTAGTATGTATGGTTGCCCTTGATTTTGAGACCAAAACTCAATTTTTGTGTTCTGAAACCTGAAACTAACAAAAACTTACCATTTAAGACCAGGTTTTTGACTTATGGTATCCAAATTTGGGTTTGACTAGTTCAACTTTTGCTGTTTTACCCGAATCCGTTTACAGAAACTTAAAATTTTGACCGGAAACTATACTTATTTTAACTAAAACGTTTGACCCTATAACTGAAACCTAGACTGAAACCAAAAATTTTGGCTGGTAAAAATCAATTTTTTGAAGCTTAGGCTATCATATGAAAACTAGTTTATCAATATAAAGTGGATGTGTCAGTGTTTTAGACTTAGTTTTTGTTGTGAAACCTGATATTTTTGTGCTGAAACTAATACTTGGTGTTTGGTGTTATGTGGTTAACGTTTAAGATTGCTTTTAGTGCGTAATCTTATTGTTTATTAGGTGTATATTTAAACTGTGTTAAAAAAACTAATAATTTATTAAAATACACCCAAATCCGTTCCTTCCTTCGTGGTTTTCGTTATTTTCTTCCTTAGTTTCAGTAATTGGTAGTTTTACTGATGGTAGATTTAGGTTTAAGTTATGTTAAGTTGAATAGAATTAAAATTAGTTTAAGAAAAAATGAGGATAAGCCTCGAGAAATGATGAAGGATTAGAATAAATAGCAACAAGCGTGGATGGTTTGAGATAATGTGATGAAGAATTCAATTTATCATACAATTTAGGGTACTCTTAGATCGCACATATGACCACTTAATCCCCTCGAAAAAATTATTGAAAATATTTAATAAATTTTTGAGCACTTTAGTTTTATACAGAATATCGTTAATTTTAGTGATGATAACTTTAAACTGAAGTTTCGGCAAAAGTTTAGTGAATTACTGGACAAAACGGGTATATCTTACTAGCGGACTTAGGCAGAGAACGATTCTTTCAGAAATTTTATATAATATTATAATAATAGATAATAGTTAGGTTCATGAGCTAATGTCAGTTAGAAAGCCGTCTAATAGACCTCGATACGGAGGAATATCGTGGGCGACTGCTAGCGCAGGGGATGTTTTCGCAAGAACCCTACTAGGAATATCTGTCAAGTAGAAGACAATGAAATTGTGTTTCTATCGAAAGATACCCATTGTCTCTGGCTTTTTGAGGTTGGAAACTAATCTGACAAATACTCACAGATCCTAGTAATAATATATTTTTTGAATTTTAAAAGCTGTTTCTAGTTTGTTGGAAAAGGAATTTCTTAAGGAGTAGTTCTCTGCTGCGGTCGCACCAGTTTTACTAAGCGATCATTGCTGGTTGAATGCTTAGTAATTTTATCCTAAATTATAAGTCTCACCTTAGATCGTCAAATTGTCTTGACAAAAAGTAGAGTAGAAACAATAGTTAGAAAAGGTATGAATTAATTAGTTGGTTAGATACAAAGCGCTGGGTTATTAGATTATATAAATGAATCGAACAGCTTAAAGAAATATACCTATGAGGGGAGGTTGGGCTAATCTTATTTTGTTCATCAAAATTTTATCTTCTTACTAAGTCGGTGGCTGATTAGTATGTATGGTTGCCCTTGATTTTGTCCAAGTCAGCACTTCTGGTTGGGTCGTCTGAATCGTCTTGCCGTAGTCCTTTGGGTACTTGTAGTCCAGACTTCCTCGGGTGTGCGTATCTCGAGTATCTCAATTTATAATTTTTCAAACTTAAAAATGAGAATTTATTCTCTTTTTATAAGTGAAAAGGGCTAGATTAATTTTAGTGTTAGGGCAGAAAAGAAAAATTATTTATTTTTTAAAAGATCTGACTGAAGAGAACTGACTTGCTGCTTACTGAGAAAAATGAAACACTGAAGATTTCAGGCCAGTCCTTTTGCTCGTAAGAATAAACCGGCGGCTGATTCAATCTTTAATTATTCAGGTTTCACCTGCTCCTTTGTTCTCCCTTTCTAATAAGGGAATTTTCAACTAGTTTTTATTTGATTTTTCCAAATCAAATATCTTTAACTTATTAGTCCCCTTTGATAAAAACCGCAGCCTTCAGTTTGTCTTATTAAAAATTCATATTACTCTCTCTGATGCATCATATTGCAGGTGCACCTCTGCTTAATCAAAGCAAGGAGAATTTCAGTGCAGCCGGCAAGACTGCTCAATATTTATCCAGTTTGTTTCAAGTTAAGTTAAAAGGGACGTATTAATAATCGCCGCCCTTTTAAAATATTGAGCATTAAAAAATGAGAAAAATTGGACAAGTATTTAAAAAGGAGTGGATTTTCAAAACAAGATTTTATAGTCATAATAAGAGTAAATCAGTCAATATCTGATTTAGTGAAAAGAGGCTTTAATTGAATTGGCACGCTCCAATTTAGAATTGGGTCGTTAAATAAACAATTAAGACAATGGTCTTTTGTCTGTGTAGTATTTCTCAATACTACAATAGTGTCTGAATACGCGGTTGTCTTGTCTAAATACAAACCGCATTCGAGGAAAATTTTAAAGTCTTATGCATTAAAAGGCCCAAAATTAAGTTTTCTATATCGTAAGCTCAAATTTGTGCAATTGATCAAATTTTATTGGCTTTTTTAAGCCAATCAAATACAAGCAACACAGGCTTTCCGACGATCAGTCTTTCTAGCCAAAAATATAAAAATATTAGCCAAAATTACCGAAAAGGTGAAACTTGGTAAAATAATCAAACTAATTTATAGTCACTTACCAAAACCTTGCCCAGACAAGAAAAAAATGCAGTAAAATGGCTTAACGACAAAAAATTTTAAATTCATCATAATTTCAGCTATTAATTCTATCTGCTTGAAATTTCAATTAAAATGGCGGAAAATATCAAATGAACTTGTTGTCTAATTAGCAAATCACAATGAATTTCTGTTCAAGAGATGTAAAACTAATGAGTTTGGGCTGCTGAGTGCATACGGCCCAAGTTTTCAGTCAACCAATTGGCTACGTGCTATTTACACATCAACTACCAGCTCGCTTTTTATAATGAAGTTTTTGCGTTCTTCCTTGGAGAGATAGCTAGCTTAATTGTTTATTTCGAAGGGTGGTTTGAGATCCAAACAATCATTTATTTATACTTTTCCTTCTGATCTATGTGAAATTTTACATACTGCAAAATTCCTTGTGAAACTTTTTTACAATCAAAGTTTGTTATGTTAAAAAATCCATTACAATTGTATTTGACATCTTTTACGAACAAGTGCGAAATTGCTGCGTTGACTGTGTTCGCGTTTTGGCAAAATGACGACACTTTTTTGTTCAGCATTTTGAACTCTGAAAGCTGTTCATTAAAGTTTTTGATTTTTTCAATATCCTTGTTCAATTTTTTCACGCTTTCTTCGTAGAGTAAGTAGTCTTTAGGAGAAAATAATCGATGTGCTTCTTTTTCTTGCTGAGTGAAACTTATCATCGCAGAACTTTTAGCGACGTTCATTTTCTGGTAGACTACATCTTCCCAGTTCCAAGATAATTTGTTTTTCAAAACAACGAGGCTTTCGTCGAACATTTCGTTAACAATCAGAACAGAAAAATTATTAGAAATTTGCTGGACATAATTTGTCACGTCAATGTCCTCTTTGATATCGTAACCACCGAAATCCACAAACATAATGTTTTGGTATCTTCTTGCGTCGAAACCCTAAAAGTCAGCAAGTACCAACAAATTTATTTGAAAAATTAAAACATAGCCAACAGACAATTGGAAATGAGTAAAGGAACAAAAATTAACAGAAAAATAATTCTGGCTCACTTTAAAAAAAAAACATCTCAGCTTACGAATTTCAATGAAAAAATATATGACTTCAAGGCTTTTTTCAATTTCTATTGCAATTTATGATTGACTCGTTTATGATAAAAATTAACCCAATTTGAGAAAACTGGACCAATAGGTGAAATTTTTAATCCGCTGGGAAGTCTGAAAACTAAATTTTTCTTTCAAAATTAGAGGCCAATCAGGTTTTTTGCAAGAAAGGTCTTTCCTGAAAAAAAAATCACGGCCTATAAAAGAGTCTTCACTACGTTTTAAGAATTTCAAAAGCCAAGTAAGAAAAATTGGTCGTTTTTTATCGAGGTTTTAACCTATTTACCGCTTCAAGTCATCAATTTTTAGTTAGTCCACAACCCAGTTATACTATGGGCGCTTTTGACGTCAAAACTCTAACTTTGATAAATTTGAGGGGATGACGGGCGAGTTTGACAGAAAAATTAAGTAATGGCATGGTTAAGTAATAGACAAAAATTAAGTAATAGATAATGTATGGAAAAATAGGAAAAATAGGATTATTTTTGGCACAGCGCAAAAATAAAAAAAATGGCGGAAGTATCGACAAGGCTTTGAAAAAAGTTATCCTGACGAAAAATTTGTGCACGCTATTGGCATTGTATCTTTTTTATGTGAAAGCTGAATTTTATCTCTTTACCTACTCCATTCTCCAGGCGCGGATCTAGAATTATGTCGGGGAAAGGGGAGAATTTTCAAAGCGTTTGCTAAATTTTTGTCGACCTTAAATTTTGTTTGAATGGCTTCTCTCAATTGCAAAAACAAAGTTATAAATAATTTTGCTTGCGTCGATCTTTTTGATATCCCCTTTTACAAGAAGTTGCAGTTGCTCCAAGACTGTTGAAAGCCCCTCTTCTTTCGATTCGATTCTATTCTCCCCGTGGAAGTATTCTCGAGTGTAATAGAAGTAGGATCTGAATTGACTAAGGGGTTCCCGTGTCAGTCCAATCAGAGTGAACGGAGTCTCCATGATCGAGTTCCAGTAGTTGTAGTTGTACATTGTGTGCAAGGCCATCACCTAAAAATTTCATGACAAATGTAGGTCATTTTTTGGCTTCATTTTTTCTGGCTCTTTTTTGGTCACTCCTGTTACTAAGTAGTGATTGAACGATTGTGTCGATAAAACATAATCCAATTAAAATTGAAATGGTCCCCTATTCTAAATGGACCGAATGTCCGAACGCTTTGTAGGTCAATCATACTTCAGAACTCGAAAATTGAAGAAATTAGCTATTTGAGGGAGACTAGCAGAGACAATTTGTCAGCAAAACATTGAAAAAAGTGATAATCAGAATTCTGTGGTTAATCGATTACGAGCCCAAACTGTGTTTTTTCTGAATTTTAGGCGGATTTCGCTACAGGCCAAAAACAGAATTGTTGTGGAATCCACAACATTGCTAACTTTCTTTGATCCGCGACAATCTTTTGCGGAATTCATAAACAAATTCTAATAAATTTGTTCAGTAAACTTAAGCTGTCGAGGATTCCACTACTGTGATTGGAATCCACAAATTGTAAGCGGAATCCGCAAATTGTAGGCGGGTTCCGCAAATTGTAAGCGTAACCCGCTAACTGAAAGCGGAATCCGCATAAATCTGAGGAATCCACTTACATTTGTGGAATTCGCTTACAATTGCGAATCCGGAACAACTACTTATTTTTGCTTTCTGCGGAATCCCCAACAAAACAAATGTGCCGACAACATTTACGTTTTGCAGTTTTGCATGCGGAATCCATGGAATTTTTGTAAATGGAATCCGTTTACATTTTGGAACCTGTTTAAATTTTTGTCTCTGGATTCCCGAAACATCCAGACACAAAATTTTGCGTCTATCCAGTGAACATTTTGGCCTCGTAATGTCAAACTTTTTGTCTCGAAATAGTTAATCAAAATCTACGATGTAAATTTTGATAACATCAATCAAAACAAATTTATTAAACGAGTACACCCTGATGTTCTTAGCGTTTACTATCTCACGCTTTAATTATTCCAAATTCCAATAATTTTTATAAAAAATCAAAACTAGTAAAATATTTTTCTACAATTTGAGTCCAGGACAGCACTAATTTTCAGATGGCAAAAATGTTGTTCAAAAAAGGCTAGTTAAACAGTCGAAATTGGTCTGGAGAAAAAATGACCAACCGAGAGCAAATGTTTCGTCACTTTTTTCGAAAGCCGCAACAATGAACAGCCTTTATTAATCCTACTTTCAAAGAGTGTGAAGGAATAATTTTGCTCGGGTTAGTTTTTTCTCCAGACAAGTTTCGACTTTTAAACAAGCAATTTTTGTCAGAATTTTCTAATATCGTCCGAAAAGTATTGTTATTTTGAGCTCAAATTTTAAAAGATATATCATAGGTGATTATTTTTAATACATTTATGAAGGATTTAAAGAATGCAAATTCGGTCAATTCGGGACAATTAACGCGCAAAAGATTTGAAACCGATTTTAAAACTATTTTCGTTTTTCTGGAACACTACTCCATAGACCTTAAAGGGAGTCGGTTATTAAAGGAATCACCATAATACGAACAGTCTTGCTGTTTTTTAATATTCTTTGAAAAACTTTTTGCAATGTTTTTGAGTAAAAGTGACTATGAAAATCGATACGCTGCAAAACTGAGCGTAACGCAGATTTTTGAAAATTTTCAAAAAAAAGGTGAAAATTTTCAAATTTGCAGTGCCAAAGTTTCATGGAGGCTTTTCAAACTGCTAAACTGCTTGTAGATCTTAGTTAGATTTTAGTTAGATTGAAAGGTCTTAGTTATCAATCACAAGTAATAATTTTGCCATTTTCATTGGCGTATCACTGCAAAATCGCAACATTGTAATTGTCAATGTTTTCAAAAAGAGGCTCTACCATTGTGATCATCAAAGGTGCCGGAACCAGAATTAAATTCAGTTTTAGAACCTCAAAAAAGACCTAAATTTGCAAGAGTGAGTCGAATAATTTCGAAGCGACACGACTGAAAAAAGTGGCTAAGCATCCTTTAGCCGGCTAAAAGTGCATCAAAAAAGATAAAGCAAAAACAGCATGGGAAATTTTCGAAATTGGATCCATCGAGGCGAAACCGCAAACTATTCAGATGCGATAGGCTAAAAAGAAGCCAGTTTACCTATTTTAGCCTCAAACTGGTTCCTTAAGCTTTTTCACCGTTTTTCCAAATAAGTTTTTGAAATTTTGCAACATTCCAACTTGGTTCAACGCTTTGGATATCACCCCTCCATTCTTTAATTTTTTTTTACTGGAACTTCAAAAAAAATGTTTATATTAAATTTCTTAGTCAGTTTCTACAAAAATTAAAAATAATCGATTATATTAAATTTAAAAAGGTTTTTAGTTTTTTTTGTCATAGTGATAAATCAATTTTCATCGACTATCATCGATTAACATGGAATATGCAAAAAGGATATTAAAAAACAGTGCAGTATTCTCACTTTCACAACTTGACAATTTCTTAACACACGTTTGGTTAGAAAAGTTTATATGTGAGATTTTTTTCCTTGACAATTTTTTAACACATTTTTTTAGTTTCTCCAATTTTTCTGATCTTTTTTTAAACCCTTCTTTAAACCATTCACGTCCATTTTTATCTGCCTTTCCATCTTACGTTTAACTCCCTTTGGCCAACCCACCTTCCCACGCCCCCCCTTCCCTTGTAAACGGGGATGAACATGATATTTCGGGTTCAATATTTCGGGTTCAAATCCACGAAATAAAGCAGTTTCCGTGGATTTTATGAACAAAAAATAATGAATAAGGAAAAAAAACAAAAAAGGAGTTTACCTACTTTGATGGATTGTAATAGATTTTTGAATTTTGCAGTTCATCAACTAAAACCCCTAAAAATCCATTCTCATTGTTAATTGGGTCATTAATATCGATTACACTGCAGGGGCGGATCTAGGCCCCCTCAGGAATTTGACCATAACAAATACCAAAAGGTCCCCCTTTGGAATTTTTACTTCAACTTTTTCAAAGATCTCTTTGTTCCTTGAGAAAGGTGTGAAAATTGTGAGGTGTGGTCATTTTAAAACCTTCTCCTTTGGACTTCATACTCCTTCTGTACTGAAACCTGGACAACAAGTTCAACTTTCCAGATGTCAAGACGAGCTGCTTCCAAGGACTCCAAAGCGTATGGCTTCAAGACGCTGAATGCTTTCTTCATCAGTGGACCCAATAAATCACCACCCTCATCCAGAGCATCCACTCCTGAGGTTGACGTTCCTGTGACATCAACTCCTATGTCATACCTGGACAATCAAGGTTTGAGCCATTGGCTCCTTTAGCCACTAAAAATGATGAAACTCTTTCATCAATTAGTTCTATATCTCCGTTCTCTGGGCAAGCTCTACAATCTCCATCCTACATTCACGTCGGTATCTACAGCTTCAGTTCACTGGACATGAACAGGCACATCAAGTTTGCGCTACTGGACAATCCCAACAAACCCCACTACAAATTTAAACATTTAGCTTATGACCAAACAGGGAAAACAAGAAAAAGAAACACTTGGCCTCAACACCTGGAAAGATACCAGTTCCTGACCTACTCCATGATCCAAGAGCGATTGTACTGCCACTTCTGCTTGTGTTTTGCTGACCTGGAAGAAATAAAGACAGCAGCGATTCAGCTTGTCAACAAGCCGTTAGAGGAGTTTGCACGCCCCAGAAACCACCTAGTTCCACATCAAAAAACAGCCCATCACAAGAAAGCGCTGGAGAAAACTCAAGCCTGCCTTGATATTGTCAGACACTCAAACAGGAACATCGAGGTGAAACTTGATCGCGCAAATGCAAAAGAAATGAAGAATAACAGGAAGTTTCTGGTCGCAATATTTAGTACAATCATTTTCAATGCCCATTTCGGGTTGCCCCTCCGTGGCCACTAAGATGATGATCCAACCAACTCGGAGCAAATTGAAGTCAGATCTGGAAGTATCAAGGCACTTCTCTAGTTCAAAGCAGCAATTGGCGATCAAGTACTAGCTCAGCATTTGGAGACGTGCAGAAGAAATGCATAAAACATCAGCTATCAATCTAAGAATCTTCTCATCAACATTATTGGGAATATCATTCGGGAACAACCTGTTTCCACAGTCAAGGCCTCCAACTATTTCACCATGTTAGCCGATGAGACGAGTGACATCTCAAGAAGTTGGAAGGTCTCAATATCGATCAGATACTGGGTTTCCACTGAGAACCCTAAAGATTTTCTGGGCTTCGTGGACACAGTCGACACAAGGGCAAATGAGGTAGCTGAAGTCACCCTCGCTCGTATCTCAGAAATTGGAATTGGAATTGGAGAGGCCCATCTGAACCGATCTCGTTCAGATGCTTTCCTCGAGAACATACGGAAATTGCAGCCTGAAGCAAAACCAAAGATGACTGACACTCAATGGGTTAAACGACAAAATGCTGTTCTCACTTTTAGCTAGCTCAAGCCTTCCATTGAAGCTACACTAGACGACATCGACAGTTGGCCTGGGAAAACTGTGCATCCGACTGATGTGCTTTTTTGGCTAGCATGATGCGATCAGAGTTCTTGAGTGCGCTGATGACAATGAAACACCTGCTGGGAGAGACTAAAGCTACCAGCATTGCTCTTAAGAGACCTTCGCATAGATCACATTTGGAACTTGTGACAACTCTTTCAACAATGGTCGCTGCAAAAAAGTAGTTTACTCTGACGCTGAAAGGCTTGGTGATGTTCAGATAGAGGGCCAAAGAGGCAGACCTACCATCGCATCATCGACTTATGACCACTTAGAACAGACCGTTTACCTGCCCTTTATTGACTTTGTCCTGATGGACCTCAAGCAACGCTTCATTGGAGCAGTTTCTTAATATGTCCAAGTGTGCAAGCTGCTGCTTCATACGAAGGCGTACATCCAGATATGGATTTCCTCCAGCGAGCTCGAATTTCGGAAAAACATGTGGCGCTTCCCCTTTGTGCACGGATACGCCAGAAAACTTCACAAGTGTCCTAAGAGTGTCACAAACTGATAATGCCAATAGTTTTTGCTTTGCTACAGATTGGTGCTACCCTCCCAGTGACTGTACGCATTGCTGAGCGCTTGTTTCGAGCACGCATGAAATAGCTAAAACGTTACCTCCACTCCAATATGAAGGAGTATCGATTTGCAAATTTGGTGCTGATTTACATCCCCAAAGATGTAAAAATCAAAGTCCAGGATGTCATTGACAGATTTGCCGCAAAAAATTAAAGATTCAATTTTGTTTAATTTTGTTAATTTTTTTATTGTATAGAATTCATTGTTTTTGTGAAAATTGTTTGAATCCGGCCCCTCAATAAAATCCTATGTCCACCCCTGTTACATTGTTTAAATATTTTGTCGGTATGAACTAATAAAATTGATTTTTTAACTTAAAACAATTGTTCGGGTTGATCCAATTTGTAATGAAACTTTTCAATTTGATTTCAACTAAAATTTTGTGCATGCTGAAATAGGTTTTTGAATACGAAAATTTTTTGTTCAAGTTTTCGACGGAGCTCTAGAACCTGACCACCGCTAATTTGGATCTGACCACCGCGAAAGTTTTTAAACGCAAAACTAATAACAACTTCGGCTTTAATGCAAACAATTTCATGCTTTCCGACAGTGTTGTTGATCACGAATGATTTTACTGTGAGAAAACGAAATGCTCCTAAATGGTCACTTCGAAAGCATACATTGTTTTTAAGAAGGGGCTTATGGAAAACCAGCACACAGCAAAAACTTTGGTCTAATTGCATTTGCTCCCTACTCTCTATCTTCGCAACGAAAGAAAGTGTTCGATTAAAAGAGTTCAACAATTTCGACCTCATCAAAAATCGACTACCCTCTTAATTTCAGGGGGACGTGCTTGAAAATTATACTCTCGAAACTGGATTTGAAAAAAATTTTCACGTGTTAATCTCTTTTTGAAAAAATTGAAACACGGTGATGTGTTCGGAGAAATGTCCAATGTTTGTGACCCTTCGAAACATTTGACAATGATATAGCTGGACCCAATTTCAATAAAAAACTAATAAACGAGTTTTAAAAAAAATGAGTTTTCAAATAGTCAATAACCAGGTTCTTTTTTTTGCAGTTTAATTTTAAGTTGAATGATGTGATATTGTTGATAAACATATCTTCTATGGATTATATAAGGGAGATTTGTCTCCCTGACCACCCGGGTTGACCTCCATAGACCAGAAATGCATGTCATACATTTCCATAAACTAAGTCTATGAAAATTAATACTCAGACAAATTTCATAAAATTTGCTTAAACGAAGTCATCTAATTTTCAAATAAAACACAAAATATTATTAAAAAAATGCTAATCATACAACTTCCAACGTTTCTAAGAAAAGTTGAAGTTTCCCCAAAAAATTTTTTTTATCGCTAAAAGAAGTTTGAAAGCAAACACACATTTTCTGTTTCTGATAAAAAACTTTTTCTGCAAGCAAAATTAAGTTGTTTGTGTGCATAACGTATTCTTGGATCCACAAAAAATGATTTTTTTTTCCATTTCTCAGGATAACTTTTTATCAAAAACACTCAAAACGCCTATTTGTTTTGTATGGCATGTTTTTGTATGCCTTGATCAATGCATGATTAATTAAAAATTCAAATTAAAAAAAAATCACCTTTGAAATTATTTGCCAAAAATTAAAAATTTGATAGCTTTAATATATCAGTTTTAAGACAAAAACAAGACAGTTCAGACAGTTTTCGATGATTTGTAATTGCGAGACAATCAAACCTTTGGTGACTCTGTCTTTGAGCAACCAAGGTTTTTGCCATTTGTATTCGCTTAAAAACACAACAAAGTTTTTGAGAAATTAATTTTTATAAGAAAAAATTTTTTTTTGGTTCATGGAAAAATGCTATTCATACAGCTTCCACATATGAAAAATGACTACTCATAAACCTTTCATGCAACTTGCTTAAAAATTGTATGATTATTTTGGTCATCCCTCGCACCTAAATGGCTCCTATTTTGTACTAATTTACGGCATCCATGCCTCAGTATACTGCCTGTGGCGGAAAGTTCTGACAAATTAGACTTTTCAGTAATTTGAAAAAGCATGGAGAATCATTTTTGAAGTTTAAACACAGAGGCGAAGCTGCATTTTGCCAACACAAGCAAATAAACGCAAACAGTTACTTATAAAAAGACCGAAAAAGAAAAAATGAAAATCGTAATGAGTTTTGAAAAACGAATGACCTCTACGATAATTGAACCTCAATCCCCAGTAATCAACTTTCCCAGCAGAACTCCACAAAAAATTGTGCCCTTGAAGCTTATGGTAACCAAAAGCAAATGAGAAAGCGGCAGAAAAGAGCTTCAAAATGCACAAAAGCCCAAGTTTTGCATCAATTATTTGGAATGTAATTAACTAATAGCAAACCAACCACACTAGTTTTGTGTGTACTAAATTGGAAAGTTATAAAGAAAATTGTGTAAAATTTAGAATTTTGGAGTAAGTATATTGAATTAGCAAGTATATTGAATTGGAAAATTTGAAATAGAGTTTTTGTGTTTTTACTGTTGTATGAAACAATTTGTTTTTTTTCTCGCTCAATTGATGAATCAAAATTGCTTCAACTGCGCTTACTAATCGAATGGCAAAACATTGGCTATTAAACTGCTGTCAAAGCAGCTGGCTGCAAAAAAGCCAACCAACAAAATTGCACTAATATTTGCAATTTAGAATGAAAAAAAGTTGCCTTGAAGTATCACACTACGCTACGCTTGTGTAAAAAAGTCAACTAAATCAAAATATAGGAATTTTTATTTGAAAAATAGCCCCTCTTGAGGAATTAAAAATTCAGTTATCGTCCTTTCTTCTATTTAGGAAAAAGAAGAAAATTAAGTACAGGTTCAAGATGCTGAACGGCAATAAAAGTTCTTATTAAGAGTTAGTTTGCTTTAATAGGTAGCAGGTGTAGCCCATCGCTCGATTCGTGATCTTGACAAAAAGAGGATAAAATATAACGGAGAGCACTCATGTTTATTGGTAAAATGTTGAGGATACTTTTTGCAAGGTCAAAAACCAATTCATATTTCTAAGGCTTTTTAATTTGTCTAATTTTTAATTTAATAATTCCCAAAGAAAAACAAATGTAATTTCTTAGTGTATTGTATAATTTATTGTTCCGACTTTCGATACGAAAGTAACGGAATATTTGTGCTCGGGGTGGTTTTATTTTTCTTCAGACAAATTTCGACTTTTTAACTAGCCATTTCTGACGGAATTTTTTTATATCATTCGAAAGCTATTGTTGTCCTGAGGTCAAATTTGAAAAGATATTTCACCTGTGATCATTTTTCGTAAAGTTATGGGGGTTTAAAGATAGCCATTTTGGCCAATTTGGGACAATTAACGCGCAATATAATTCGCGCTATTAACGCGTAAGCGGAGATTTAATCCGTCTTAAAATTGTTCCAAATTGGTTGAAAGAAGCTTATTTGCCATAATTGATTTGTTACAAGGAGCTAAATCTATCTTTTTGTACTTTAAATGGCGTGTGGGGTGATGATTTTCAGAAAAAATTTCAAATTTTAGAAAAAAAAAATTTTCATTTTATTTTATTACATTCAATTTTTTGATGTTAATACTGCTCCATAAAACCTTAAAAGGCAGTCGGAACATTCGGGGCTTCGCCCTGATACGAGCAGTCTTGTTATGATTTTATAATTTAAACCATGTCCAAGGTTTTTGGTAAGTTACATTTTTTGTATCCCTGGTCCTATTTTCAATACAAAAAATTAGTTGTTTTGATGCCATTAGTTTATTCTCATTACGAGAATTTCGGTAAGTTGATATTCAGCTAATAGAGAATTTAAACAAACCTGAAACTTTCCATTTGGCAATCGTGAAGGATTTTGTATTCGAAACTGAGGCTTCATTGAGTAGCTGAAATAACAATTTTAATAAACAAGATTGGTTGTAATAGGGCAATGGCCTCAATATTTTGACTGGCCTTTAAAGTAGCTAGACTGCTTTTCGTCAAAATCATTTTTAAATTTTTTTTATTTTTGAGTATCAGTGTTTATTTCCTTTTTTCAAATTCTTCCAATCACAATGTCATACATAATGAGAGTGTGTTTAATAAGCAACTTGTTTTTTGTGTCTGGTAACGCGTTATTACGACCGAATAGCTGCGGCATCAATTGGTAATGATGTCTGAGTTCCTTTACACCGCCTAGACTTTTACACAGCGTAGACCTTTACACAGCCAAATTGAAATGCGTCACCACTGCTTTCAGCGCAGTGGTTATAAACTTGCATCCAAAAAGTCGGCCAAAAAATTTCCTTTCACAAACTCTTGTCCATATTTGAACGGTTTAAATTAATCTTAAGAATAAATGCATTTCCAAAAAAATATAAATTCTGTTACTGAACTAAAATAGCAAGAGTATTGGCTCATTGGTTGACTAATTTTGATCACAGTTTTTCCATTTTTTTCATTTTCAAGTAATTGAGCTTGCTGCAAGTACCAATTGAGCCATCAATTGGGGTAAGTTATCTTGAAAATCGTAAATTGCGTCATCAGTTGCATCGAAATTTTTATCCAATCAGGTTCATAAATTGTAGAAATCGTAAGATACTTTTCAATCCAACTTTATCATAGAAGAGATGAGGGATCAACTGTACAATTACCCCCCCCCCCCCCCCCCAAATCGATTTAGGGGGGAGAAAATATGGATTTTTCATGAGCTAACTTGAGAACGCCTAGATTTAGTCAAAATTAGCCTCTTTAGTGAAAAAAAAAATGAATTAAAACATTAATCTAAGCAATTGACAGTATACAAATGCATTCCCCCATAAAAAATTTAAGAACCAAACTTATTTGCTCAATTCAGTTTCAGATTTATTACATGCTTGGGGAGGGCATTTTACGGTAGGTCACTTAGGGGGGGATTGTACGGTCGATCTGAGATAATAATCATAATAATAGAGATGGCTCAGTGGGTGAGGATAAAAATATCGGATCGACTTAATAATCTCCCCCCTTTCAAGAAAACAATGCAGCAAAATTAGAATTCGCAATAGAAAGCTCTGTGCCAATTTACTGTATTTCTTCAAAGGGGCGGAGATTCTTATAGGGAGGTAGGTGTTGAGTCTTCAGTAGATTCAAATTATCGAATGGAAAAATTTGCAATAAGTGTAAGGGAAGTATTTAAAACTTTTTCTTTTTCAGTTTGTTTGAAACATCATTTCGTTGGTAACACACCGCACTGAAGTTTCATGGATAATAATCGATTATATTGGATTTTCATTGTCAGTCTCTATAACATTAGAAAAATAATCGATTATAATCGATCAAAAATGAAGTCTAATGACACTATTTTTCTAACCTATAAAATCCCATTATAACCGATTATAATCGATTCTTTTTTTTCTTCAGACACATTTCCACTTTTTAACTAGCCAATTTTGACCGAATTTTTTTACATCATTCAAAAAGTATTGTTGTCCTGAGCTCAAATTTGAAAAGATATTTCACCTGTGATCATTTTTCGTAAAATTTTGGGGGTTTAAAGATTGTCATTTTGGCCATTTTGGGACAATTAACGCGCGATATATTTAGCGCTATTAACGCGTGAGCGGAGAGTTAATCCGACTTAAAATCCTTCCAAATTGGTTGAAAGAAGCTTATTTGCCATAATTGATTTGTTACAAGGAGCGAAATCTATCGTTTTATATTTTGTATGGCGTGTGGGGGGATGATTTTCACAAAAAAATTCAAATTTTAGAAAAAAAAATTTTTCATTTTATTTTTTACATTTAATTTTTTAATGTTATTACTGCTCCATAAAACCTTAAAAGGCAGTCGGAACATTCAGGGCTTCGCCCTGATACGAGTAGTCTTGCTCTAATTTACCGATTAACCAATGAAAGTCAATCAAAACCGAGCATCTTGTTGTTCCGACTTTCGATACGAAAGTGACGGAATATTTGTGCTCGGGGTGGGTTTTTTTTTCTTCAGACAAATTTCGACTTTTTAACTAGCCATTTTTGACGGAATTTTTTTATATCATTCGAAAGGTATTGTCTTCTTGAGCTCAAATTTGAAAAGATATTTGACCTGTGATCATTTTTCGTAAAGTTACGGGGGTTTAAAGATTGCCATTTTGGCCAATTTGGGACAATTAACGCGCGATATATTTTGCGCTATTAATGCGTAAGCGGAGAGTTAATCCGTATTAGAAATTGTTCCAAATTGGTTGAAAAAGCTTATTTGCCTTAATTGATTTGTTACAAGGAGCAAAATCTATCCTTTTGTACTTTATATGGCGTGTGGGGGGATGATTTTCAAAAAAAATCTATTCATTTTTATTCTTTCCTTTAGTTTTTTAATGTTATTACTGCTCCATAAACCTTAGAGGGCAGTCGGAACATTCAGGGCTTCGCCCTGATACGAGCAGTCTTGTTTTCTTTCTTTTTCATAGATTGAGAATCTAATTTGTTCGAATAAGTTGAAAAATCCAAATATTTTTGGTGGCTCATGTGCAACGAGTCTCTGAAATTGGTAACGAAATAAATAAATTCGCTGACCCGACTACGGATGATGGTCGTTCGGGAAGTAGCACTTCCAGTTTGTGGTTTTCGGCAAAACGCAGAAGCAGAGAAGCCATCATATCACCAGCACACTGAAGCAAAACAAAAAGCTAAAATTATCGGCAGTGATTTATCAAGGATCAAATTAACGATCACCCCCTATGATCTGTTTAACTATATCTTCCCTCTAGCTAAAGGGGATATTCATTACTATGTAAATACTTCATATATGCTAAACGTTGAATTATTTCATGATAGGGGTGTCAATTCGTTACTAGACACCAAGGGGGGAAGTAGTAAAAGATATCCGCCCCTAGATAAATTTAGGGAGGAGATCGTTTACATATTATCAGGGAGCGGATAATAGTTGCTTTCAAAAAGGCAAAAAAGTTACTAAGAAGTTGCTCAAAATTGACTGGAAAAGTTGCTCAAAAAGTTGGTAAAAACTTGCAGAAAAACGTTAAATTTACAACGTTTTGTTACAGTAGCAGAACATAAGTTACTCAGTTTTTTGCCCGAACTGTCTCTGAAAGTTTTCCTTTCGGCATTCCAGAAAAGTCTGAAAAGAAACAAGAATCGAGACAGAGCAACGTGATTGTGAACGTGAGAAAACAAGTTACAGTGCACAGTAAAAGTTGTGTGAACAAAGTACTTCAACAAACAAAACGAAGCACGGATGGCTGAGCTGCCATTGGATAATTAATATTCGCCAGCTGCAGCGCATCTGTGTTCGTTGAATCCGTTAATATGAGCTTCAAACAAAGAAAACTTCCGAAAAAGTTGCTATTGTGAAGTTTATTGGAAAATAGATAGTTATAGGGAAAAACAACAGAAAAGTTGGAAATAGTTGTTTTTAGTTGCTAAAACTATTACCCGCTCCCTGCATATTATATCGTCGATAAAGGTATCATTTTTGTAAAGGATATAGGTATCGTTTACGTGGTGGAAGGCCAACAAGCCGAAGGGCAAACAAACTAAAAATTTGATTAGGATTCAAACAAGCCGAAAATTAATTTTATTATGCAACATGTTAACAAGATTGCCACTGCAGTTATAAAAAGTTACGTAACTCTTGCTGTAATTTTCGTAATTCTTATGTAATTTCGGCTTCAAGATAGAAAGGTTTGTTGAATAACCGCCCGTTATTATATTTCAGCCAAACAGGTTTGCATTGTGCACTTAATTCGCTGATTTAATTTTGTTACAGCGACAACGGAGTGCGGTCTGTATTTAGACAACCGTGTATTCATACTCGTCAGTAAGCAAACAACTACTGTATTAGCTAATCAGAATCGAGCTGGGAGAGCAAACTTACCAAATAAACGATTATTAATAAATAATTTCTTTGTTGTCTTGATTCTGATTGGTTTAAATAGTATTTGTCTGCTTACTGACGGGTATGAATACGTAGTTGTCAAGATACTGCTCCGTAACGAGCGACAACTCGCATCATTTTCTTGTCATTCTATATTGAATAATTTTGCTGAGTGAATTTATTGTTCCGACTTTCTATACGAAAGTAACGGATTATTTGTGCTCGGGGTGGGTTTTTTTTTTCTTCAGACAAATTTCGACTTTTTAACTAGCCATTTTTGACGGAATTTTTTTATATCATTCAAAAGTTATTGTTGTCCTGAGCTCAAATTTGAAAAAATATTTCACCTGTGATCATTTTTCGTAAAGTTATGAGGGTTTAAAGATTGCCATTTTGGCCATTTTGACCAATTTGGGACAATTAACGCGTAAGTATAATTCGCGTTATTAACGCGTGAGCGGGGATTTAATTCGTCTTATAAATCGTTCCAAATTGGTTGAACGAAGCTTATTTGCCATAATTGATTTGTTACAAGGAACTAAACCTCTCTTTTTGTACTTTATATGGCGTGTGGGGGGATGATTTTCATAAAAATTTTCAAATTTTAGAAAAAAAATTTTCATTTTATTTTATTGCATTTAATTTTTTTATGTTATTACTGCTGCTCCATAAAACTTAAAAGGCAGTCGGAACATTCAGGGCTTCGCCCTGATACGAGCAGTCTAGTTTGTTTTACGAACGAAGGCCGCTGTTCGCGTCATTCCTCTGAATATTGTTACCACGTCAAGTTCTGAATGCAAAATAACGGTAAAAAGCGAGCTTAGCTAAACAAAATAACTCAGTTTAGAATGAAGAGAGAAAGGGTGAAGTCCCACATGCACCAAGGTTCGCTTGCACCAAAATGATAAGTTGGACGCGTTTGTACCAGAATTTTTCAACTTGATTTCTGATTCGTCAATTTTGGGGCCAATAAAAATTTAAACTAATTGCCTATTCTTCGAACAGCTTGAAACCAAACGACATCAAAATAATGATCACCGCAGTCGCGCTAACGTCTTACGAGCACCCAGCAGAGGGAAGGAGAGACGCAGTCAGCGTAACAATCTTTGAACACTTTTGAAACAAAATCGACCGATTTTTAATTTGGAACAAACAGTGCTTTTTTTGTTCATTTTACTACTTGTGAAAATGCACTGAGAGAAAAGCCTTATAGCCTCTTCAACTAGTAAGGGAATTCTGGGCTCTAAGCTTCACGCTTTCATGCGGGGGCGTAGCGAATTGCATGTTGCCTTTTAGCAGGCAATAGCTGCTTCAATTGGGTGTCCAATTATAACAAAAACAAAGTAGCCTGAACGGGTCTTATGCATTAAAGGGCCCAAATCAGTATTTCTTCAACTTGATCTTGAAATGAAACTAATGTGGTTGAATCAGATTGGCTACTTAGCTAATCAAATTCAAGCTACATGGACCGGCCTTTCAGTTCAAACTTCATGCAGCTAAAATGATCGTTGATATAACCCAACTTTTTCGGTTGTAAACTTTTTTTCGGTTGGAACCATTTAAACTGAAATTTTCTTGGCGGAGCGAAGATTCAAAAGTGACTTGACATTTGATAGATTATTTGGCAAAATGCACATTTTCGATAAATGTGTCTAAAATTTTTATCTGCTGGGCATGAGGATCGAAATGATACCTGACAGCGTTACTTGACTAAAATTAGCCAATCGGATTCCACCGTCCACCGTATAAATTTCAGCCTCAAACTTTGAAACAATTTTTTGGGCCGTTTAGTGGATACGACCCACCTAAACATTCAAGCACGACTGCTTTTATAGCAGGGAAAATCCCTGAAGGTTCCGACCGCCCCTTAATCGGTGTCAAATAGTTGTTGGTACAGAACATATTTTGAAACCATAAATTTTGGACAACATCATGAGTGCAATTAGTTAATGCGAACGATTAGTTCTGCATCAATTTTGTTAAACGGGATAACTCGCCGCGCAGAAACAAATCGCACAAGACTTTTGGCATCAATGTTAAAATCTTCACAGCGCGCATAAATTAACCCAAAGCAGGGCCAAACTGGCAATTTCTACAATCCCGAAACTTTACAAAAATTGAGGCAAAATATATTTCTACATTTAAAATCAGCGGCGAAAATTGGGTGATAAAATAACCACCACAGCATAACTATTCCCCGTTTCGTCCAAATTCGGAACACTTATCTCGGAAACAACTTGACTTGCCAGGTAAATTAAAAATTAGCTTTATTAAAAATTCGGCCAAATGCGCAAAGATCAAAATCGCAAACTGGAGTAAACAAAGCGGTAATTTGCGATGAACACATTTTGTGAATTTTGTGCGGTTTTTTCCAAAATTAAACCAAAATTGCAGTAGTTTTGAGCGATCTTTCTTATATCATTTGGAAATTTGATGTCCTGAGATCAAACGATCAGATGCTTCACTATGATCATTCTTTGAAAACGTATGGGGGTTCGAAAATTTTCAGTGTTAACTAATTTGAGATAAATACTCTGCGATAAATATTCTGATATGAACACGGAAGCGGTGATTTAACCAGCGCAGAAATCATTCGAAACTGAATTCAGGCAAGTTATTGTTCCGACTTTCGATACGAACGTAACGGAATATTTGTGCTCGGGGTGGGTTTTTTTTTTTCTTCAGACAAATTTCGACTTTTTAACTAGCCATTTTTGACGGAATTTTTTCATATCATTTGAAAGGTATTGTTGTCCTGAGCTTAAGTTTGAAAAGATATTTCACCTGTGATCATTTTTCGTAAAGTTATGAGGGTTTAAAGTTTGCTATTTTGGCCATTTTGACCAATTTGGGACAATTAACGCGCGATATAATTCGCGCTATTAACGCGTAAGCGGAGATTTAATCCTTCTTATAAATAGTTCCAAATTGGTTGAACGAAGCTTATTTGCCATAATTGCATTGTTACTAGGAGCGAAATCTATTCTTTTGTACTTTATATGGCGTGTGGGGGATGATTTTCATAAAAAATTTCAAATTTTAGAAAAAAAATTTTCGTTTTATTTTATTTCATTTAATTTTTTTTATATTATTACTGCTGCTGCATAAACCTTAAAGGCAGTCGGAACATTCAGGGCTTCGCCCTGATACGAGCAGTCTTGTTTGCTCTTAATAATAGATTCACAGACAGTGAATGCGTCACTTTTTAATTTTCATAGCGTCTAGGGGGATTTTTAAAAAAATCATTGTCAAATTGGAAACAAGGCTATTTCATAGACTTGAAGAGGCACTCAGGACGTTCACACGCTCATACAAGCACTTATTTTATTATCTCGTGAAATATAGTGATCTAAATGTGCAAATTTGATAAACTCACTTACGATTTCATGTTTTTGCAAGTCTCAATATCTGTTTCCATAGATTGTCATAGCTGATTCATTGATAACTAAGATTTCGAAAATTTTCAAAAAAATCTCAGTGTTATTTCATGAACAAAATTTGCAAAGGACGATTAAGTGCTTGGACGTAAAAATTTGTTCTTATCCATGTTGAAAATGCGGTCCTGAAATAAAAATGCACAAGTTTCGTTTAATGATGTTTGAGCAAAACAAAAATGTAAGAGTCGCTGAAATCGGACTGCATTGACGCAAAACGTATTTTATTTCATTAAATTTCCAAATCTTCTTTGTTCGGATTGGTTTAAGTGCTACAAAATTGAGCTAATCTTATATATTTATGATTTTTTCCTAAGGCAGGCTGTCGTTACCGTGGGAGATTCAGATGGGAACATTTAAGTTGTTTGCGGTATTTAAATTTATGGTTTGCTGTAAACAACTCTACTGAAGCTATCGTTGCTTTATCAACCATTTGTTTTTTCAATTAAACAAAAAAAAACGACCAACTGAACAACTTATTTTGGGGTATAACAGTGCTGAAACAGCATTGAATCGAACATGATTGGCTTTAAAAGGAACAGTTGAGAGTTTTGCTTATCAGCGCCAATCTGTTCGCTTACTTTTTTTCAGCTTTGAATTTTGCTGTGATTATAAACCGGGGTAAACTCAGTCTTAGAAATCCAAATTTATCTGATTTTGAGTAAAGTTTTCTTTTAATATTTTCAATATCGCGGTTTCAGTTTTGTCCACAGGTATAAACAGATATAAATCCCACTCGCGTATTGTCCAAGAGTCCTTAGAAAAAGAATAATGCTAAAAATATAAAATATCATAAAATGCGTAAAATTTGAGAAATTTTCAGTTCGAAAAGTTATATAAGTAATATTTTCCGTCTTGCAAATCACAGAGATTTTCTTTAAAAAAATTATACGACAGCGGATTTCCCTGTAAAAATCCCGAGGAAACCAAAAATTATAAAATCGTTAAAAACAGTGTAAATATTTTTGGATAAGTAATTACGGGTATATTTCGACTTTGGGAACAACTCAATTCTTTTCGAGCTTACTCAAGAAAAAAATGTTACTATTATTATCGAAAACTCATTTAGGGTCATTTGAGCAATGAATAGGACCACTGATATAACTTTTTGATCATGACCTACTTAGCAGATACACAGCAGCATGCAAAAATATGTAATTATGGTTCTGCCGATTAAGAAAAAAATCATAACAAGGATTCGACACACACATACAAGCAATTAATAATAAAAATGGCAAAAAAATTGTTTTTTTTTTGGCAATGAGAAGGGCGGAATAATTTCGCTTTAGGTGGTTTCGAAAAAAAGCGGAATAAAAGCTTGTCGTTTTTTTTGTCGTTTTTGAATTCTTAACTAAGCAGTTTGAGGGATTTTTCTTAGATCATCTGAAAGAAATTAATGTTTGGAGCTAGAGTTAAGCAAACAGACATTGATCATTTTTCGTAAAATCATGGTAGATAGAAAATTGTTATTTTGGCTATTTTGCGATAACTAACGCGCGATATGCTAAGTTCTTATAGCATAAGTACGCGGCGCCTTGATGCGTTCCAATATGAAATGAGCCAACTCAATTGGTCTTGTTATTGCCATAATTTATTTGTTACTAGGAGCGAAATCTATCACTTTGTTCGTTGAACTTTGGGTGGCGGATTTTCAAAAAATTCTGGAAAATTTTTTCGAATTTTCTTAGGTTAATTAGATTGATTGCAGGGCACTAAAAAAACCTTGTTTGGGTCAAATTTTTTTGCGCCGCAGGCACAATTTTGAAAAAACGGACAAAAAAAGGCATTTTTAGGCACTTTTCGGAAAAATTTGACCAAAAAAATCGCCTCCCCCTCAAAATTGTTATATTGGCGCTGAAGGCGCCTTTAGCAAAAAAATTAGGGTCAGTAAGCCAAAAATGGATGTCTCAAAATAGTGGGGGACCTCAAAATAGTAAGATAACACTAAATAGTGGGGAGGAAAATGGGGGGACCTTTTGGGTCGGAAGGGGGTCGAACCCTTGGCTATAAGTACAAAAATACAATTTCTTTTAATTCGGTAACCAACTGAAAAGCACGCAAAACAAAACAAAAATAAAACGAAATGAAGCGATGACGTTTGTTGAATAATAATGGATTACAATCCATTATAATGGATTTTAATTCAATAAAATTTGAGAAGACTTTCAAAATAATAATCGATTTTAATCGATTATAATGGATTATTCGATTATAATGATTATTATTGTTCCGAAAAATAGTAACAGTTCAATCAATTTTTAATCGATTGTAATCAATTCTTTTTAAAATTTATGGAGGCTGACAATAAAAATCTATTATAATCTATTATTTTCTCTTTTTACTGAGTGCGGAAACGTTCAAATGATTTTTCATCTCGCGATCAAATTGCGCATGGTATATGTTGAACCATATATAGAAAGTGACTATAGCTTACCTTATGAGTTTTGACCATCGCTACATTTTTTATTTTTTGACATTTTTTGATGGTTGAAATAGGCTGATTATTATATTCTAAAATTGATGAATCTGTCAAAGAATCTCCCAACATCAAAATTGGAAAGACATTTAATTTGTCAGAACAAAAATAGAGACATGTAACTGAAACAAACAGCAACGTCAGTAATTTTAAATTGAAGGTATTCATTTTGGGTGCATATACAAAACAGTCTCATACAAAACTAGTCCAATACAAAACAATCCGAAAAACCATGTAATGGAGGGGAAAAACAGTCCAATACAAAACAGTCCGGTTTAAGGTCGCCGGTGGGCGCGCTGCACGCGCGTCGCCGCTTCACGGCGATAACCGGCTATAAATTTCGTATTAAGTCCTACCCTCTGTTGGTAAGCTCGCAACACGTTGGCGCGACAGCGGTGGTTACTATTTTGTTCTTTATGATTGTTGATTAAAAACAACTACCGGCTTTTTAAAAACAATTATTACTTGGGACTTTTTTTCGGACTGTTTTGTATCTGACTGTTTTTTCGTTCTTTTTCAGACTTTTCCGGACTCTTTTGTATGGGACTATTTTGTACAGACATGTCATTCTGATAAAGGGAATTTTCGTTTTTGTTGGACGGTGTAAACAGTCAATCTATCAAAAAAGTGTATAAATGAATACATGAATAGACGTTATGTGCCACTAAATGATCATTTCCAGATTTATTTCAACAATTGCCAAATATATTCATCAAAAGCAAGTATCATTTACTTTTCACACTTGTTACAGATATCTTACGCAGTTAACAAACATACGGTTCAACACTCAAAGTTCAATTCAACATTCAGTTTTGAAGATGAAAAAAGTCATGATCAACTTACAAAACCAATAAAAAACCGGACTGGAAAGGAAATGCTGAGCAAACGATCATGGTGAACATTTTATTTCAGTTTTCTCAGCTGTTAGCCTTTTTTCTACTAAATAATTTAAGGTGATATGACTCATCATGTGGTATTTGATTTTTTTAGGGCGTTATCCTCCAATACAGCAGTTTTTTTGATACTACAGTTTGTTGATAGGTTGTTGCAAGTTTATCATTTCAGTTTAGCACGTTTTTTTTTCTTGTGTTCGGTTAATATGGTTAACCTGAATTAAAATTGTATAATTTTAGTTCTCTAAGTTCAGTTTTGAATTTGTGAAATCAACTTTGAAAGCAGGTATTTACGGAAAGGAAATTTAGTTTTTTGAATTGAATTTAGAATTGGTAGAAGACAAGTACCCGGGTTGACCAAAAATTCTTATCATACAATTTCCATAAATGAAACACTTCTTGTCATACAATTCTATACGTACAGAAAACTGTATGAAATTTCTATGACAAGCATTTTTCCATATATGAAAACACATGAAAAGTTTTTTCCATAAACCAAAAATTTGATTATTTTCTAAAAATTTTTTCTGAAAAATTTCGGGTTGATTCGTAACCAAATGCAAGTGACAAGACCTTGGTTTAGTCAAAGAACCACAGTTTGGACAGTCTTGCATTTACAATGCATAGAAAACGACCTGAATTGTTCAAGAGCTGTTTTCATAAATCATATAACGCAAGCCACAAACTTTTAAACTTAGGCAAATTTTTTCAAGGACAATTATTTTTTTTAAAAAAAATGAACTTTTTCATTATCAGAAAATGATCAAAGCATTGATAAAAAAGCCAGGGTTTTTGTAAAAAGTTATTAAGCAAAATGAAAAAAAATCCAACATTAGTGCAGTGGCGGATCTAGGATTTTCTCGAGGGGGAGGGGGGGCGGATTTTCAAAAAAATTTTTTTTTTAGGTCGACCAAATTAATTTTTCGAGCTCTCCCAAAGCACTGTTTTATTCCAACTTTGGCCAAATTTTGAGAGAACAGGCCAAAAAAGGCGTTTTTAGGCACTTGTTGGAAACTTTTGACCAAAAAATCGCGTAGAAAATTTTTGGAGGCCATCAACAAAATGGATATCTCAAATTAGTACAAAGGGGGGTCCTTTGGGTCGGCAGGGGTCAAATCCCTGAGGAAAGGCGTCCGCATCACCCCGCCCACCCCCCTAAATCCGCCCTGCATTAGTGTATCCAGGACTACGTTATGCGCGCTAAAAAACGCGATTTGCGATTTTTCGGTCGAAGTTTTCCAAAAAGTGCATAAACGCCTTTTGGCCTGTTTTTTTTCACAAATTTGACTGCGGCGTCAAATTAGAGCCTTTACAGTGAACTAAGAGATCAATTTGGTAGGCCTAAAAAAAGGTCGACAAAAGCTACGTTTTTTCTCGGTCGAACAGAGTCGAAATGTTTTTTCTCGGTCGAAAAAACTCCTCGGTCGAACTCATCGAATTGCTTTTCCTCGGCAGAACTCATTCGAACTGTTTTTTCTCGATCGAAATTCTTCTCGGTCGAAAAAAATCCTCGGTCGAAACGCTTTTCCTCGGTCGAACTTGGTCGAAATATTCTTCCTCGGTCGAAGATAGTCGAAACAAAGACAGCTTGGGTCAGGTCGGTCAAAAAATATCGAGCCTGGGTCGAGACAGACGAAACATACCATTTTTTGGTAGAGTCGGTCGAATTATAAAACCTCGACCCGGGATACAGAGCGTGAAGCGACAAATACAAATGAAACTCCGAAAAGGTCACAGAGCCCATGGTTCGACTTTCTTTGACCAACGCCTTTGTTCCGGAGTCTCAATTTTGGACGAAACCAAACCGAACACCGTTCGACCGTTTTGGATTTTTTGAGCATAGACACAAACTTCACTTCAGGAAAAACTGTAATTTTGAGGGATGTGTTTCCCAGACTGCCAGTGAAACGTTGCCTAAGGCAAAAATCAGTAGATGCTAATTTATTACGCTTGCAATTAGCAAGCGCTATCAAATCGGAATGTAGACGTTTTTCCGGGTTAACAACTAGTGTAACAAAATCAATTTATTCAATTGCTGATATGCAATTTTTTTTATTTTGGATTCGTAGTTTTTGGCCTAGTTTCCTTCGGCTAATTTTTCGTTTCTTATCAAGGTGATTTTTCTAACATGGTAATGTTTTTATCGGCCTGCTTTGTAATGCAGGGATTTTGTTTTGATTATAACCTTTTAGTATGATATAAGTTTCTGTAATTTGTCATTTTACTAAGTCTGATTTCGAATAATTTTGTTTTTTAGTTGCTAACTTTTTTTCGATTACACGGGCTCGGCTTAATTGTATCAGCTAAGTTATTTTTTTTTGCGTATTTTCGAAAGCTTAAAAACTCCTGTTGAACGAAATTAGGCAGAATGAAAAGGTATGGGATTGTTTTTTTTTCAGACAATTTCGAATTTTTTTCATGTTTGAAAAATTTTAAGCTCTGTAGAAAGCTATTCTTTCGATTTTCAAAAAAAGAGTATCAATGAAAAAAATCCTGTTTCTCTGTGTGCGTGCATAATCTTCTAATCTTCTAATCCTTTACTTTACTATATACAGCGTTCGAAAAAGACTGGGAGGATTATTGGGGCGATTCTTTGACCCAAATTCAGGGGCGGTCTAAGGTTTTCTCGAGGGGCGGATTTTCAAAAATTTTGTAAATTTTGGTCATCCTTTTCAATTTTTTAAATTCGACCACGTCGGTTTACGGAGCTCTCCACTAAACTACTAGAATGACCCTGTTTTTACATTTTTTTCTGGCAAGTTTTTGAAAAATTTTTCTGGCATTTTTTTTGTTTTAAAAAAAACTCTCTCAATTCTAAAAATTTGAAATTTTGGGTTTAATTGAGTGAATGGGTTGTGTAAATCACCCTTGAATAATTGATGCGCATAGTTTTGTTTCAGACACAAAAATTATGGCCCTCGAAAAATCTATAACTTGATTTTGTACCGTATTTTCAAACTATGAATTTTCGCAAAAATTACCCTACCGAATCTTGAGTTGTTGTGTTCAACCGAAACAGCAGGTTGTAAGAAAGTCTGCTGTACAAGCGAATTTTGCCAACAAATTTCAAACACAAAAGATATGGCCCTCGAAAAAGACAATACTTCTTTTTTGTACCGTTTTGTGAAACTATTTGACTTTTCTCAAAAACTAGCCAGCTAAATCTTAGGTTAAATGTTCAGTCAAAATCTGATTTTGAAAAGCTCTCTGCTTAAGCGGCCTTGTCCTGCTTTTGGTTGGACGCTTCTATTTTGTGGATTTGAACCCCTGCCGACCCAAAAGTCCCCCTGTGTACTAATTGATCTAGCCAAGTTTGGCTGACTGATTTTAAAACTTTTCTAAAGACGCTTTCGGCGCAAATGTACACTTATTTTGAGGGGAGCGCGCGCCAAAAAAACGCGATTTGCAATTTTTCGGTCGAAATTTTCCAAAAATTTTATAAAACGCCTTTTGGCCTGTTTTTTCAAAAATTTGCCTGCGGCGTCAACTTAGAGTCTTTAGAGTGAACTGAGAGAGTGAGAGATCAATTTGGTTAGACCTAAAAAAAGGTCGACAAAAGTTACGTTTTTCCTCGGTCGAACTGAGTCAAAATGTTTTTTTTTCTCGGTCGAAAAAACTCCTCGGTCGAACTCATCGAATTGCTTTTACTCGGTAGAACTCATTCGAACTGTTTTTTCTGGGTCGAAATTCTTCTCGGTCGAAAAAAATCCTCGGTCGAAACGCTTTTCCTCGGTCGAACTTGATCGAAATGTTCTTCCTCGGTCGAAGATAATCGAAACAAAGACAGCTTGTGTTAAGTCGGTCAAAAAAATACATTCTGGGTTGAGAAGGACGAAACATAACATTTTTTGGTCGGGTCCACCGAAACATAAAACCTCGACCCGGGATATAGAACGTGAAGCGACAAATACAAATGAAACTCCGAAAGGGTCACAGAGCCCATGGTTCGACTTTCTTTGACCAACGCCTTTGTTCCAGAGTCTCAATTTTGGACGAAACCAAACTGAACACCGTTCGACCGTTTTGGATTTTTTGAGCATACGCACAAACTTCACTTCAGGAAAAACTGTAATTTTGAGGGATGTGTTTCCCAGACTGCCAGTGAAAAGTTGCCTAAGGCAAAAATCAGTGGATGCTAATTTATTCACTTGCAATTAGCAAGCGCTATCAAATCGGAATGCAGACGTTTTTCCGGGTTAACAACTAGTGTAACAAAATCAATTAATTCAATTGCTGATATGCAATTTTTTTATTTTGGATTCGTAGTTTTTGGCCTAGTTTCCTTCGGCTAATTTTTCGTTTCTTATCAAGGTGATTTTTTTAATATGCTAATGTTTTTATCGGCCTGCTTTGTAATGCAGGGATTTTGTTTTGATTATAACTTTTTAGTATGATATAAGTTTCTGTAGTTTGTCATTTTACTAAGTCTGATTTCGAATAATTTTGTTTTTTATTTGCTAACTTTTTTTTGATTACACGGTCTCGGCCTAATTGTATCAGCTTAGTTATTTTTTTTGCGAAGTTTCGAAAGCTTAAAAATTCCTGTTGGACGAAATCAGTGGGATTGTCCCACTGTTGGAGAATGAAAAGGTATGGGATTGTTTTTTTTTCAGACAATTTCGAATTTTTTTCATGTTTGAAAAATTTTAAGCACTGTAGAAAACTATTCTTTCGATTTTCAAAAAAAGAGTATCAATGAAAAAAATCCTGTTTCTCTGTGTGCGTGCATAATCTTATAATCCTCTAATTCTTTACTTTACTATATACAGCGTTCCAAAAAGACTGGGAGGATTATTAGGGCGATTATTTGACCCAAATTCAGGGGCGGTCTAAGGTTTTCTCGAGGGGCGGATTTTCAAAAATTTTATAAATTTTGGTCATCCTTTTCAATTTTTTAAATTTGACCACGTCGGTTTGCGGAGCTCTCCACTAAACCACTAGAATGACCCTGTTTTTACAATTTTTTCTGGCAAGTTTTTGAAAAAATTTTCTGGCATTTTTTTTGTTTAAAATAAAAACTCTCTCAAATCTTAAAATCTGAAATTTTGGGTTAATTGAATGAATGGGTTGTGTGAATCACCCTTGAATAATTGATGCGCATAGTTTTGTTTCAGACACAAAATTATGGCCCTCGAAAAATCTATAACTTGATTTTGTACCGTATTTTCAAACTATGATTTTCGCAAAAATTGCCTTCCCGAATCTTGAGTTGTTGTGTTCAACCGAAACAGCAGGTTGTAAGACAGTCTGCTGTACAAGCGAACTTTGCCAAAAAATTTCAAACACAAAAGATATGGCCCTCGAAAAAATCAATACTTCTTTTTTGTACCGTTTTGTGAAACTATTTGACTTTTCTCAAAAACTACCCAGCTAAATCATAGGTTAAATGTTCAATCAAAATCTGATTTGGAAAAGCTCTCTGCTTAAGCGGCCACGTCCTGCTTTTGCAAAAAAATCAAATGATTTTCGAAAAGTGAAGTTTTGAACGTTTGACGGCTTTTTAGAAACTTTTCGACTTTTCTTAGAAACTACCCTATGAAATCTGAGATGAAAGTTTTCATAGAAAGAACCGCGTGCGATAAATTTTTACCGAAGTGGTGACTCCTCAATTGTTTGTAAAAAAAATGTGATATCTCAGGGAAGATTCCTAACGGTCAAATATTTTAACTCTTCTCAACTATTTTAGTAGAGAACCAACTCAGGTTTGGCCAGTCCAATTTTTGAAAATACCTATTTCAGTCCGCATCAGAAGAAAAATTGCCAAAAATTTATAACAGTTTCTTCTAGCTTTAGCTGGGCACTAGATATTTTTTATTGAGACATACGAACCTTTTGGTTCACCTAAAAAAATTTTTCAACATTTTTTAAGTTTTTTTTTGCCTTCTTTTTTTTATGTTCGTGTTGTATCATTTTGCTTCTAAAGATTTAGATGGTTTGTTACTGCCTACTATAGCTGTTCAGAAAATAATTTTCAGAAAAAAAACATAATTCAAATTTTTGAAACTTATGAGTTCTTGCTTAGCTTTTGTGGGTTCCAATTTTTTCTCCGTTTTTTCTTCTTTCCATTTATAATTTATATGTTTTTTGGCTTCAGGTGAGTTGGATGCTACTTCTGACGACGTGCTACTTCTTTTTTGTTTTTATATCTTTTTCATTGTGTTGCGTTCTGTTGACAAATCTATAAAAGTTTTGTACAATCCAAACAATTATCAGCCCAAAAAGAATCACCAAAACCAGTAGCGGATTTAGGGGAGGGGGGGGGGGTTGGACGCTTCTAGTTTGTGGATTTGAACCCCTGCCGACCCAAAGGTCACCCCTGTGTACTAATTGATCTAGCCATGTTTGGCTGACTGACTTTAAAATTTTTCTGAAGACGCTTTCGGCGCAAATGTACACTTATTTTGAGGGGGAGCGCGCGCCGAAAAAACGGGATTTGCGATTTTTCGGTCGAAATTTTCGAAAAAGTTTATAAAACGCCTGTTGGCCTCTTTTTTCACAAATTTGCCTGCGGTGTCAACTTAGAGTCTTTAGAGTGAACTGAGAGATCAATTTGGTAGACCTAAAAAAAAGGTCGACAAAAGTTACGTTTTTCCTCGGTCCAACAGAGTCGAAATGTTTTTTTTCTCGGTCGAAAAAACTCCTCGGTCGAACTCATCGAATTGCTTTTACTCGGTAGAACTCATTCGAACTGTTTTTTCAGGGTCGAAATTCTTCTCGGTCGAAAAAAATCCTCGGTCGAACTTGGTCGAAATATTCTTCCTCGGTCGAAGATAGTCGAAACAAAGACAGCTTGGGTCAAGTCGGTCGAAAAATATCGAGCCTGGGTCAAGACGGACAAAACATACCATTTTTTGGTAGAGTCGGTCGAATTATCAAACCTCGATCCGGGATGCAGAGAGTGAAGCGACAAATACAAGTGAAACTCCGATAGGGTCACAGAGCCCATGGTTCGACTTTCTTTGACCAAGGCCTTTGTTCCAGAGTCTCAATTTTGGACGAAACCAAACTGAACACCGTTCGACCGTTTTGGATTTTTTGAGCATACGCAGAAACTTCACATCAGGAAAAACTGTAATTTCGAGGGATGTGTTTCCCAGACTGCCAGTGAAAAAATGTCTAAGGCAAAAATCAATAGATGCTAAATTATTACGCTTGCAATTAGCAAGGCTGACAAATCGTAGACTTTTTTTCGGGTTAGCAACTAGTGTAACAAAATTAAACAATTCAATTGCTGATATGCAAATTGTTTATTTTGGATTCGTAGTTTTTGGCCTAGTTTCTTTTGGCTATTTTTTCGTTAATTGTCAAGAGGATTTTTTTAATATGGTTTTTACAATTTTTTCTGGCAAATTTTTGAAAAACTTTTCTGGCATGTTTTTGGTTTTAAAACTTACCTTCTCAAATCTAAAAATCTGAAATTTTGGGTTTAATTGAATGAATGCGTTGTGTGAGTCTTCGTTGAATAATTGATGCGCATAAAAAAATTTTTAAACACAAAAATTATGGCCCTCGAAAAATTTATAACTTGGTTTTTGTACCGTATTTTGAAACTATGACTTTTCGTAAAAATTACCCTCCCTAATCTTGAGTTGTTGTGTTCAAACAAAATAGCAGGTTGTAAGAAATTCTGCTGTACAAGTGAACTTCGCCAAAAAATTCCAAACACAAAAGATATGGCCCTCGAAAAAGTCAATACTTCTTTTTTGTACCGTTTTGTGAAACTATTTGACTTTTCTCAAAAGCTACCCAGCTAAATCATAGGTTAAATGTTCAATCAAAATCTGATTTTGAAAAGCTCTCTGCTTAAGCGGCCACGTCCTGCTTTTGCAGAAAAATCAAATAATTTTCGTAAAGTGAAGTTTTGAACGTTTGACGGCTTTTTAGAAACTTTTCGACTTTTCTTTGAAACTACCCTATGAAATCTGAGATGAAAGTTTTCATAGAAAGAACCGCGTGCGATGAATATTTACCGAAGTGGTGATTCCTCAATTGTTTGTAAGAAAAATGTGATATCTCAGGGAAAATTCCTAACGGTCAAATATTTTAACTCTTCTCAATTATTTTAGTAGAGAAACAACTCAGGTATCGGCCAGTCCAATTTTTGAAAATACCCATTTTAGTCCGAATCAATAGAAAAATTGGCAAAAAAATTATAACAGTTTCTTCTAGCTTTAGCTGGGCACTAGATATCTTTTATTGAGACATACGAACCTTTTGGTTCACCTACAAATTTTTTTCAACATTTTTTAAGTTTTTTTTGCCTTCTTAGTTTTTATGTTCGTGTTGTATCCTTTTGCTTCTGAAGATTTAGATGGTTTGTTACTGCCTACTATAGCTGTTCAGAAAACAATTTTCAGAAAAAAAAACATAATTCAAATTTTTCAAACTTATTTTGGATTCGTAGTTTTTGGCCTAGTTTCTTTCGGCTATTTTTTTGTTTATTGTCAAGGTGATTTTTATAATTTGTTTTTTGCAATTTTTTCTGGCAATTTTTTTAAAAACTTTTCTGGCATGTTTTTGGTTTTAAAACTTACCTTCTCAAATCTAAAAATCTGAAATTTTGGGTTTAATTGAATGAATGGGTTGTGTGAATCTTCCTTGAATAATTGATGCGCATAAAAAATTTTTTAAACACAAAAATTATGGCCCTCGAAAAATTTATAACTTGGTTTTTGTACCTTATTTTGAAACTATGACTTTTCGTAAAAACTACCCTCCCTAATCTTGAGTTGTTGTGTTCAACCGAAACAGCAGGTTGTAAGAAATTCTGCTGTACAGGCGAATTTCGCCGAAAAATTTCAAACACAAAAGATATGGCCCTCGAAAAAGTCAATACTTCTTTTTTGTACCGTTTTGTGAAACTATTTGACTTTTCTCAAAAGCTACCCAGCTAAATCATAGGTGAAATGTTCAATCAAAATCTGATTTTGAAAAGCTCTCTGCTTAAGCGGCCACGTCCTGCTTTTGCAGAAAAATCATATGATTTTCGAAAAGTGAAGTTTAAAACAGTTTCTTCTAGTTTTAGCTGGGCACTAGATATCTTTTATTGAGACATACGAACCTTTTGGTTCACTTACAATTTTTTTTCAACATTTTTAAATTTTTTTTGCCTTCTTAGTTTTTATGTTCGTGTTGTATCGCACCGAACAAAATTTAAGTCCTTTTGCTTCTGAAGATTTGGATGGTTTGTTACTGCCTACTATAGCTGTTCAGAAAACAATTTTCAAAAAAAAACATAATTCCAATTTTTCACACTTATGAGTTTTTGCTTAGCTTTTGTGGGTTCCAATTTTTTGTCCGTTTTTTCTTCTTTCCATTTATCATTGATATGTTTTTTGGCTTCAGGTGAGTTGGATGCTACTTCTGACGATGTGCTACTTCTTTTTTGTTTTTATATCTTTTTCATTGTGTTGCGTTCTGATTGTGTTGCGTTCTGTTGACAAATCTATAAAAGTTTTGTACAATCCAAACAATTATCAGCCCAAAAAAAAAATCTCCAAAACCAGTAGCGGATTTAGAGGAGGGGGGGGACGCTTCTTTTTTATGGATTTAACCCCCTGCCAACCCAAAGGGTCCCCTTTGTACTATTTGATCTATCCATGTTTGGCTGACTGACTAAAAAACTTTTCTAACGACGCTTTCGGCGCAAATGTACACTTATTTTGAGGGGAGCACGCGCCGAAAAAACGCGATTTGCGATTTTTCGGTCGAAATTTTCCAAAAAGTGCATAAACGCCTTTTGGCCTGTTTTTTCACAAATTTGCCTGCGGCGTCAAATTAGAGTTTTTAGAGGGAACTGAGAAGAGATCAATTTGGTAGACCTAAAAAAAGGTCGACAAAAGTTACGTTTTTCCTCGGTCGAACAGAGTCGAAATGTTTTTTCTCGGTCGAAAAAACTCCTCGGTCGAACTCATCGAATTGCTTTTCCTCGGCAAAACTCATTCGAACTGTTTTTTTCTGGGTCGAAATTCTTCTCGGTCGAAAAAAATCCTCGGTCGAAACGCTTTTCCTCGGTCGAACTTGGTCGAAATGTTCTTCCTCGGTCGAAGATAGTCGAAACAAAGACAGCTTGGGTCAAGTCGGTCGAAAATAATCGAGCCTGGGTCGAGACGGACGAAACATACCATTTTTTGGTAGAGTCGGTCGAATTATCAAACCTCGACCCGGGATATAGAACGTGAAGCGACAAATACAAATGAAACTCCGAAAGGGTCACAGAGCCCATGGTTCGACTTTCTTTGACCAACGCCTTTGTTCCAGAGTCTCAATTTTGGACGAAACCAAACCGAACACCGTTCGACCGTTTTGGATCTTTTGGGCATAGACACAAACTTCACTTCAGGAAAAACTGTCACCTTATTGTAACTTGTACCACCGTACTTTATTGTTTTTTCGCTTCCGACGCTTATTTTCCCGCAGCAATCCAAATTGTGTGTTTAACTGTGGAGGTCAAGAAAGATCAAATAATTAAGAGGTTGAGTTCAAAATAATTGCGTCCTTTGCTCGACACAAAATGGACATTCAACTAATCATTTTAATCACAATCTTGACCTTTTGACCTTCTCTAATCGCACCTCGAAACTGTAAATATTTGCATGTTTATTGTCGCTACAATGCTGGAAAATTTAGCGACCAAATTCAAAATTAATCGCAACTCAAACCTTCTACAGTTCAGTTCTATTTGATAAAGCATATCGGAAACAGATACGAACCTTTGACTTAATCTGATTCTGGCATCAAATTCATTAATTCCATTTTGCTCAATTTCGTGTCACTGGTTTCAAACATCAAATAAAAAGTAAACTCCAAACAATAACTGACATTTTAAAAGTTTAGGCTAATTGAGAACTCATAGCGCTTTTCGGCCTGCTGGAATGGTGAATGTGTCTGTGTTTGCAACTAGCCATTCGGCTATATGGGCAAGTGTAGCAACCAATGAGGCGCAGAGGGCAAAGAGACGAAAGATGCGACAGATGGCCGAACGGAACAGGGAAAAGATGGATCGACTTAAGAGTTCATCGGGCAGCAAAATGTCTTCGAACAGTCAGGGTACGCATTTAGTTTTAAAAACTGGGATCAACTTCCCAACATATTGCATGTAAAATGCTCGATTCTGACTAACTGTAATTTCCAACTTAGAACCAAGTTAACATCCCCCTTTTCCAAAATTTCCTAGAAATTCTTATAAGGCAACTTTCCAATAACTTCCTATAAGGCGAATTTAAGTTTCTTGGTCGACCAAAAAAAATGTACAAAAGTCAAATAGGGAAAAAAGATAAACCTTTGCTACAGTAAGACGTTTTTTTTTTGCATGAGAGGACGGATTTATGTAATAAATGCCCCTCCGCCCTATGAAGAAAGGGGGCAATTGTTAAGTAGATTAATTTGTCGAGTTTTCGACCAATCAGATTGCAGCAAAATTCGGTTTTTAAATACATCACTCTGGTGATATTTACAGCTTTCATTTTTAGGGGTGGTAATTCTTCAGAAAATACCAAAGGGAGGTCTAATGTTAAGTAGATCCGAGAAGACTAAAAAACGAGCAATTCATTTCCTTACGCCTTACCATTATTCTGGGTACCCCTGATTTACATTCCGACTTTCGTAAAAAAGCAACGAAATATTTGAGCTCGGGGTGGTTTTCATCATTCAATAGGTATTGCTATCCTGAGCTTAAATTTGAAAAGATATTTCACAAAATCATTCAATAGGCATTGTTGTCTAGAGCTTCAGTTTGAAAAGATATTTTAGCTGTGATCGCTTTTTGCAAAGTATGGGGGTTTATAAATTGCCATTCTGGGACAATTAAAGCGCGATATATTTCGGGCTATTAAAGCGTAAGCGGAGATTTAATCCGTCTTAGAAACAGTTCCAAGTTGGTTGAAAGAAGCTTATTTGCCATAATTGATTTGTTACTAGGAGCAAAATCTATAACTTTGTACTTTGTATTGCGTGTGGGAGATTTAAAATAAAAAAAAATCATTTTGTTTTATTACATTTAATTTTTTCATGTTATTACAGCTCCATAGATCTTAAAAGGCAGTCGGCACATTAAAGGATTCGCCCTGATACAAGCAGTCTTTTTTTCTGTGATGTCAAATTTTGTCTCACTCACCAGTATCAAGCACGAATCAGGGTTTGCTTTGACGCAAAAAGTTTTTGAGTGACAAACACGCTCTTTCCGCAAGCACACTTAACCAAAGGTTCTCAAACGCATGTAATTGGAAAATTTTGAAACAATAGTAAAATCAATTCGACTGGCGGTAAATCTATTTTCATTTTTCGACTTTTTAACTAGAAAGTTCTGACGGAAATTATTATATCATTCGAAAGATATTGTTGTCCCGACCTCAAGTTTAAAAAAAGATATTTCACTTTTGATCGTTTTTCGTTAAGTTATGGGGGCTCAAAACTGCCAAGTTGGGACAATAAACGCGCAATATATTTCGTGCTTAAAACGCATAAGCGGATTTGAACCATTCAAAATTGAATTGACGCATGCTATTTGGACTAATTTCAAATTTTGTCATATGCGAAATCTATTCTTTTGTACTTTACATAGCGTGTGGGGAATAATTTTAAAAAAATTTAAAAAATAATTTTTTTTCGAACCGATCACCAATACAGAAACTTTAAAGGGCAGTCGGAACATTGAGCGCTTCGGAACATAAGAGCGGTCTTGTTTTAATTTGGCTGTTTTCAAACGCTCGTATAACTTAACAAAAGATGGCTGGTAGTTTTTTTTAATTTCGAGCTTAAAGCATCTAAATCTTTCAGACGCATTAAAAATTTTCATCTAAATATGTTAGCAAAAAATCAAAGCTAGCAAAAAATCGGGAAACAACAATGCCAAATATAAAAACTGCCACTTCTTCTAAAAAAATTGCGACGACGAGAATTTTGCATGATGCTAAAACATAAACCGGAAAGCATAAACTACCATCTAATAAGTCCGATATAATTCTGAGAGCATAAGCTAAAAAACATTAGAATAAAAATATAAGAAAATAACATATTAGTGTCGAGGTGCCAAAAGGACAAAAAAGCTACGAATTGTCAAACTTCATTTCTCTCATTGCATGGACACGTTTAATGTAACAAATTTTGAGAGAAAGAGTGTATTTGTTGTTGAAACAATTGTATTCTTTTAAAAACATGATATATACTGACCTCGAGCATTGTCCAGATCTGATACAGAACACACTTTTTTTAAACTAAACTAAGAATTAACCGTATCTAAGGCTTGACTTTTATATAAAAAATAAATATAGACAGAATAAAAAAAACTTTACCATGGTAGCAGGAGATAGAAATATTGTCACGACGGATAAAAAAACAATTATGGAAGCGACGAGAAAGTAGACAATCAAAGGAGTCTGGCAACACAGAAACGAAACGTGTGGCAGAGACTAAGAATTTCTCATGGAGTCCTACTGAGTCGCGAGAATTATCAGAAAAAGTGTCAGAACAAGCGAATGAGAGATGGAGGGGGGGGGAGATGCAACAAGAGGATAGGGCGAAACAGGAAATTAATCAGTTAAAAAGGAGACTTGAATTAATAGAGGATGATGTGGAAAAGAATTGAAAAAAAAAACGAGAGATCATTTCAAGCACGACATAGATGAAACATGTAATTATCCCAATTTTGAGACCAATGATCCCGAAGAGTATCAAAGATTGAAAAAAAATGCAATCTAGTGGAGTGCATATATCCTAATACCAGCTAACATGCAGGCGGCCCACCATGCGATCATAAATAGAATTGCAAACGCTGAATTGACCGAAAGGACAATAGCTATGGATCGCAACAAAGCTCCTCAACGGCAGGGATTCAACAGTTGCTAAAAATACGTGACGATTAATCATACTTATTCCGTTCTTCAAATTGGCTCAGACATACCATACCGCAAATAGAAAAGATGCAAGAAAAAGTCAGAAGTAGGTTGGAAAGAATTTAGTCAGCGGATGAAACGTTACCGATGAGAGTTGAATGAACCTGAAATGCTAATATAAGACAAGATCTTCTGGGTAGCAAAATCAGAAGGATCAAAACTGGACCAGGTATACAAAAAAAAAACATGAAAACATCGCGGGAAGTAGAAAAAAAAACAGAACACCATGTAGGCTCTTTGATTTAAGAAAAAAGGGTGATACGATTTACAGTTCGAAAACAAGAAACATCAAACATTTTTTTTTCGGAACAAATAGTGACAAGAATGATCGGGTTTACAGCAAACGAGGACGAGGTAACAAAAAGAACGCTCTAATGAGCAATAAAATCAAAAAGGTCGGGGGAGAGAATGGCAAACACCAATAGATGCTTTTAGATGTGGAGACTACTGATCTTTCGATCAGAATGTGCAAACTACAGAGGAATGGATGAACAATGAACGTAACATAAACAGAGGAGTTTATCAAAAAAACCACCTGGGTTACGAAAATATCTATGGGAGAAAATATCAATAAAGTAAGCAACGGAGTGAATTAGGAACAAAGATAAGAAATGAAAAGACCGATTTAATGCATCGAACTGTGAAGAAAGAGGACAAGACATTGAGAAATCTCCATGCTATTACGTAGGAGTACTCAACAAACTAATGAAGAGATTTACCTTCTATAAAAATGAAGACAAGGAGATGTCAATACGAGCAGCAAAATCAGCAACTTCCTAAGAAAACTTGAACAAATGGCGCATTTTTGTT
Organism: Symsagittifera roscoffensis; assembly: GCF_963678635.1. Taxonomy (NCBI): domain Eukaryota; kingdom Metazoa; phylum Xenacoelomorpha; order Acoela; family Convolutidae; genus Symsagittifera; species Symsagittifera roscoffensis. The sequence continues at coordinate 76,066,162 of NC_087065.1, read as the reverse complement.
CAGACCAATTTTTATTATCAAATTAAGTTTTAACAAAAAAACATAGCCAACCGGAGATTGGAAAAGAGTAATGAACGCAAGTAAACATAAAAAACTGATTGTCTTGAAAAATCTCAACTTTCGAATTTTAAAGAAAAAATAGATGCCCCTTAAGCTTTTTGAATTTCTAGAACAATTAATGACTGGCGCTTTTTTGATAAAGTTAACCCCACTTCAAGAAACTGGATGAACAGGTGAAGTTTTTATTCCGCTGGAAATTTAAAAATTAAATTCTACTTTCGAAACTAGAAATCGTTCACGTTTTTTTTGCGCCATTTGCACGTTCGTATTTGCAGAATGCTATTTAGTTCACTTTCCGCCGATGAAACTCAATAGAACTCAAAAAGTGCATTATACCTAAGTGCATTAACATTTAAGACTTTTTTCTGAAAAAAAAACAAAAAAATCAGCAAGACCTATATAAGAGTCTTCACTAAGTTCATTACTCCTTATTATAAATCAATGAAGATTTTGACTCTGTAGACCAAGGCAGAGCAACAATGCCGACGTACAACAGTGCCGAAAACCGAATGTTCTCCAACAGTGCCAAAAAATACTTTATAAAACTGTTTCCGCTAGCCCAAATTAGTGCCAAATAGTTAAACTCAAATTTAGCGGTCAACGAAAACACCAAATTATCTAGTTTAATTGATGCCGCATTTTAAACAAACAATAGATTACCATGTGCGGCGTCATAGCTTCGCTGAGTTTATATTTATATGGGCCATTTTCATGCCCGAAGGTCCAAAAGCGCGAAAATTTTCAACCAATCAACATTTTTAGCTGTTCGAAACGGACTGATCACATCGCTATTTCCTTCGATTTTTTTTCGAATGAGGAACTCTGATTTGTTGACATAGTTTTCGCGCATTCGGTCGGAATTGTCAAACTTACCGCAATTTTCAAACCAAAACAGTATTCACGCAAAACTGCTAAATGTTCACAAAAAGAATTCAAATATCACTAGTTTTCGGCACTGTTGAAGTCATTTCAGTTTGGTCTCTTTTTACTTCGGATCTGTTTAACGTCCCCTTTAAGTCAAATATAAAAAGATTTTTCAGCTGCAATCCTTTTTAGTTAAACTCTCTGGGTTTGAAAAGTACCTAATTGTCATTGTTCTGTTATAGCACACTGTTGTATATTGGACGCATTGAATTATATAGTTTTGGTTTGACTCTCATATAGGAAGAATCTTGTTTGCTTACGGTATTTTGTAATTAATTTTTAAAAAATATTGTAAATTAATTTTTAATTGTAATTAACAATATTTTCCAATCTTCCGAAACTCTGTAAAAATGCATTACTTGATTCGTTTGCCAAATCCTTTACTCTTTTTTGCCGCATCTGGAAGAAAAATTGGGCATAAAATGAAGTTTTGTTTAGAATCCTTCGGCTCAAAAGACTTCCTCGCATCTAACATGAGCTGCACGGAGCTTGAGAGGACACGGACAGACTTGCATACCGAACAGAATATTCCGAGCATCAAAGACGACTTTTATCTGATTGAATCCGAGCATTCATCTCTCATTCCAAGGTCTAAGGCCAGGGTGAAATTTTGCTCTCTACCCCCCAGAGAATTGACACCTGACGGCCGATCGCCATCTTGTAAATCAGCGACAGCTTCCCGAAACTCAATTGGGCAATAAAACGAAAAAAACGTAATAATTACTTGCATTAGATGAGGATGAAACGTTTTCTGAAAACAAACTGTTCCTTTCAAATCCCTGTAATTTTACAATAGTTTCCATCGGTTGATTAGAGAAATGTTCAATTTCAATATCCATTATGCACTTAATTAACTTTTTTTAGTTAACCAGCCAACTTAGAAATAGGACGGGAACTTTTTTTAATTATTAAGAGAGGCAAAGCCAAAAATGAATATTTGTTATTTGGTCCACGTATTTGATTAACTCAATGCAGAACTAGTTCAATTTTTAAGGGTTTGGGGGTTTTCTTAGCCTCACATATTGGTTATAATCTTTGAAAGGAAACAATACTTTGTTTACTTTTTAAATAAACTAAATTTATTTTAAATTCGTACTGATTTATTATTGTTCATTGATAGAAAACCTGTAGAGTGCTATTGACAAAGTTATGTTCGGTTAATCATTCAGAATAGACTTTGATCTGGAAATGTCTTTCTTTCGTTCACATTCAACCGCTATCAGAAAATAACAATCAAAACAGTTTGATCGGAAGGATGAAACCTTGGTTTGTATTTACTTTCTTGGGGACGCTCAACTGTGTCGATGTCAACAACAGCGGCAAAATTGTGGGCACTTTCCAAAATAGCTGAATGCAATTTAAGAGGTGTATTAGCGCTTTGTTAACAATTTGGGTTATAAAATTGTAGTTATGGTCAAAACCGAGAGGACGGTATTGTTCATTACCGAAGCATTTGTTTGAGACTTTGCGATGGTAATCGTTCAAGCAAGAAGGAGGCAGTCGTAGAAAAACAGTGTCGAAAATTCTTTTACAAACTGTTTTTATCCATACCGAGTACCTTTTTTTTAAAAAAAATTAATAAATTTGCCCAAGATAAAAAAACAAAATAACACATTCTAATTAATAGTTCACACAGGAGTGAAGCGGAGCTTCGCACCACTTGCGATAGAAAACAACAAAATAAAACATACAAAGCCTAAATAATAAAAAATTTTGAAAAAATCTAGGTCATGGAAACTTTCCTATGTCTCGATAGAAGTTCATTCCAGGCAACCATGCCACATACTTGAATTTTAAATCAGCAATAATGGAACAAAATTCAGGAAAAGAAACAGTGCCGACAATCTTTGAGCAGACACAAGTTGAGCCGAAAAAAAAGAAGATTTTGTAAAAAAAAAGTTTAAGCAACAATGGACAAATTTTGCACTTGCAACTACATACTACATTGAAAGATGTTAACAGCGCAAGAAAAATCAGTGGTGTGGCAACCAATCCAACAATATTTGAGCTAAAACTACTTGAACTGAAAAAAAAAGGATTTTTTCGATTTTTTAGAAGTCTTTAAAGTCCCCCTTGAAACTAGAATGAACAGCACTTGCACTTGTAACTACAATAAAAGTTGCTTACAACAAAAATATCAGCACTAAGCCGACAACACTACAGCACTAAGCCGACAACATTTGTCGGCTTGTCGACAGCACTAAGCCGACAACATTTGAGCAGACAGCAACTGAACCAAAAAAAAGATATGAAATATTTCTTATAACCTTTCAAGTCCCACCCTGAAATTAGAATGAACAATACTTGCACTTGTAATTACAATGAAAATTGTCAACAGCACAAGCAAAATCCATTGTGGCAATTTGGCCGACAAAACTTGAGCGAACAAACGAAAAACCAACAATTCATTTGCTCGGAATTTTTTGTTTTCAGTTTCCTTGATACTGAAAAAACAAGATCTGGCCGGGACTCGAACCCCAAACCTTAGGGTACAAAGGCAACTGAATTACTCCAGGCGAAGGGGGATGCAACCTGGAAGATGTAAGAGAACAAAAGAAGTGAAAAGAAGTCAGCTGCATAGTCAGCAAGTGATTCAAATGATTTTGTTTAACTAATTGCCAACTAGAAAAAAGTCTATATTCGTTTGATAACGCTTGCTAATCGCAAGCGTAATGATAAAAACAGACAACAGTTCCCCAAGCTCGGCATAATAAAACTCACAAAACAAATAATTGAATCAACAATTTTTGTATCAGTTTTGCTCCTTAACTCAAAAAATACACTACTTCGAACTGCAATGGGAATCATTCGTGCAAGGAGGCAGTCGTAGAACAACAGTGTCGAAAATTCTTCTAAATAGAGTTTTTGTATACACCGAGAATCTTTTTAAAATAAAAAAAATTGCCCTAGAAAAAAAAATCGTTTTTTTTTTTAAAACCCGCCTACCACCCACTCCGCCTCGAGAAGATTCTAGATCCGCCCTTGATCGCCAGCTTAAAGAACAATTGAAGATATAATGAATTAAATTCAAGAAAACAACAGGATTTCAAATGAATAACAAATAAAATTTAACTCATTTATCTGAACTTTCTCTGCCCATAGTTTTGTACAGTCTCTTTCTTAACTCCTTCGTTCTCTCAAATTTCTTCAGTTCAATTTTCTCCAGTTTCTTTTTCCTTTCCAACAGTTTAACCTCTCTCTTCTCCTCCTGATTTCGTCTTTTCTCTCCGTGAACACCTCTTATTTCATGCATCAAAGCCGCCAACTTCCGTTCGTGTGGTTCTCTGATCACCACTTTCTTGCTCTTTTTATGGTGAACAAACTTTGGCTTGACACTAAAAGGCAATTTTTTCTGCAGTTTACTCGGGACCGCAAGCGGTTTGTATTTCACAGGCATTCTTTCGATATGTCTATACTGGGAATCGGGATTAGAAGGGGCCGAAATTCCTCGCTCGAACCTCAACTGCCCAACTGTTTTCATACCATAATCAAACTGTTCGCGTTTAACTGCCCGATCCAGTAAATTAAAAACTGGCATGTAAAATTGGGGAATTTCAATCGGGTACCAACTGCGTAAAAACACAATATCACTTCGCGCAATTTTATCTTCAAACGCGGCTCTGAATGCTCCCGGTGGATTGGAGAGCGCTTTCTTTACTTGACCTTTGATTCCACTGACAGTTCTGATATTGGCACCGACAAATCTGCTAACTTCTAGAGCACTGTTGAACATGCCTTTTATGAACGCTGAGTTTTTGAACACCTTTTCAGGGTATCCGACAAGTTTCAGTTTCTTCACTACACTTGTCGATTTGTCCAGATCCATAACAGCACCTGTAGCTGTAACTCTGAAATGGGGCGTATCTCTGGCTAAATTTTCTACAAACAGACATCCAGTACCTTGAGGAACCACTGGTCCGAACACAGTCGAAGTGCAGTGCATGAACTCAGGTGTATACTTCAGGAATCTATTTCGCATATTGTGATCTTGTATTGAATACGTGCTTACAGTCTGGTACCTTCGCCAACCTATACTCATAACTACCGGATCCTTGGACTTGAGAATCTTCCGGAACCATCTGTGCTTTCTCATTCTCAGGTTCAAGTAGCCGACAGTGTTTTCAGACTGGCTCAGTCCTCCCACCAAAAGAGGGTAATTGGGATCAAAGTTATCAACAAACTCAGGAGTGATTCCTCTGAGCTCAATTCTCAGATACATTCCAGCCCTGTAGCCTTCGAACTGAATTCTCAATTTAGGATCTAAGCTTTCAAACTCCTGTTGATTCAACAACGCTTGAGCTGATACTTCTGTCTTAAGTTCATCATAATAAGTGTCGTTGTCTTTGCCCTGAGCGTCTACAACTTGCATCATTCGTTTCTTTTTCTTCTCGTAGTTTCTTTTTCGAACCTCTTTCAAAGTCTCGCCGCTTATGACGTTGTCTTCGACATCTTCTGTTTGTTCGTCGTCGCCTTCATCTTTATCTTCATCCTCGTCTTCAAGGTCTTCGAAGTCACCGAAAGCCTCGTCGTCTTCTTGCAATAGCCTGTCAGCATCTTCTTCGCCAAAATTTCCACCAGTCGCGAAGCAGCTCATAATTTTGCTCTTGTTTGATTTGTGCAGCCAAGATAGAAACTTCTTTCTTTTTTGGACTCCAGCATTCGTTTTGGTCTCTATTACTGGCAGCGTAGCATCTACACCATTCAATCCCGTCTTATCTTCAACCGCCTTTCTGATCGTGAAAAGATTCGCAATTTCGTCACTTTTTTCCTCGGCTTCATTGTGTTCAACTCCACTAATACCTGATCCACCATAAATTACATTTTTGAGAGAATTGGATTTGTTCAGACGATCCATGAATCGCATGGCTGCTTTTTCTTTCATATTCCGTTTCCAGTTTAGACCGCCACTAGTACTGTCTTCTGTTTCAGACAAGTTTTCCTCTGAACACTCACTTTCTCCATCAGCAAACTTATCGTCCATAAAATTAGTCATATCTTGATACTCATCGTCTTTCTCGTCATCATCTTCATCGTTGACATCATCTTCACTATGATTTTCTTCACCAGAATCGTCTGCTTCTGGGTATCCTAACTCTTCCCGACTTTCGTCAACATTCCCAGATCTTCTCGCCGAAGATGGCATTGCTCGGCGCACACGCATATCCTTTTCTGAAGATGGTTTTGTCATCTTCTGATCTTGAGTTTTGACGTTGTCTTCATCGTCATCTTCATAATCATCGCCATCTGTATCTTCCGAAGAACATTTGAGCTCAACTCCTTCGTCTGACTCGTTCTGTTCCTCGTCCGAATCCACCTCCTTTTCAGATTCCCCTTCACTCTCAGACTTCCTCTTTGGTTCGTTATTACTCTCCGAAGCTTCGAATGCCTCCGACTTGATTGGTTCCGATGACTCAAACAAAGACATCTGTGCGTTTTTCAATTTTTCGTCTAACGATGATTTTTGCCCGATCAAATCTTTGAAACGATAGTTCGAATCATTAGCCAGTTGATTCGCCTCGTCAGTAGTTGAATCTTGTTTTTGGTGCGAGTGGCTTCCCCCTAGTTCAATATACACGGCATCTTTGTCGTAGACGATACCTCCAACCCCTGAGAATGGAGAATACACGAGATGTTCTTTCTGGTTCAAAACCCGTTTCTTCAAAACTTCCGGCAACGGGCACGGATCCGGAAGGTACGATAGATCGGATAGTTTAAAGTCTCCGCAGCCCGGTACATGCACGTCCTGAAACGGCTGAAAAGGACTACCTCTTGCGTAGCCGTATAAACAAATATTTCTTTCGCATTTCGGGTTCAGCCGAATGTTCTCAGCCGGTGTTAGATCTTCTAACCTGTCTGCTAAAAGGTAAGGGTGATTATTACGCCATGTAATTGCTTTGAACTTCATAACAGATACAAATCGAGCCAAATTGTGCACTTCCCGTTTCAGATATTCGCCATTGACAAATTTCGAAAAGTAAAACAGTTTAGCCCCTTGATACACCTCATCCCAAAATCTGTGCTTTAGGTATTTCTTCTGTCGTTTTTGGGCTTTGTTGTCTTTCATGCAATCCAGATGAGTGAGCACTCCAATCATTCTAGGCATTCCGTGTACTTGACAAACAGACAAAAACTCAAACGTCTCCATTTCGAAGCCAAATGAAGCATCTATCATCAACAAAACCAAGTCTGCAACCTTCGCTATGTCAATCATACTGCAGATGTCATTATTGCATTCTATAAAAGTCAGCCTGCTCTTTTTATTGGCAACTACTGTAACTGGTCCCTTAACGGCCGTCAGTTTTAGATTGGTGAAGTTTTTCAGCAGACATTTGATGAGTGTGCTTTTGCCTACCTTGGGGGCACCAACAACTGCAACCGTTATGGGGGGAGGTTCGAGTGACAACGCCGCCCGATCCAGTACAGGAACATGGTGCTTTTTCGTGCGAATATCTTGCTTACGCACAAACTGTTTTCGCATGTTCTGAGCACTGTTGACTGTGAACCCTTTCGGGTTTCGTTTCACGTCTGGTTCCAGCTTGCCGCCTGGCTTGTTCTTCTTCGCACTCGCAACTGGATCATCCTTCCGCTTTCTCTTTTTTGATTTTCGGTGCTTTTTATTATCTTGAGAGTCTTCTTCTGCCATGCTACAATCTCAAAAGATACAAAATAGCCAACAGACAGTTGGAAAAGTGTCAACCGACTCAAGGAAATCGAAAAAAGGGGAATCCCTTGTGCGCCAAAATGTTGCCAGACAATAAGAATTCATTACTCAAATTCGAACAAATAAGCGTAAAATCAGTCGGTATAAAGCAGTTAAAGGGCATCGATATATTGAGAATTTTCGCTCATTCAAATCTTTTTGCATTTTGTGCAATCCAGAATGAATCATAGAAAATCCAAATTAGGTCACTAAGCGGATAAAAAATAAGCCGAAATCATTAAAGCCGAATACAGTTTTTCAGCGAAAACAAAAACAGCAAAATATACGAAGTCAAGGCTGGTAAAAATTAAAGACTGCAGGAGTAATTCAAAACACTGAAAACAACTACAGTGAAAATAGCGTACAAAAAATCAATTAAGCTGACAACATAAGCAGGCAAGTTATAGGCCGACATTTTTTTTTGAAAAGGAATAGTTCAAATTTGAAAAAAAAAAACAGTTCCTGGTCAGATTCGAACCCACGTATTCTTCACCTCCAGACTAAGTGCCGGACACGAATAGAACTTTGAATTCATTATGAACCATGGTACCAAGTGATTCTGTAAAACAAGTTGTTAACCCGAAAAAAAAACTATATTCCGGTTTGATAACGCTTGCTAATCGCAAGCCTAATAAAAATCCAATTTCGTTTTTGTGCCATTTAAACTACTTTTAATCAAGAGCGTACACTTCTTTCTTTTGAGCAAACGAATTGAATTAAACTTAAAAAGCAAAATCAAACGGCTGAAAAACAAATTTCAGAGTGAAAATCGTTGACTTTTTTCTGATAAAAAATTAAAGTGATCTATGTGAGTATCTTCATTACGTTCATTGACACTAAGTATTAATAGACGGAGCAGCCCAGCCTACTTTGGACGCTCCGCCACCAAAAACACGGTCTGAGCATGCTTTCTGCGCTCCCAAAGATGGGAGGGGGTTTTGGTGCCATTTGCGGCGACTGGTCGCGCGTGGGTCCACCACGAGAAGGAGTCCCCCACCTCCTAAATTCGCCCCTGAAACGAATTATCCTAAGACATTCCTGATAGCCGTTCACAGATCCTCTGCGAATCGCAAAAATATCAATTATATGTTTTTCTCTCAGTAAAGCATTAAGACAAATGAGCTTGCCTGAAGAGAATTTGGAATGACTTCTGCGCCTGATCAACTTTAAAAGCATAATCAGTTAAGCGAAATTTTTAAAATGACTTCGAAAACTTTTTAACGGTTTCCAAAAAATGGTATTCGTAACGTTTATTATCCAGATTGGAATAACATACCGAATTTCTACAGCAAACAAAAGAATTTTCAAATACACTAGGCTTCTGAGAAATTTTCCTTAATAGTGTAGAGATTCGATTAAACAAATTACAATTAATCCCTAAATAACGTAATTTATAATATCATATTGTTATTGTTATCGAAATGTACATTATATTTACATTTATCTAAAACTGTGAAAAGATTGCTGATTTCGCTGGTCGAATTGACCCGACCCTTCACCATACGTAGTGAATTGAGAGCGCCCGAACAAAACGGATTTGTACCTGTCAGAGCTGTCCAACTTAACTTTCCATAACTTTTTTACACTTAATTAATCGTTGAAAGGAACTTGAGGATGTACATTTAGATCAGGTCACAGCGAATTTGTTATTTTAAAATGGGATCCTTATTTTTCTAGTTTTTCTGGAGGTTACCCATTCTAGCCAAATTACTTCAACAAACAACGTTTTTGTGCATTTCCTTTCAGTGGACAACACTAATACCTGCCAAAAATGATAAAGTGGTCGGCAACTTAATTTATGACTTCAATGAAGATTTGGGCAACACTTTTGGGCATCTTACATAAACAAAGCCGTCATCAGAGTTCACTGCAGATTTACTGGGAGGAGAGCTACACTAAATACAAACCACCATGTGCTAACAACAACTTACTTCAAACTCAACCCGTACACTTTTATGCTCACTAACTAGTGTGAAATTATTGCTACCTTTTCAGCAAAAAAAGTTCTTTTTTTTGCAAATTGATAGCTTTTTTTTATGAGGAAAGATCCATTGCCGAAGAGGTAACATTTTGAGACAGGGAAATACAGTTTGACTAACAATAATAAAAAGCAGTTTTTACGAGCGTTACTTCCAGGATTTAATCGCCTCCTAGAAATGGCGACAAGAGGAGGAGGCGCATGTATGTTTTATATGGTATGTGATGAGGCGGCGACTGTTGCGGGATTGGACTGAATGAAGAAGACGGACTGAATTGTGTAGTCGTCTACTTGAAGAAGTTGAACACAGCCCACATGACAGCATTTGACCCCTCCTTAAGGCACTCCGTTTCATACTCGAGCGAGAGGAGCGAGTTGACACGTCTCAGAACCAACTCGTAGTCTTTATCTGGGAGGGGGGCAAATGCGTTTTCCAGCACATCGGAAGCGTTCGCCAGGAGCAGTAGGGAGAGCATTCGTTTGTCCATTCGGTGGGGGTCGTTGACCCACTTGTTCAGCACTGACTCTTGCACTTTTTTAATGAGATTCTGCTTGGAAGAGGGGTTGGACACGGGGTGGGTGGTCATGTCGAATAGGACGAAGTTCTGCTTCTCAGTAGTCAGCACGCCCTTCTCCACCAGATTCTTTGCTAGGCGCTCTCTCGTGTTTCGAACCTGGAACTTCAGATTCAAAGGATTCCATGTTTCTCCTAAAACACAAATACAAAAGTGAACAAAACTTTCACTGGATTACAATACAAAAAATAATCCATGCAAAACATCCATTTTTTCGTTTTCATGAACTTTCTCAAGAGTAAGATTTTTAAAAATTCTGTCTAATATTTATTTAAGTTGATTAAATTTAATGTCCGAGCTCTAACCCAACCTTGTAAAGACCTTATTTCGCCAAAAATTAAGGTGCTTTTAAATAATTTAGGAATGGTCGACCAACCCAAAATTTCTTTAAAAAGCGCCTGCATTGCTTCTTACAGGTAGATACTATTTCCAATAATGATTACACGTTAAAAGCAGTAATTTGGTCAACTATGACGTTGAAGATGCTTCTTAAACTTGACACAGAAGCGAAGCTGCACATTGCTAACACTAGCAAGAGAACGACAAAGCAGTGCTCTAAAAAAGAAAAAGCTGAAAAAAGCTTAGAATTTGTAAAACGTTTGCTATGTGTCAGATTAAAACCTGCGACCTCAAGATTTGGAATCTCAAGTCCTTCCCTCTCAACCATAGACGCTTAATGACCGGCAAACACTAGCCACAAACAAAGAGAACAGATGTTATGAAATTTCCAATTCAACAGATCGTAATTATGGCAAAAGTGCCACAAACTGAGCACTTTTAGTTGCGAGTTAGATTGAAAAAAATAAAAGTCATACTAATACACTACGCTCACTAACTCACTAGCGTAAATATATTTTTCTCTTATTAAAACACCTGAAAAAACCCATCAATACCCGAAAACAAAAACGGCCGAATGTTAATCAAGAAACATAAAAATGTCCCATCACAGTTACTTTTGCACGAAAAAAGAATTAATTCGGATTCTTTTGCGAATTTTTTTTGGCCCTGGTTCATGGTCAAAAAGATTCGACATAAATGCGTTCCAAAATACACACATACAGGCACATGAAGGCGAAGCCATCAAAATAATCCGCGTGACTTAAAATTCTACACAGAGGCGAAGCTGAGCTTCGCACCACTTGCGCTACAAATATGACTAAGAAAATCAAACGGAAAAAATCGTTTTTGTCAATAGAAATTGCAACACACGCCCAAAATATCCTGAACAAAATTGCATACACCATATAAAACTCTACAACGCGCTTTGGGATTGCTATACAGAAGCCAAGTTTTCAATAAAAAGTCCTTTCTCCGGAAATAAGCAGACAATTGACCAAAAGTTTTTATTTGCGAGAAAAAGTAAGTCCCAACTGAATTGAACTCCCGGGCATTGTCGTCTTAAACATGGGGGTTGCAGCAACTTGGTATAAAGCGGAAGCATTGAACTACGGGAAATAAGCCGACAAAAATAAACAGACGGACGATAGTCCGAAAAAGCAAAAAATGGCCCGGCCGGATTCGAAACGCAAATCTTTGCCGTCTCAAGCAATTGTTTTACCTCTACGCCAGATGGTTGATTGGATTTGAATTCAAAGTAACCAAGCGGTAACAAAGCCAAAAAACCTGAGCAGAAACCCTTCATACCGAAAAGAAATTCAAAAAAACTCTAACTTACAAAAACTGTTAAGTTCCTTTTCCCCTTAGAGCACACGCACGCACACAAAAACTTGTTTCGGACGTAATGACACAATAAGAGGCCACTAAGACGATATTAATTAAGCCGATAAAAAAAACGAAATGATGAAAAAGTTAAGTGAAACTTTTAACAAATCGAGCTGATAAAATAACAACAAACTGAAAAGCAAATTTCGATTCGGCCAGATTTTTCAAAATTAATTACGGTAAAAAAATTTTACAGCTAAAAACAACGATTCTTATTTGTGGCAACTAAACCGACAAAACATAACCAGACAAATAATAGGCTGAAAATTTTTTGAACCGGAACATTGACCGTTTAAAAAAAAACTGATGCTGCTCAGAAAAAATAAAAAGTTTTATTGCGAGAAGCGGCATTTCGCAAACACAAGCAAAAAAAGCTCTAAATTACAAAGGGCTCTTGTAAGCAACTCACAACCAAGTTGAAAACATAGCCAGTAGACAGTCGGAAAAGAGTCACTGTACGCAAGAAAAAAAAGTACAAAAAATATTTGGCTATAAAGATCCTTGATTTTGCAGAACACTTTACTATTTAACACTTTTTTATTCAAATTGAGCGTAAACAACTTTTAAGACTTTTAACAAAAAAAAAAAAAGCTATCACAACCTTTATAAGAGTCATTACGTTCATAAACACTCAAAAACTATTTCTATAATGAAAATGGGGGGGGGGATTTCTCGTAGCCAAATTCTATAATGAAAATGGGGCCAAATTATTCCAAACAAAGGAGGACTGAATCAGAAACAATTGTTAAAAAATTTTATGGAAAAATTCAATTTCAGAAAAACTAACAGCAAGATAAATACCAGCATTAAATGCACTTTTATATTTATCGAGCGGCCACTAAGCCGGCAAAAAAAGAGCACACGACCGTTTTGAAATCAACTAGTTTTGACCCTTCATGCGAAACCATGAAAGCCGAAAAAAATTCAAGTTAAAAAAAGGAAAATGTGCAATGCCAGGACTAGTAAGTTCTAAAAGTTATAAGAAAAACTCAACAATACATGCAAATACAAGGAAAAGTGCTTACAGCTCAAGAAAACCACGTGATGTGTCAACTTAGCCAACAAAACAGGCAGACAAGCAATAGGCCGACAATGCCAACTTTACCGGATTCATATTTACTGAAATGCAGAGTCAACTGGATTAACACAAGACCAAATTTTAACGAGACTGAAGTTATAAATGTTCACTAATATAGCAATTTCAATTTCTAACAAACTTTTGAGAAAAATTGTTCACGGGAAATAGTTTACTTCCCGATAACAAGACACTAGCTCTCGAAGTATAATAATGTTTGTTGAAAAACTAGGATCATCAGTTTTCGACTTTGCGATGCAGCACAAACATAGCACGCACTGCAAACGATCCGCGAGAAAAGGAGACAGAAGCCGCGCAGTCGAAGATTTTATAAATGACCAAAAAACTGGATCTATCAAAACTTTCAGATGCTTAACTCGATTAGTCTCAAATAAAACTCAGTTTGAGAAAAGCAGGAGAGTGACACAACTGAATGTTAAATGAGCACCAAAGCAAACTTACGATGCCGCAACAAAGCTGACAAAACTTGAGCAAACACCCGTTGAGCAAAAAAAACTTGAAAAAAAACACCCTCAAAACACACACACGCATGAAAAAAAAAAACGTTTCTTTTTCTGCTCATCAAATGACGCAATATGCGGCCAAACTTTGCTTATATATTATAACCCAAAACAATTTAAGTCGAATAGATACAAAAAAAAGAAAAACTGAAGACAAAATCGGAGATGGTACATTTACAACCTATCAGTAGCGAATTTAGGTTGGGGGGGGGGGGGTTCTGATCTTTTTTCCTCAGGGATTCGACCCCCTGCGGCCCAAAGGGTTCTTGTTCTCAATATTTTGAGATATCCATTTATGGCTGACAGACCTTAAAATTTTTCTAAAGGCACCAGTATATACAAATTTTGAGGGAGCGCGCGCCGAAACAACGCGTTTTTATTATTGTCGAAATTTTCCAAATAGTGCATAAAAAGGCCTTTTTTGGCCGGCTTTAAAAAAATTTCCTGCGGCGCAAAAAATTTAGTCAATATAGGGTCTTTATAGTGATTTGGGAGGCCTCAGAAAATCAATTTGGTCGACATAAAAGAAAAAGGTCGACAAAAATTTCATTTTTTTTTTGAAAATTCGCCCCCCCTCGAGAAAATCTTAGATCCGCGCCTGCAACCCATATATCTCAAATAGATGGTACAGCTCACAGCATATCTACCGGTTTACGAAAGATTTAAGAAACTGATTCATTGACTTTTTTAGACCGGTTGTTTACCTGGAAAAAAACTTATAATCTAATTGCAAGTGTAATGTAGTAAGAGTTCTAGCAGCATTTGAGCAAGTAATAACTACCGAAAGTATCTATATTAAGCCCAAAAAAAAACACTTCATCCATAAGCGGGAAAAACAAAAGCTGGTCCAATAATGATGGGTAATTATTCAAAATAGCATTTCTAAAAATATTGAAACATAAATTTTGCTATGTAAAGGGGAAGGAGTTGAGGCAGAGTCAAAGCAACATTTCGCAATCATAAATAAAAAAACGGCAAAAAAGAAAGAGGGACGAAAGTACGAATAAACTTTGCAATACCAAAAATCAAAATCAGATCTCCCCGCACAAAAGAAGTTTTCTTTAACCACTTGGTCGGATCTTATAACACTACTTGGACTGATCTTGTAACGCTACGCTTGCTTGTGTAAAAAGAGTCAAATAATGTGCATCGTATTTACCACTGAGGAGTTCTATCCAGGATGAGACGGTCATAGTGGGTTCGGCCTCTTTGATGTGTCTCAGGGCCTCGTCCAGAATAGCATCTCCTGTGGGTGTGTCTGATTTGCAGACCACCTTTCGAAGAGACAGTTCCCTCCGTCGCATAGTGGCTGGCTCCAGGTCAATCCTGCCTCTGAGAGCCAGCTCCACCAGCAGACATCCACGCAGTCCTGATGATATGCAGTCGTTCCAGAAAGAGGTGTAACCCTAAGCATGGAAAATACATATCGTATGAACATTGTCGTTTTTAATTAGACCGAAGTCTACAACAGTGGCCATCCGTCTCGTATCTTGGGTTTTTGGTTATTCAACTATTCAGTCTTCAATCAGTCGACAGGCTATCGACCGATTAAAGTTTTCACATCTAGAAAGCTTTGATATGTCGCAGAATACAATTATCATCAATTAAGTTATAGAGCAACATCTGGCAATTTATAAAACCATTATCGCCCTGTGACATCGACCCTGTGCTATCTTCTAAATTTTAAGCTTGGGGGCTATATTTTCAATTTGAAATAAGGTAACTATCTCACTTATTTCAAACTTGTGAGCTATTTTTATTATTCTACTGAACAACCTAATCGCGAAATTTATAAGAGAATATCAAAAAAGGAAAATTACCATAAAGCTAAGATCAGACGATTTATCCCCATGGAAAGGAGCAACATACGAACTGCTCAGCTCCTTCAGGAGAGCCGCTGTTGCGCTCTGGGGAAACAACAAGCACGGATAATAGTATAACTCGAACCACTGACCTTTCGGCTAAGTCCTCAAATAGATACTGGCAAAGGGCACAACAGCCGTTCTTTGCAAAGAGCTGAGAAGCTCGTAGATTGGACCTTTCTTCCTACACAAATGGTGTTAACATAAAAATTCATATCTGGCCAGATGACAACTAACCTCTCTGTCTTTGATGCCCATGAGTAGCACCTGTTCCATAAGATTCAATCTGGTATGTTTGTCCCCCAACTCCTCCTCGTCCTCCAAGTCTGCAGTTGAGTGAGGGTCGTAATCATCTCTACCACCTACCTTCTCGTCGTCATCCAGCCGGTCCGGGTCTCGCGTGGCGTGCAAGTCGGCGAAGCCTCCGCCTGCTGCAGCTCCTCGACTCCTTCTAGTCAGTCCATCTGGTCTTTCAAAAGACATCGAAATCTGAAAGAATCGCAATTATTTCCTATGCTTTGAGGGATTAGCTCAGCTATATGGATGAACAATTATTATTCATACAAGGAACTCATAGTTATCAGTCAAACTAACTTTACAGAAATTAATTCATAGCTAAATCCATTTTTCCCCATTTTAGGCACTATTTTTATGTCGTAATCTTTTAATTTTTAACACAAGCCAAGCTGAACTTCGCAAAAACAAGCTAAAACTTGCAAGCGAGCGCTTTACAATGCCAGAAAAAAACAAAAAAAAATGAGGAAACAGCATTTTTAAAAAGTTTAGCCTCTATGGGGTTCGAATAACCGATTCTCCAGAATCTAATACCTTCACACAACTATGCAGGAGTACCACACTAGTCACTGATAAAAAGGATAAAACACCTGCTATTAAACTATTGACATGCTATTAAATCGTTGAGCACTAATTTATGCAAGTTAATGCTCAAGAAAATAAATAGCACAAAATGGAAATTACAAAAAAAAATCAAACTCAACTACATGTCATTCTTATGCGAAAAAATATCAAAAATTTTCAAAAAAAAATCAATGCAAGCAGCGATAATCAAGCCGACAAAAAGGCAGACGCACGATGATTCAAAAACTTTTAGAAAATTATCGAAGCACCTTCCCCTCTCCTCAGACTCAAATCAGAGGCCACCGTCGTCCCAAGCAGCTATGTTACCTCTGTTCCAAGAAAATCAGTCATTAGATTTTAACTTATTATGAAACAGAATGAACCAGACGAAACTCTATTGTGCAAATTCTACGACCAAAGTTTTTGATGGGGAAAGTCTACGACCCAGTTACAATAGCCTTGCTAATCGCATGGGTGTAAAAATCGAAAAAAAAATCAACGAAGAATTCTTTTGCTTACATTTCATTTTAACTTGAGCGAAACATTTTTTAATCCATGCATTTTTGTATTAGACAAAGCTATTGGTCCAGTTCAACGGACTTTTAAGCGCGCAGACAAGATCGGGATTTGAAGCTGCCCAACAACTGAAAATCTGATAACTATCAAGTCTTAAAACTCTCCAAAACAAGATCAATATAGTTACAACTGGCACACAGAGCCTCCCATTGTTTGCAATACAACATTAACAAATCTTGACAAGCTGCCCCACAGAAAACTTAGACAAAGCCGCTTAGTCGAAGACATTTTTCAAAAAATATTGAAATCTTACTTATTGTATGAAATCAAACTTATTGTTTACATCAAATCCAGGTAGCATTGAAAGCGCTTTAATAAAGTGAATACATTTACCGGAAAAAAAATTCAATTGCATACATACTGAAAAAACAAGATCCGAATGGGACTCTAACTCCAGACCTAAGGGGCAAAAGCGACGGCGTCACCAAGTGGAATTGAACCTGAAGTTGAGTAGGTTCAATACTAAATCAAAACTAAAAATTGTGAGAAAAGTTGTTAATGAGAAAAAAAGTCCCCGCTTACGAGACACTTGCTGCCGCAAGTGTAAAAGTAACGAAGAAATAAAACGTATACATGTTCAAATACGTCTATAAAATCACCCGCACAAAAATGACTAATTCTACCAAATTTGCTATAGCAATGCTTATCGGAAAACAAGGATAGCCATTTGCTGTGCAAGTAGCACAGAATGTTCCGACCATAATCATTAAAAAAACTATATATTTTTTAAATTAATGTCAATTTTAGTAGGTCGTGTGAATCGAGAACTATACGATTGCGTAAAAAATTAGTGATTTCGTGCAAGATCGACAATATTCGTCTTCAAAAAACGAATATTAAAATGAAAAGAAAAATTAATAAAAGTTCTAACTCTTTCCGATTTTTGGCACAAAAAATTAGAATTTAGAAAACCTTTTTTTTTGCCAAAGCTAGTTTTTTTATAGTTAAGCCAAGTGTTTTTTTTTCTAAAATTAAAAAAAAAATCCATATAACGAGCGCTACTCGATCGCGTTACTTCCTCGAAACTTGATTAAATATCAAAAAAAATCAAACCAGTTCTTCTCGACATTGAGACAATTTTGCAAAGGCTTTAATATGATATATCAATCGACCAAGTCCGATGACTATTCGTGGTATCTGATTTTGCTGGTAAAAACGCCTTCGCAAGTGTTAGCATCCTAAAAAAGTTAATAAGTCGGATAAAAATATACTTGAAGATAAGAAATGAGGAAAATATCGCATCCGGACACATTAAAAAATAATGGAAAGATTCGCGATTGCTGCAAGCGTGTAATCTTGGGAAAAAACAAGCAGTAGAAAACAATGCTGCTAGATGATACCCCTTGCGATACGTCAAAAAAAAATGGAACGGAAGCTACCCGAAGAAAAAAAATAGGACAAAAGCGTCCCAATCGAAAAAAATTGAAATTGAAACACAGAGGCGAAGCAGAGCTTTACACCACTTGCGATACAGCACAAACATGAAAAATAACGAGTCAAAAAATATTTAAATCGAAAAAAATTGATGTTAAAACTAGATTCGTATGTCTCGATAAAAAAACAACTATGAGCCCAGCTAAAGACGGAGGTAGGAGTTTGATATTGAATGAGTTTTCCATTCTGTTGCAAAACAAAATTTGCTACAAAATTGACTGCTTCTGCAGGAGGGGTGTTAAAATTGTGTTTCCCTTGAAACGACCCAAAATTAGTAGGTCATCAAGCCGATAGATAAGCTGAAATAATTTGGTCCAAGGAACTTTTTTAGCGAAACAAAAAAAACAAAGAAGGAAATACGAAGTAAAAGTAAGTTAAATGACAAATTTTAAGAGTAAATCAAACACTTAAAGCAATTTTACAGGGAAATGAGCTCAGCAGGAACGACGATTCCAAGACATGACAACTCCTAGGCATCGTCTTTACCTCCAGGTTAGTTGGCCGGAAACGCTTAGAAGTTTGAATTTATTATGAACCAAGATACAAGTGATTCCGTTAATCAAGTTGTCTACTCGAAAAAATGCCTGTATTCCGGTATGGTAACGCTGGCCAATCGCAAGAGTAAAAATATCTATTTTTAAATTTGCCTCGAAGGTAGTTGATAGTGAAGAAAAATATTGAAAAACACAATTGTCAGTGTAAAATAAGTATTGAAAAAGAACATTCATCAAACTGAGCAGACAAATTTTGGGTGGACAAAATTGCTTTAAAACATTTTGAGCTATAAAAAACCTTAAGCTCCCGCTTTCGAACTCCCCTTTAAGGTCACAAAAGAAATAACAAATATTTTGGCCTGTCAAACGACGAACTATGACGCAAATAAACAGTTATATAATCAGCCGAAGAATCAAGTCGAAACAAAATACTACATGCCAACTGATTCAACAATTTTAATAACCTCTAGTTGTTAACTCGAAGTCTAGATTCCGATTTGATAACGCTTAAAACAAAAGCGCTTAAGTTAAAGGCTCAAAAATCCTGAAATCAATCAAATGATAATTGGTAGCACATCCTATGAATTATTGCAAAATTGGCAATTAATCGATAAACATTGAAAAGAAATCGTTTATCAACATTCTTGAACTTATACACATGATTCAAGTTGAGCCGTATCAATGACAATTTGATCTGCTAGATACTTGTTGAAGTTGAGGTACAATTACTGCAATACTCGCGCATTGACAAAACTGCACATATCATACGCCGCAACCTCGCCGAGCTGAAAAACTGGTCGACAACCTTTTCAAACGAACTTCTTTAAAAGAACTAATTAGCATGACGAAGGATGATTTCCTCACCTTGAACAATTCAGACCAGTCTAGTGTTGAAACGAAGTTCAAATAAACCACGTTAGTCGCATGCCCTCCGTATCTTGTTGGAGCGAAATACACTGCACTTCAAACAGACGAAACTACCAAAACAAACCCATTGTCGCCAGGAGTCAACGAGGCTACAACCACAACAACAACAACAAAAACAATAGCGAAAACCTTATCAAAACGATGTGCAAAAAATTTACAAATGAAATCAATAATTTACCAAATTAGCAATTCGTTGGTCATTGAAATTCCAATAAATTTTTGCGGGTCCCTATCAAGCACCACAGATGCTGATCGAAACATATCAGGTAACAACGTGTTTAAAAGTAAATCAAAAAAAGCACTTTCAGACGCATTTCGATCTGCAATAAGATAATTCGAAAGTAATTAGGATGAAAAAGCAAAATGCTTCGAAAAAGCAAAATTTCTTCTGCTTTTTTTATATTGAAACAGTTCAAAATTTAGCGTTGTTTGAATTGTTTATGAGCACTCGGTTTATACTAAGCACGCTGGCGTCTCACCTTTTTGAACTTTCATCGTTCTTTTTCTGGTCATTGGGTTGAGCTAAACAAGACAAAAAGCGCTCAAAACGGATTTCATTCCCACAAAACTGACCACAGAGTACAATCAAGTAACTTATAGTCGAACATTAAACCCATTTCCGCACAAAGTCAACCAGACATCAAACAACCCAATTATTTTTAAAGATGGCCAAAGTGTGCGCCAAGCGCTTCG
Organism: Symsagittifera roscoffensis; assembly: GCF_963678635.1. Taxonomy (NCBI): domain Eukaryota; kingdom Metazoa; phylum Xenacoelomorpha; order Acoela; family Convolutidae; genus Symsagittifera; species Symsagittifera roscoffensis. The sequence continues at coordinate 76,045,763 of NC_087065.1, read as the reverse complement.
ACGAACTGTACATCACTACCCAAATAAAATTGACAAAAAAAAATCATTATGCGTTAAATAGAAAAACTACCCTTTAAAGCCACGAACTTGAAGGCTGAAGAAGTACAAACTGCAATTAAAGAAATTTAAAGGAATAATGCCCTGGGTCCTGATAAGATTGCATCGATTCACATTCACTACCTTGATTGGTACCAACGTTGTTAACATATCACTTAACAACGCAGTAAAACCACATAACTTGAAGACCTGTCGAATTATCCCACTTACAAAGATCCTGCAACATGCAAAGATTATAGGCCCATAGCACTTGTTTCCCGTGGCTAAACTAGTAGAAAGACTACTCTTACCCAAACGTAACCAGTGTATTGAGCTGTCTATCCGTCAGCATGGCTTTGGCTTCGAAACGGCACGGTCGCCAGTAGCGGCCTTAAACTTTATCAACCACGAAGTAACTAAGGGCCTTAACAAAGGGAAACCCTGTCATAGAACGCTACTTGTCGCTTTAGACCTTACAGCCGTATTTGATACGGTTTACCAGTTCTTTTCAATGACACATTTAGTACCTCCCTCACTGACAACACAAAATGATGGCTGCTCTCATATTTACAAGGCCGCTTCACTTACTTCGTATTTATTCAGCTCACATAGAACGGTGGAGTGGAAAGCTAAGCTTCCTTCAAGCAATACTTAGCATGCCGAAGGCTGCTGGCCTCACCACAGCACAACAAAACGAAGTCCAGTGTCAAAACGGAAGTTCAAGTAATCCATAAATGTGCAATGCCTTAATATCCCGTCGGGGGCCAAAGGCACTGGGCTTTGAAAAACACGACGCTACCTCCAACAAACCTTCATCTCCTCCGGAGATGAAAAATTATCAAAAGAAACGAAATCCACTGCCTATGAAGGAGACGAGGCCACAACAAGCTACATCGGAAAAAACGACAAAAACACAAATAGCTATTATATGGTGCAAAAGAACAAAGAAGCTAAAAACCTTGATTGAACATAAAACTCTCGAATTTTAAAGAACAGCCGACAGACAGTTGGCAAGCAAAGATCAACAGAAAAAAAAGCTGACTTATTTGTTGCGAAAAGTTTATTTATAAATTTCAAACAAAAAATAGATGGGCTTAAAGCTCTCGAACTTTTTAGAACAAATTTTTAATGACACTTAGATATCCCCATTTGAGAAAACGGTGAGACAACTGAATCAGTAGTTATATTTTTTTTATTCCACAAGGAAATCTGAAAAAAAAATCCTCCCGCGAAACTAGAAGCCGATCGAGTTTTTCGTGACCTTTACATTTTTGCAGTTCGATGGTGGAGTTTGGCTTCTATTGACAGACGAAATGAACTAAACTTAAAAATCAAATGTCAAACCTACAAAAACTCAAATTTGAGCCCGGAAAAACGTTAACTTTTACAACAAAAATCATCACGACCTATACACGGCTCTTCACAATTTTGATTGACTCTCAAATTATTCAATGTCAAAGCTCGTTCAAAAAACGTTGATGGTTGACTTTTCTTAATGAAAATTAGCCTATCTAGAGCAAACTGGATCATCAAATGTATTCCACTGAAAATTCAGAAAATAAAAGTCAATTTTTGAAACTAGAAATTGCTCACGTTGTTCGTGACCTTTGCACTTCTGCTGTCCAATAGCTGAGTGTGTCTCCCTTTTAACAAAATCAATGAACTGAACTTAAGAATACTCCAAAATCAAGTTTGAGCGTGAACAAAACAAAACAAACAATCATCAAACCCTACTCAAGTGAAAATCAGTTCAAACTTTTACATTCAAGCAACCGAGAAAACTTCTTGCTTCACATAAACCGATTGCAATACACGGAGTGCAAAATAAACAAAATATGAATATAATATCCATCGCATTCGTGCAACATTACAACGTTATCTAGAAGTTTCGAATAATTAAAACTATTTTTATGACTGTGGATCTTGATTTCGTTTCTAAATTCAAAATTTTTGATATCAGCAGCAGTCCCCTACCACCCTCACATTGTTGAAAAAACTGCTTTTAAAACTTTGCGCTTGACGACATTTAAGTGATTTCAAGACCTTCTTTTGAATGTAAGTGTTAATGTTTGTTTAGAGATTGTTTAAGAATACATGTCATTTTCTGTTCGTTTCAAGCTCTCGAGCAAAATTTGCTAAAGCAACGAAAAAAACTAGCAAGTCCTTCTTCACAGTTGCAAGAGTTTTCTTCACAGTGGCAAGAGAGCCTAAGTCAGATTAAATGTTGCAAAAATTTGTTTCTTTCTATGAAACAAAACTGATTATAAATTCTACGTTCACACATTTGCATTTTCATCGTCAACATATTTGATATCATGCTTCATGTTTAACATATTTTGATTGCTCTCATTAACGTCAAAATCTTTTATAAAACTATATTTGGAACTTGTCAGAAGAACTTCCTCCAAGGTTTTTCGTGTAATCGCTTTTGTCTTTCGTTCAGACGCAAGTAGAATAGCTTTTTGAAGCAACTCGGAAAGAAAAAGTTCAGTTGCACGAGATAAAACCAGAGGGCATGAATATTCAACTCGTCCTACTTCTTCGTTCTGTACCATTATTCGCCGTACTTTTGCATGCGCAAATCTAAGATCCGATTCTTTAGTGCCATGTGCAGCCATTGATTTCATATAATCTGTTAAAATTACACTTGAGTTTAATTAACAGAAAATGAGGTAAATAACGGTAGTCAGAAGGTCATTATTATCAAGGAAACAGAGGCGAAGCGGAGCTTGCACCACTTAGGATACATCACAAATACACATGGCCAGCTAGCCGACAAAAATGTGCCAGAGGTCACAAGTTCGAAAAAGTTTGTGCCATTCTGCCAGAAAGGCACTTTCGAACCCTCCGAGCACGCATTTTGCTGTAAAACCTCGTAGTGCTGAACATACGAAAAAACGGAAGTACAAAATTCTAGAAAGCAATTTTGCAAAATTTTGAATGTCGACTCAAGTTTTCTAAGAAACGCCAAAATCCGCCATTTTTTAGAAGAGATTGATACAAAACAGCCTAACTTTTGTGATTAATTGTGGCCTAATTGTCGAGATAAACTTACTAGCGTTTAACGCACCTTCGGTCCTTCGAAATTTTACGACAGATCATGAAAAACCGCATATATTGGAAACAACATATGCAAACTTTTAGTGTACTCTGACTGCACCCAATTACAGGGTTGGTAATTTCGAACTTTTACATTTTTTTAAATTCCCATTTTAAAAGCGTCACCTCGAAAACTTGATGTGCCTCTGGAGAAATTTGGAGGCCAGATTTGCAACCACTAAGAGCACCCTATTATAGAGTTAGGAATCCCGAAACCTAAGTTTCCCGAAAAAAAAAACAAAAAAAAAAAAAACGTCTTATCTCGGAAACTAAAAGGATATGAGCATTCATATTAAGAGGCAAGATTTGAGACGCCTGGGTGTACGCTGACAATAAGGTTGCATCTTCATCAAGTTAGTATTTTCAAAATTTTTGAATTTCTTTGTAGATAAGTTCTTCGAGAAATTTTGAAAAAGTCAAAAAACGTCAGATCTCGGAAACTAAAAGCATTAGAGCAGTCGCATTTAGCAGTCGCTTGTGGCAAGATTTGCAACTCTTTAGAGTACCCTGACAACACCGACCTATAGCGTTGGAAATATCAAATTTTGAAAAAATAATTATTTTGAACTTTCTGAAGTTTTGAGAACATTTTTGGAAAAATCACAAAAAACGTCATATCTCGAAAACTACAGAGAATTGAGCAGTCATACTTGGAGGCAAGATTCGCAATCTTTGAGATTACTCTGCAAAGACCTAACTAAAGGGTTGGGAATTTCAGATTTTTAAAAACTAATAATAATTTAAGTTTTCTGAAAATTTTTGAAAAAAAACACAAAAAAACGTCACATCTCGAAAACTACAAAGAACTGAGCAATCATATTTGGAGGCAAGATTCGCAATCTTAGAGATTACTCTGACAGGACCCAACTACAGGGTTGCGAATTTCAGATTTTACTTAAAAAAATTAATAACTTTTCTGAAATTTTTTTTAAATCACAAAAACGTCAGAACTCGAAAACCTCAAAGATTTAAACAGTCATATTTGGAGGCAAGATTTGTAACTCCTTACAGTACTCTGACAGCACCCAACTACAAGATTGGGAAATTCAAATTTTGAGAAATAATTAAATAAATTTTTCTGAAAATTCTTGAAAAAATCACAAAACATATCATATCTCGAAAACTACTAAGAATTGAGCAGTCATATTTGGAGGCAAGATTCGCAATCTTCGAGAATACTCGGACAGGGCCCAACTACAGGGTTGGGAATTTCAGATTTTGCGGAAAAAAATTAATATAAGTTTTCTGAAAAATCACAAAAAACGTCATATCTCAAAAACTACAAGTATTTGAACAGTCATATTTGGAGGCAAGATTTGTAACTCCTTAGAGTACTCTGGCAGCCCCCAACTACAGGGTTGGGAACATCAAGTTTTGCAAATTATTTTGTTATTTGAAATTTCTGAAAATTTTTGAAAAAATCTCAAAAATCGTCTTATCTCGTTGTGCCATTCTGCCAGATGACACAGCATAACCTTCCCGCGACAGAAAAAAAAGTGACTAAAGGCCTTATGAACAAAAAAGTGTTGCGACGGAGTGTCAGAATGTTCTAGAATTTTTATTTTTAAAATTTCGATTGGAAGAAGAACATTTCTGAGAAATAGAAAAAAGACGGCCATTTTGAATAAAAAAGACGAAAATCAGAACCACGATAGAGATTGTGAAGAACAGTTGTATCAGTGTGCCATTCTGCCAGATGACACAGCATAACCTTCCCGCGACAGAAAAAAAAGTGACTAAAGGCCTTATGAACAAAAAAGTGTTGCGACGGAGGGTCAGAATGTTCTAGAATTTTTATTTTTAAAATTTCGATTGGAAGAAGAACATTTCTGAGAAATAGAAAAAAGACGGCCATTTTGAATAAAAAAGACGAAAATCAGAACCACGATAGAGATTGTGAAGAACAGTTGTATCAGAGACAGAAAAACACGGAGCCTCTTATCGTGGCAAAAACACACGATAAGGACCTTAGCGACAGATATTTGTGGAGACGGAGGCTTCAGTGGGGGGGAGAGAAATACCACGGAACCCTCCCGGGACACGAAATATAGGAGATAAGAGTGTTATCTCAAGAAAATCACGGGAGCGGAGGCTTGGTCCCCTAGAGACTGTTATATGTGAAGGGACTGTGAAAACTGACTATAACAGCTGCTGTAATGTCCTAGATCTTAATTAACACCGTTATTATTTAATATTTCAGAGCATGAGTAGATAGAAAAAGGGAAAGGGTCAATCCATCTCCAATGGATTTAATATAAAACTGTCACACAAAAACATAATAAAATAGGTTGTTCGAGCCGTGTTTTTAATGACAATCACGTAGTCTGAGGATCCGAGACTCAGCTATGTGGTTGTGTTCGCATGCAAACGAAAGCTGATCAAAAGTCGTTTGACTGATGGCCTAAAAATGGTAACTTTTTACTTTGCCCTAAACAGACCAGAAAATCAACTGGCAAGGTCGAGACGGTGAAAAACGAGTAGGATTAAGGTAACTGACGCCTGCCAGTCGTTAATAGGTACTTTTTCTACGCTCCGTCGCTGTGTGATATTTGGGCGAATGTTACATAGACGTTTTTATGGCGCTCCTGGGTGGGCCTGTTAAAGGCATGAAACCATCATGATCAGCAAGCGTTTCATTGACGAACCCTCCGCTCCGGGCGTATGCCCGAGTTAGAGGTCTTAATGACCGTTGTTGTACTAGGGGGAAGGTGCGTACCCTCCGTCTAGTGCAATTTAGCTTTTTAACCTTGTTAACACCGAAAATTCCGGGGGCCGGAGGGTTAGGTGGGAATTCATGAACCCGCTTGTCCCGAGGTCCCCGGACCAAAAACAACTAAAGAGAAAGCGTAAAACCAAACAAAAATAGTGTATAACCAAGAAAAAGCCAAAAATAAATTTATTTAAAAACAAAAAGTACAAAAAACAGTAAAAAATCCAAAAAAGACCAAAAACAGTAAAAAACATAAAGTGACAGTTTATATGTTATTTCCGGACGAGATGTGATCTGACCTTCCTATTTGTTGTTGTTTCAGATTGATTTATATCGTTTCTGATAGAAAGATTGTGTGTTTTGGTGAAGGGTTGGATACCCTCCCTCGAGTGTAATTTGAGTGTTTAAGCACGTTAATGGTAATTTTGCCGGTGGCCGGAGGGTAGAGTGGCAAGCTGATCAACGTGTTCCACACTCAACAGGGACATCAAGGACAACATCCGCAACGACTGTTGGGTATCGTTGAAGCAATTTCAGTATCGTTCGGGTACTAATTCTTTAAGACTTAAGTGGTGGGGGGCACGATTGGCGCGGTCCGATTGTACCCTCCATCGATTACAAATTTCCGAGTTAAGGGTCTTAATTCGGATATTTTGGTGCAAAGGAGGGTATAGTACTATTCATTAACGACTATTAATAGATTATTATCCTAATTATATATTACTTATCTCATGTTTAGACCCAAGAAATACCCATTTTTTGTCGAAAATTACCAATTTTCGACCAAATTGTAGACCCCCAATTTTTCGGATATCCGAGCTTTTCCGGTAGGCAAAAAGCTTTTATATAGAGAGTAGCAACGTAGTTCGATCCCCCTAACTAAAGAAACCGCGTGAGAAAAGACTCAGTAGAAGTTGGAAAAAACCAAAATTTTTCGGTCAAAATTTCGATAATTTTTTGAATTTTGTCAATCTGTTTTGGGGATCGAGTTTTGGAGTTTTTAGAGTTAGAGCAATAAAATTTTTTGCGTTAGGAGCGTGCTAGCACAACGTGTTCGGTTACTAGAGAAATTTTTGGGTAACCCTCCGAGTAGCTCCGTGGATAGAGCTAACGACTTAAGGTTTGGAAAAGGAAGGAATCGGAGGGTCCAAATTTGATAGTTTTTGGCCAAATTTTTGTTTCTAAACCAATTTTGGTCCGGTTTTTTGCATTATTCCAGTGCCGTACAGGGCTACTACGCTCATTTCAAGTATTTTTAGGCACTTTCGACCGGAATTGCGAAAAAAGTCTTTCAGAACCTATATAGGTGGTGAAAATAGGCCATTTTGACGAACGCGTTTTTGGCGATTTCTCAAAGACTAGTTATCCGATCGGGATAATTTTGGTACCATGGTACCGTTTTTGGGTTGATTATTTCGGAAAAGAAAAATTTTTTAGAATTTGTTGGTTCGGAGGGTCCAAATCACGGGCAACCCTCCGAGCGACAGAAAATTTTATCAAAACATCCTTTTATTCAATTGGGAAGGTTGACCGTGTCAGCCAACCTAGTTTTAAGTCAGGTAGACCGCTTTCAGAGGCTTTACTGCGGTGATATAAGCCTTTTTATTGATTTTGGGTAACCCTCCGAAGTGACCCTCCGGAGTCAGCTAAACCCTTTAGCAACCCTCCTTAGTGGAAAATTTCCACGAGATCACCCTAAGAAGTTATAACAGCTCCCCTTAGAGCTCTTACCTTGTTTTGACGCTTTTTGAAGCTAGTAGGAGAACCTTCTAAGCGAGATCAAAAAATTTGAAAATTTTGGAGGTACCCTCCGAAGTAACCCTCCGGAGCATATTAAGCATCTTATTGACCCTCCTTAGTAAATTTAGGGGACCCTCCGAAGTAACTTGGGTGATTAAGGTACCCTCCGAAGTAACTTGGGTGATCAAGGTAACCTCCGAGGTAACCCTCCGGAGTGTCTTAAACCTTCTAACGATCTTCCTTGTTAGAGACTTGAGTAAAATTTCTGTGGCAATTTGGGAAACGGAAAATATCCATTTAATTAAGATCATATTAGGATATTAGGCGTGCTTATCAGGATCACAAGAACCCATTCTGACCCGGAAATTCGTGATCAACTTTGGATTCTACATTGGGTGTATCAGAAGTGCCCGAACAAAGAAATTTTTTTTGATTGTGATTTTGGTTGTGTGGTTGCCTTGAGCTACTTAATAGGAAAGTTCGGGCAATCCGGGAACAAATAAAAGAAGACCTCGGTGAGTGTATTAGGCAAATACACACTCACTTGAGAAGAAAAGTTGTTCCCTGCTCTCGTGCACTTGGAGCGTTCCGGGTGTGGGGGAGCTTTTTCATAGACTTTAGAAATTTTCGATCAGAGGTTGCCTTGAGCTACTTAGTAGGACAGCTCGGGCAATCGCAGGACACCTAAAAGAAGACCTCGGTGGGTGTATTAGGCAGACACACACCCACTTGAGAAGACTGTGTCCTGGGCTTCGTTCTTTCGGATCGTTCCGATTGGGGGAAGTCTTTTTCTTTAAGACTAAGTTTTATTTATCTATTTCTGAATCATCACTGCTTTTTATCAAAGATTGTTTAATTTTAACAAAGCAGTGACTTGATAAATTGTGTGGCGATAAATTGATACCGACAAAAGGTCGCTGTCACCTGTAGGATATTCTTATCTGATTATCGATTGTGTTTTGTGTGTCGATTATATCTTGTGGAAACTTAGTGATACTGTTATACTATACAACCGGGTTGAGTTAGCATTATATCAATACTGGGTAGACCCTGTGTGTAACTTTAGCTGAGTCACTAATTTAGTCGTGAGAGATCTAAGAGACATTTTGATACTGACGGAATCGAGTAGGCAGCGTTAAGTGATTTAACTAAATCTTGTTTGTGGTACGTTTGCATTGCCATCAAATTACGAATACTTTCATTTTGTTAAAAACTATGCAGCGCAGGGACTCACTAGGATCGACTACTAAAATTCCCAGGCTAAGCAAGGGAAGCACGCGGAAGTTTAGAACTAGGCGTAGCCAAACCTCGTTTAGCAGCGCTTCCGACGCGTTTGCTGAAGACGAATCGACTAAAGGTCAACCTGATCTTTCAGTGAGCGAAATGAAACTAAGGAGCGAGAAAAACCTCGATGGCAATCAAAGGCGGAGCGCCGAGGCCGAGCCTGCGAGCGAAACGCTGGTGGATCCCTTTGACGAAGGGGAGCGAACGCTCATTCGACCCGACTTTGAGCCAGATGAGGTCCTCGAACGGGAGGAAGCCGAGAGGACAGAGGAGACCTCGGAGCGTCCCGAGGTCGAACCTCGGGAGGAAGTGTTGTACAGGGGAATGTCCAAATCAGACACTAAGAGCTATAAATGGAGAAAGGAACATTCACATCCGACAAGTGCACACTCATCTTTGGCCAAACAGAGCAACAACGCGATGATGTCGAGTATGAGTCCGGGTGAAGAGCAGACGTTCTCGAAGGCAAAGAAAAGTTGGAAGTCTTTGTACGATGAGCGCGTGACGTCGCTACAAGCCGGAGGTCTATCCTCTAGTTACGGCCAACCGGAAATAACCCATCCGGATGTGAACTTCACACCGTGCCCAAGGAACGACATGAGCAGGGAGGCGTCTTCTGCCTCGCCGACCAGGCCTATGTCAGATGGGATAACGATGGGAGCATCATCAACATTTGACAGACTAATGACGTCAATGCACAAGCAAAAGGGCGGTGCGTCATCGAGTACTAGGCTACAGCCGCAGCTGACCTCGTCTTCTCTGGGGCTAACCCCGCCACTGGGGGCAGCTGGTGACATAAGTGATATGTTCGCTGGTGTGATGAATGGCCTGGATGAATTGAGGCGGGACATGACTAAGAGGATAGATCAAGTTGACGAGAGAGCTCACCATGGTCGAGAGAGTTCGAAAGACGAGCTAACGCACGTGAAGTCGCAGGCGAGGTTTGATCAGGCTCAATTGATTCGTAACACCGATCAATGCCTGGCTGAGAGCCTGGCACAGGCAAACAAAGAGTCAGAGGAAAGAGAGGCAAGGATGACAAGAGAGATCGAGCGATTATTGAATGATCATGATAATACCTACGCCCAAACGATGACTGGCCTGGAGAAGAGCTTAGACGCCAAATCTGACTTGATGATGCGGAAGCTTGACGCGATCCTGAATGGGAGTAGTTGGCAGGAGCATTCCAACTCAAGGGAGCGCTCAAGCCATGCGAATGTTGGAGATGGTACGGGCAACAGTGCCAGAGCCCAGCAAGGCTCGAGAACGAACTATGAACATAGAAACAAGGAGCGGCCAAGGGCAGCCCCGCAGAGGCCTGGCTGGACGAATCCAGTACCGCCGGAGGCAGATGCCACCCCGGAGACAAGATTGCCGACCGTGCCACAAGTCAGTTCAGTACCAGATCTGACTACAGTCTCGCGAGACACAACGATGTATGCCTCGTTGTTTGAGCCTCTGAACAGATCTCTTGAAACATTCATCACCAAGCTCTCGAAGTCAACCGAGAGAGGAGAGAGGTCAAGAAGAACACTGAAGAAGCCGAAGTCATATAAAGACGAGTCAGACGGCTGCATTGATACTTGGATAGAAGTGATGAAGTTACACTTTGAGGAAGAGAATCTCTCCAAGAAACAAGAGTGCAGCGCGCTGACAAGCAACCTGGAGGGTACTGCATTAAATTGTGTAATGGCGAAAAGAGCCAATGAGAGAGACAGCGCTCGCAAGATATTCGACATCCTGCTGAATCGTTTCGGCTCTGGAGTACAAGGGCACCAGGCCATGGTGAAGTTCGAGAAGAGGCGTCAGAGAGATGAAGAATCAATAGATAAATTCTTGGACGACCTTGAATTGCTCAGGAGGAGAAGCAACCCGGATGAGAGAATATCCGAGCGAAACTTGGCGATTGCTTCGAAGTTTATGGATGGAGTAAGGAGTGAGGAGCTGAAGACGATGTTGGCCACTCACTTCACCCTGTCGCTTGACCAGGTACCCACGCCCGACGACTTGCGTATGAAATCACGCGAGTATTTACTCATAAAACCGAGGGCGCAAAACCGTTACAGCAATTATGGCAACTATAGCGGGACAAACACTGGTGCGAATTCCAGTTGGTACAAACCTCGCGATGACATGGACAAGAGGAGGTCGTGCGCGAATTGTGGTTCGATGGACCATCACGTTTCTGCGTGTTCTGCATACAAACAGAACATGAAGGCCATAGGCCACTTTCTCGAGGACGCCGACGCGACCGACGAGGATCATGAGGAGTACGTCAGGGGGCTCATCATGAAATATGGTCCGAGGTGTTTCTTCTGTAATTTGGAGGGACACTTCAAGTCGGATTGTACTCAATTTTTGGACGCAGTAGCGGACGCGAAACATCCCCGCCACGAAGAGGCGCTTTCGGGTGTCAAGGCCAGTCGAGCACGTCTGATGAACGAGGCTGAATCTCGGAGAAAGGAAACGACACCGAGCACCTTTGCGACCAAAAAGGTTAAGACATGGCCTGACGAGGTGGTAGCCTCGAACCTCGAAGCAGAGTCGTCTAGTCCACTCAAGGTGGATTACGGCCTGGCGGCAAGGACAGCGCTGCAGAATGTCAAACAGGACCTTGCCACGAAAGAAGTGGAGCAATGGGTAAGGTCGGAGCTGGAAAGCACAGATCTTCGGGAGAGTCTTAATGTCCTCGGTAAAGCGACAAAAGTAGAAGACAAAGAGGAGCCCAAGAAACAGGGACTAAAACTGAACGTTATATCTGGCAAGACTTTCGGCATGACGAAGGCGGGGACCAAAATAATGTCCATCATCTCAGTCGCAGGGCACCAGGTGGTCAAGAACTTGAGTGAACCATCCGAGATTACACTAATCCACCTGGACATCTATGCCGACTACCTGAAGGAGAAGGATCCCAAACTGGACTCCAGGGCAGTGCGAGCGCTGCTCACAACGGGAGGTCCGAGGCTGATGAAAGTGGACGGACATTATATCGATGTCTATGGCCCTTACCCGATTCTGATGAATGTGGATGGCATCAATATCTACACGAAAGCTCACATAACTGATGCGAACGATCAGGTTGGCCGGATATACATTGGTCAAGAGGAGCTGAAGGTCAGACGAATCGGACACAACGCGATGCTCGAACAAGATGCGGTGCATATTGGTTGCGAGGCCGATCTGGCCGCACACGTTCTGGACGTGCAAGGCAGACAACTTTCAGTAAAGGGGCTGCTAGACACGGGAGCAGTGGTTAGTGTCATGCCAGTCAAAACTTGGACCGACATGGGTTTCGAAAGATCGGATCTCATACCGACAAACATCAGGTTGGCAGCTGCCAATCAGGGAGCGATCTATGTCGCCGGACGAACCCCGATCATCTCACTGCAGCTCGGAGGAAGACATCTTTGGATGAGCTTCCTAGTAGTAGAGAATTTGGATGAATCCGACCAGTTCATCCTAGGAAGGGATTTCGTTCGCAACTTTGACGTCACGATTGATCTCAATGACGGATTGATTAGGATCAAGGATCCTGAAAGAAAGTATGAGAAAAGACCCCTTAATAAGATCTTAATTAATCAGGCCAAGGTGCCGATTTTTCTGGATCGAAAAGTTAGATTAAAACCGAACCAAGCCGTAGTAGCGACGTTTAGGATGAGGAACTTGAATGAACTCAGCAATGACAGACAGGTGTGTCTGGTACCAAATCCAAACAGTAAAAGCTCGGCTATTTTAGGAAGAAGCTTCTCACTCACTCAGAGCGGACTGTGTGTGAGTGTGTTATTGAACACAGAAGCAACAACAGTGACAATACAGAGGGGAAAGAAACTTGGCTACGCTTTGCCTCTGAACACAGACTTTCTGAGTGTGGAGAACTTGAAGAAGTTTGATGTAACTAAATGTCCATTACATGCGAACCAAGAATGTATAATGAAAAGAGTAATTGAATTGAAATCTTCTAGGAAATTGTTTTCAATGAAGTCGGAAACAGATGATGGGCTGTCTAGTTGTTCCAACTTTCCTGAGAGGCCGACGGAAGCAGAGTTAGCAGCGAATAGGCCTGTCCTACCTGAGATAGAACATCTGAAGGGTAAAATATCTGACAAGGAACTAGATTCGCTCAGGGCGGTGCTAGATCGGAACGCAGACGTTTTTTCAAAGCATAAGGCCGATATAGGTTGTTGCAATTTTGTAGAGCACGAGATTGAGATAGAAGAGGGCTCGGTACCTCATAGGGAAGGGGCGAGAAGAATGACCCCAAACAAGTCAGAAGCGTGTAGGAAGGAAATTGAAATGTTAATGGAGTACGACATGATTGAGCCGTCGAAGTCCCCATGGGCTTGTGGCGTGGTCATGGCGAAAAAGAAAGGGGGACAACTCAGATTTTGTTGTGATTTCCGTTATCTGAACGCAGTGACTATACAGGACGCATACCCGATTCCCCGCATCGATGAGAGCCTATCCAAGCTGGGAGACGCTAAGTTCTTCACGACGTTGGATTTGGGCTCCGCATTCTGGCAAGTGCCACTCAGAAAGCAAGATCGAGAGAAAACAGGTTTCGCGTGTGAGCTGGGACTGTTCCAGTGGAAGAGGATGCCATTCGGATTGTGCAACGCGACGGCCACATTCCAGCGACTGATGGCCCAGGCACTCACGAGCGTCACTAAGAAATACGGGAATCTCATTATGTGTTATGTCGATGATGTCGTGATTGCAACACCAACCTTAGAAGACCACAAAGAAAGGTTGGAGGAGGTGTTTTCTTGCATGAAGCAGGCGGGTCTGAAATGCAAACCCTCTAAGTGTGAAATCCTCAGGGATTCCATAAAGTATCTGGGCCGCCTGGTTGACAAACATGGAGTGAGACCAGATCCCGAAGCGGTTGAAGCAGTGCTGACCTGGAAGGCACCTAAGACAGATACACAGCTGATGAGTTTTCTGGGATTCGCAAATTATTATCGAGAGTTCATCAAGGGGTATGCTGACAAGATATACCCCATGCAGAGGCTGATGAGAAACAAGGGCAAAAAGTTCACCTGGACTGATGAGGCACAAGTTTCATTTGAAAACATCAAGCGTGAACTTTGCGAGGCACCGGTCCTCGGCATGCCAACAGAGAAGGGAATGTTCGTGCTGGACACGGATGCATCAGTGGTTGCGATATCGGGCATACTTCACCAGGAGCAGGAGTGGAACGGGAGAACGGTTCTTCGTCCGATAGCCTACGGGAGTAAAGTCCTGAGTGATACTGAAATAAAGTACGGCGCACCAAAAGCGGAGATGTTTGCGGTGATCACTTTCATGGAAAAATACAGGGCCTACTTGGGGAGTGCTCCCTTCAAGTTACGTGTGGATAATCGTGCCCTTGCCTGGCTGAAAACCTATTCGATGGACCAAAGCTATATTGGTCGTTGGATTGTGCGCCTGGATGGATACCACATGATCATAGAGCACCGTACCCGTGACAAGCACCAGAACGCAGATAGCCTCAGTAAAAAGACAGAATTTTATGAGCGCCTCGAGGAGAAGCAGGCTAACCAATCAGAGATCAAAGACGGGTTTTCCTTTCTGGACAAAGAAACCTACGATAAGCTGCCACTTACTAGGTGGTTAGACAAATCAGGACATCCTATACCTGGACACCCTGACCTTCCAGTGGAGACGGCCGCGGAGATAAAGCTTTTAGCCAGAGGCGAACCCGTTCCGTTGGACCTGCTAGTCCGATCCAACTTGGTACAGCAAGAACTGACCAGGCTGGGTATAAACAGCATCGCTTTATTGAATAAGACGGTGAACGTGGCGCCGGACGTCATGGGAAAACTCCGTGACTTGTTGGATAGGGAAGTGAATAGGCATGATCGTGAATGGATGGAGACCATGCAGAGGTTGACTGTCACCGAGAGAACAGAGAAGAGGCCAGTGTCCATTCGCAGCCGAGGCGTTGAACGGGATTGCAGGTCGATCGTCAACCAGCTGGTGACCTCGATGCCGAAAGAAGTATTGTTGAGAACTTCGTTCACTGAATATGGAACATCGAATCAAAACCAAGCTACTGAGGAAGTCAGGATCAGGTCGAAATCTAGCTTCACGAGGAGAGTGCACTTCACGGATGCAAAAGAGGAATACGAGCCAAGCCCAGATTGTTCGTCCATGGACGAGACAATGTTCGGGGAGTCTGACACCTTCGAGCCAGTCAAGGACGTCTCCTCTGATGAGTCAGACACCTTTGAGCCCGTGCAGGACGACTTGTCCGGGGAGAGGTTGACTAGACCACCTAAGGGCAGAATTTTGTCCGGGGAGTCGGGTTCAAAGCGACCGATGGACAGAGTTTTGTCCGGGGAGTCAAGAAACATCTCAGACAACTTGGAATATGATGTTGAGGAATCAGTCGACTCAAGTGGTGACTCGAGACCCCAGTCCTGGGACAACACGTCTGAAACAGCTTCCAACTCCGATATGTCAGAGATCGCAATCCACTCCTTATTGGTAGACTGGAAGCAGCGTGGGCTGGACCGAGAAACACATCAGGATCCAGACAGGGACAGATACACCTCAGATGAAGAGGGCACTGTGGTAGATAATGCCGCAGACGAGCTCGAGCTGATAGCAGTTTCAAAACGCCCAACCAGATTGCTGCCACATGGTACGGTCGTCCGTACCAATCTGGAACCATCTGTGCAAGAAGCGACGCCTTTGAAAAAGATATGGTGTGTCAAGTTGATGGACGATGCTCATGCTCCGGAGATAATGAGTGGGCAGATGAACGCGGTGAAGACGTATTTGAAAGCCAGGTACAGGCTGTCGGATCTCCTAAGGGCTCAACGAAATGATAGAATGACGAGCAGTCTGAAGAGATGGATTGAGAATGGAGCACCTGACAAGGGAGACTTGGAAGAAGACAGCTACAAAATCCTGAAGCAATTCTACCTGAAGCGAAACGACTTGTTGTACCTGAATAAGGACGGAATCGTTGCCTGCAAGCGAAAAGAGGAGGACAAGGTCCTCTATAAATACAATTCAATAGTGTTACCGCAGTTGTACCAGATCGAATTGCTCTCTCGCTCACATGATCAGATGGGCCATCAAGGCGTGGACAAAGTGTATAACAGGATACAAAAACGATTCGAATGGCCGGGATTGAAGAAGGCTTGTGAGAAATGGATAGCCGCATGCCTGTCTTGTCAACAGGCAAAGGATCCCAGGAAACTAAGGTTCCCCCTACAGTCAATAGAATCGTCAGGTTTCAACGAAGTGGTGCAAATTGATCATCAGAAAATCTGCATGACAGCAACGGGCTATAATCAGGTGCTGGTAATGATCGACCATTTTACGAAGTATGCGGAGGCAGCACCCTGCATGACAGCATCGGCAGAAGAAACGTGCGATCATTTGATAAACGTGTGGATAGCAAGGCATGGCTGCCCCATCACGTTCCAATCGGACAATGGCAAAGCATTCGTAGGTGATCTCACGAAAGAGTTAATGAAAAGGTCGCAGGTAGCGCAGGCCCACTCGACCACTTATCACCCGCAAACGAATGGCCTAGTCGTGAGGCAGAATCGCACACTGGTATCCATGTTGAGAGTCTACTGCTCACGCTATATGGATGACTGGGACAAGCACTTGCCGCAAGTGATGGGTGCTTACAACAGCACGGAGCATTCCACTACGGGAATAAGCCCGCATTTGATGCTGACGGGTCACGAAAAAGCACTCCCATTAACGTTCTTCTACCCTGAATATGAAGGGAAGAGGAGAGCACCGCAAACGTACGTGCGGGACGTTATTAGAAGACAGCAGGACCTTAATGACTTATGCAGGAGGAATACGCAACAGGCGCAAATTAGACAAAAAAGGAGGTTTGATAAAAGAACAGCCGATGCAAAAGCCTACTCAGTTGGCGATTACGTCTGGGTGTTCCAGGAAGTGGTTCCACCAAAAGGAACCAAGAAACTATTAAAGAAATGGCGTGCTCCATTTCAGATAACAGAGGTGCATCAAGGAGGTCGTTTTTATCGGCTGAGCACAGGAAGAGCGGCTCATTACGAGAATATCAAACCACACAACGCCTCGTCCGAGGATTGGTGCATTCCAGCGGACATGCAAGAGGGAGACTATTTAATAGTGGATCCTGCTTGTGAAGTGAATGAAAGGGGTACTCGCGACAAGAACGACGGGAATGAGGTGGTGGACGATTGTGATCTACCACTGGATCTCGAGTTGACTGAGCGAGTAGAGGTGGACGATGAAACTCTACCCTATGCCGAAGAAGACTGGGATTGCCCGGAACAAACCGAAATTGACAAAGGAATACAGCCTGACTTTCCGCTCACTATGGAGACACGCCAAAGTAAGAGAGGAAAAAACCAGAAGAATTACAATCCGTATGGCGAGGACTTCGTTGTAGACCGGATAGTAGTGAGTGATGTCATAGACTTGCTGGTGGGGCTGGACGAGGTAGCGATGCTAGAAGAAATCGACCTTGTGAACGATATGGATCAAGATTGGATCGACGATCGATCAGAACCGGAAGTGGAGTTCGAACCAGAAGCGGAACAGACTCATGAGCAAGAGCTAACAAACTTGCGCGTGCTCGAATGGCTCCATGATCTGCCGACAGATCCAAAAGAGACGATCCTGACGATTCAGGACGTCGATAGAGACGGCGTCAAATACTTCAGTCATGATAATACCGAGTCCAACTGGGTCGCCCCAGATGGTCCTCTACGTGTTCCACAATCCAACCTCGGTCTCCTAGACTTTGGGCGATCGACGAGGACGTCGATGGATATTTTTGTCCGGGGAGTGGGGGTAGGACTCACCCACACCGAAAATCTCATAATAAAAAAATTGAAATCGGCAAGGGAAACCGGAGAACTAGAGACAGAGGGCGAGAATGCTAAGAAACCACCTTTTGGACGAATCTTTGAATCGTATTTTGATCTCCCGAACCACTATTCGAACAATATCGTTATAACGGACAGCAATTTCATACTCACGGAACGCACGTGCGCCATAGCGATAACTGCGGACGTAAGCTTCAAAACAGCACTAGCGGCCGACTTTAAAAGAGAGTACAAGAATATCGAGTTTTTGTGGAAACAGAGGCCGGGTGTAGGAGGAATGATAGCGTTGCCCCCTGTTGCATCACAGATACCAGGGAAATATTTATGTTTTTTGGTTACGAAAGCTACTGATAGGCAACACGTGAATCCGGAGAGCTTGGTATTGGCCTTGACTCGACTTAGGGATTTCCTGGTTGAGAGAGGTGTGACCTCTCTCTCGTTGCCAGTTTATGATCCCAATAGAGGGAAGCTACACCCGAGAGAGTTGTACGCTCTTGTGCATGTGATATTTTCAGAGACTGACGTAGAGGTTTACTTACATAAAAAATACTATCTGAGCATATGCTAAGAATTGCGCTCGGCGATAAGTGGTTTTTATTAAGTTGCTCGATAAGAACTAGAGTCAAGTTTTAGGTTAGGTTTTAGGTACAGTATTAGGGATTAGGTTTTTATATGATAGTATAGGCGTGTGATGTTTATGTGTTTATGTTATGTTATTGTTATGATATGTTTTATGTTTGTGTCATCAAGGTGACAGCGCTTATTCGTGCTACTCTGACAAAGATAAAGGTGGACGATCCACCTTGGTGCTAAATTTTAAATCAGAATTGTGAAGAGAATTTCAATGGAGAGTTTTAAAGAATTGATTGATGTTGCATCCAAAAATGATGGTTCTAAGTCGCGACCTGTTTTTTAGATCTTGATTGATCGAAAATTGTTTACTGAACACTGAATCAGAGGAGACAGAAAGAAATTACACGACACGACAACAAGAATCAACACGAAAAGAAATGGATGACACGAACGAACTCATGGAATTCCTCTCAGCGAGTCTAGGAGCGACTCTAGACGAGATCTATCAGCGGCTGATCGATTGTGATTTTACACGAAAAGACCCGGGGTTGGCGATGTTTGTGGTCGCACTCCTCAATGCACTGGGAAGAGAGGGTCGAGGGAATCGCCCTACAGAAGTCGTGTTGATGTTGGCCTTCGGTGAGTCCGGGACCGCCGAGAGAGGCCGAAACCGATTGATGAGATGGAGGCGCGGAGAGATGTCTGGCCACGACCTGGCTCGTGAGCCAGGACTAGGTGAGCAAAGGGACCACCGGCTAGGTGAGATGCCCTTGCCCGTCCAACCTGCGCAGCCACTCATTGGAGCGAAGAGACAACGTGATGGGCCAGGCCCGTCACACTCTGTCGACTCTCCAACAGCTGCTCCTCCCCTAAAGAGAGTGAGAGTGAGCGAGATAGAGATCCAGACGTCGGAGACGATTGAGACACTGGAGAAGAAGGAGAGAGATCAGAGTGAGCTGTGTGCCAAACTTCAGGAGTATAGGGCCATAGCTCGGGAGAGAGACGAATGGAAAAAGAAATTTGAAGATCTGCAGGTGGCCTACAAGGAGGATGAGATAAAGCACCTGAAGGAGCTGTATATGGTGAAGGTGAGCCAAGCGTCACCGGAAATTCTGGCGAGCATGAGAGCCTCGGAGGGATCTAACGACACACGCCCCAGGACAACAGCGCAGGAGCTGTGCGCATCGAGAGGACCTGAGGTTCTGGATTTGCGTGCATCAAGGCGGCCCGAGGCTCCTCAGCAGACACGACCGTCTGCTTCGAGTCAGAGGTTTACGATACCAGACCCTTCTGACACCTATCTAGCTCCTCAATTTCAGGAATCATTTAACCAAGTGGCCAGAGCCGCGATGGATGAGATCAACAGAGGCACTGAGCGGACACTGGTTAGGATCGTTCCTTCCCAACGTCGTGATCATTCATCAAATAGCTCGGAGCGAACAACCCGCACGATAGCGTGTTCTGCGCCTGGTGGAGTCTTTGAGAAGTCTCGCGTGGTAGACATCAGGAAGAATCTGATGGCACGTCATCAGTTCACGCAAGTGCCAGCCGAGCATCCTCGAGCCTGCCTGAATGACATGAGCTGGAACCCCGCCACGAACGACCAGGTAATTCCCCCAGGGAGTCGCCATTTGATCATTGGAGACAGTTTGGTGAGAGATCTGAATGAGATCTTCGTCTATGGTCAGACTACCATTCTGTCCTTTGGAGGAGCCTCAGTGGCTCAGGTCATCAAAATGATGGAGTTCCAGAGCGAGGATCATTTGGATACATTAATAATAATGCTGGGGACCAATGACGTCTCGAGAGCCCCCGTGACTCCGGAGAACAAGTGGGAACCTCTATTGGTGTGTATCTTGAACGAATTGAAAGAAAAGTACAGACCCAAACTCGTGATCTTGTGCACGATACCACCAAATCCTTTGGTGGGCACCATAGCTGCAGATTTCATGAATGGCAACGTGACGCGGTGGAATGAAATGACCCGCAGTCTGGTGAGAAACAACCCTGGCGAGTTGCGACTCGTGGATCTCGAAAATATGCTGCGCATGACTGACCACATCGCGCTCACTAAAGATGGAGTGCACTTCAATACCCAACGAGGGAGGCATTGGATTAATGATGTGTTTCAGACGCAATTGAGGGAAGCGGAGCAAGAGTCGAGGGCGACCGGTTCTTTGGCTCGGACCAATTCGACCGGAGGGAGTAGAATAAGGGCAACCGTGCCCGAATCCCTCGCCAACCGTCTAGGGCCCTTGGCAACGGAGACGGTTGGAGCCGCAACCGTCGCTCCGAGCTCGAACGTGAGAGACAGGCTAGGGACTGCTCCTCCTCCCAGGCCGCAATCGATTGGAAGCCGACTCGGCAGATCGGTGGAACAGAACAACAGGAATAACTCCCAGACCGCGTCTAGGAGGAACGATTCGCCTGCCACGACAAATCCTGCTTCGTCAGCAGGACCGTCTACAAGTACCGTGCCAGCGGAGGAAATCGAATCAGGCAGCAGGCTGCTTTGGAATAGATCAGATCCTAGTCATTGGGGTCAGTATAAGACGGACATGTCGGCGAAGTTGAACATGAATACCTTGACGTGTCGGGAGGATGCGATGAGAATGACTGGCGGTGAAAGTCCCACAGTGTCGCGACTTTATCGGATACCGGGTGTGGATTGGCTGCTAGCAGAGCAGGAGAAATTCAGCTCCTCGACCTCACTCCGACATGTAGACCTGGATGGATTACCTCATGACAATACCTTTGGACCTTTAAACACCCGGTCGCTCACCGACGTTCGAGATAGGACCCGGGAAAGGACACCACCTGTGCGCAAGGGCAAGTTCCAGACGGAGAACAAGCCCAATAACAAACATCACAAGATGTACAGACAATTCGCTAAACCACCCGGTCAGACGCCGGGCGAGTATTCGAGGGATTACCCCCGAACTACAACAGTGGTTGGAGACGATAAGAGATACGGGAACCTGAAGGCCCCAATAGGCGATGGCCTTTTTGCAGCTTATGACCCCTTGGACATGAAGGCTGCCAAATATCTGGTTGTGGCCGGCTCCGAATATCTCTACACGCCCGTTCTCTATTCTTGCCCGATGTGATTTTCTTAACGGCGCCTAAACTGGACTGGGGACAGGCGATAGGCATGATGATAAGTGTACGGAGAGTGGTCAGCATGGAGCCGCAGGTAATAGTGGTTGCAGGCTCAAATGATCATCTACAAAGCAGAGGCTTATTGTCACGTCTGACGGATGGATCGATCCCGAGTAACGAAGTTATAGGGGAGGCGATAATGACACTGCTCTCGGCGATGGCCGAGGTAGAGGCAGCAGCAAGACAACGTTTCACCATGAATGTGGTGAAGGTGATCTTCGTATTGTCACCAGGCTACGCTGCGTTGCCTGAACCCCTTCAATTTGTGTACACATTGGTCACGACGATAGCAGAGGGGATATTTAACGTGATAATTCCTGCCCCAAACAGAGTGGTGGACCCGGACAATTACTATCCGTCCCGATCTGAGCTTCCCGCCGTTTGGGCTGACATTTCGAATGCCATACAGGGGCTCAGAGATTGTAGCACAACTCGGTTGGTGCTAGATGAAGTTCTGGGGTTGGAGCTGTCCAACTTTGCAAGATTACTGAAGCTAAGACCAGGGGTAGGTGACAATCATCTGTTAGTACAACAGGTGGCTGATGATCTCTGGTTCAGACAGATGGATCATGCAGAGAATGAGCAGGGAAGGATGATCAGAAAGAATATGACGTCAGCAGAGGAGGACCTCATGGCAATGGCTTTGCGTACGAAGCCACACAACAACATATGGTTGTATCTGTCACCGAGGCTGTGCACCTTGGGTGAGGACGCGTTTGAGCATGCGCCGGCAATAATTAAAGAGATACACGCGTATATGAAGAATCTACTTAATGCCCGGGAGTTGGCTGGAGGCAAGATGTTGAAACTGATGCAAGACGTAAACATGATGTCGCTGGACAAGTTCCAAGCTGACGTGCTGGCCACGAAGGCACAGTATGAACGATCAGATGCTATCTTGGGTGGAATGGGAGTGGGATGGACGCCATCTTTCCTATCGACGTGCTATCCGAAGGCATCTGGGAACCTGATCGCGAGCTTCGTCAAAGACATCAGGAAGTTGTCGATTGTCCTGGTGCTAGCCTTATACGTGACATTTGGTCATGAAAACTTTGTGAAAGGACCGGCAAACCTCTTTACCCAAGCGTTGGCAGATTTGAGATTGGACGGACTCCTGACTCTGATTGCCATGTCCTATGGTCGACTGGGAGATTTGCTTGTGCTATTACGTTACCCTGAACAACTACAAGGACCCAGTCGTGAGTTCAATGCACAGTTGGAAACCGCCTCGCTCAAGAAGATGAAAGACTGGAGGACTCTCCTGCTTCAATACCTCTTGCAACAGAACAGAAGCGTCACAGGAGAGGACAAGGTGGCGACGAACGCAGGCGAATGTAAGCAGTATTGTGGCATGCCCTTACTAACAGACTTAGCTGTCATGATGCGGATTGATCCGTTGGCTCTGGTCCACGGACTGAGGGAATTCGTCACAGTGGTGTATGGACCGGTGATGTCTTTTGCGTTCCCGGATGTGCAAGTTAAAGCGTACAGGAATTCAGTGTTGTACGTCAACCTGGTCTCAGTAGTGGATTGTTCCGTGCTGAATTGGGTAGAACAGAGTGAACTGAGGAAGCTGGCTAGCGACGATAGGCTGTTCGGAAGAATAGCAGAGCCAGGCTGGGTGTTGATGGACTTCAACAACCACTTCAAATGCAGAATGGGCCGTGAGGATCTGTCCCACATCCAGTTTAACCCAAAACTCTGGAATTTGAGACCAGTGGTGAAGGATACAGGAGAGGCTGTGGGAGTACCTCAATTGCCGGGAGCCTATGCACATGCGAAAGAGAATCAACAAACATGGCTTCCTGGGTCCAGGCCGCTGCCGGACCAATGCCATCGATATCCACCGATAAGGAGGATGTTGTTGGGAGTCACATCTCCCATCACTGCCCCTCGTATCGGGGCAGCTCGTGACGCAGAGAAGAGAATGCTGAAGTGGAGTGGAGGGATGGAGCCGCGCTTCATCAGCTGGAACGTTGCTGCCGCGCATACGCTCGACTTCTCATTCCCCGATGCCTGGAGCAGGAAAAAGATCAAAGCACTACCCTCCAGGAGACCAGAGGTCTCGGCTGAAACGTGGAACGAAGTATATTCTCCCGCGGATGACTTATCGAGACTGAAGTGGTCAGGAGAAGCGAAAGTGGTGATGCTGGAGGTGGCAAGAGAGAGCAGAGGAGGCTCATATATAACGATAGAGGACCTGGCCCCACATGGCGAGGAGTTGGTAGAGTTCCTGGTCGATGATGAATTGTTTTATCATGCAGGAGACATGGCCGTACCGGCTCGGCCGGATTCGGGCACAGACGCGCGACAAGGACCCTCGGGACCTAGGCCGAAACCTGATGCGGACGACGATGAATTGATGGATCAGGACGATAACGATGATGGGACCGGAAGTAAGACGGAGAAACCGGGAGAGGCCGATCTAGGAGCGTTGGAAAGGGACTTGCTAGAGTACCGGTTCAGTGAAAACGACGATGGGGAAGTCGATGGGAGTTTATTGTTGATGGCACCATCATCCTTCATGTCTCCTACAAAGGAGGCGTCGGCCGATCTATCTCCGATAGACCCAATAAGCCAGGCTAGAGAGTGCCGAAGCAGGGATCCGCAGAAACTGCTTCATGAATCACCGAGGAGGAGGAAAATCGAAGAGTCGATGAAGATATCGTTCCTCAGTACGTTACCAGAAGAGGAATGGGAAAGATATCAAATGGAGCTGGAAGGCAAGACAGGAGCAATCTGGAGCCGAGTGAACTTCATGGAGAAATCATGGGACGTGATAAGGCGATATGGGACGCAGTCCATAATGAAGGTGGGATTGAACCAACCCATCATGCGTGAGGTCCTAGAAAAAATAGTGAGCTCCATGGAGTCGGATGTTCTGACAGAGTCAGTAACAGAAGACAGTGCCGATAATCAGCATGTTGCAAAGAAATTACCTGTCAGGCGAGCCAGGAAAGGGCTGAAGCGACTAAAAGGGAAAACAGGAAGTCGAGCCATGAACCCGAGAGTGGTGAAGTCAAGAGCCAGCGCAGTGGTGACCTCTTTAACGAGCGCAGGTCGTTCAGGCGAGAGCGGGCAGGGAGATAGTACAACGCTGACAGGGGGAGAAAAAGAGAATCTGATACCCCCTATGCTCTTGGCAGGTCTGACCGTAACCGCCACAAGGTCAAAGAAGACGGCTTGAACCCTGGCGGACACTAAGTTAGAAATGGAAATCATCAGTCAATGTGGATCTGGAGGACTTGAAGATTATAGGCCCTCGCGAATCAACATGGCCAAGTTGAAACTGGAAGGACAACTCGACGTGGTCGAGTACAGTCGAATAACTGTGCCGGAATCGGTCCACATGGGAGATCCGGCAGGGGGTTATGTGGAGATGTTGAAAGCGAGGAACTCCGCGAGAGGGCACCTGATGGCTTGGAGTGAAAAGCGGGCCATGCAAGAATATCTGAAAGGGCTTACGGAGAACTCTAACTTCAATCGAAAAGAGTATGGCACAGTAATGTCATCAGAAGCGAATGAAATTGGATTGGAAAAACTGCTAGAGATTTCTTGGAGGGCGGCCCTCCAGAAATACTTCGATGAGACGATGAATGCACCTGCGACGGTAGCAGCATACCTGGCTCATCCTTGCGTGAGAACTGATCTGCAAGTACGACTGGCTTGGTGCTTGATGGGCATCAAAAAGGCGGAGTATGAAGCCAGTAATGACTCGAAATCACGAGAACAGGAGCTAGAGTTAATGGAAGCTCTACGAGCATTGATTTCGAAAGACGATTCAGCGATAGCATGGGCTTAGCGTAAGGATGCCCTTTGCTTTGTCAGGTTCGTGGTGGATCGCATCCCCACTCCTGTGTTGGGAGAATGTATAAAGATCATTCGGCAAAAGGGAGTTGATTTCGAAAGGAACTTCCTTAGGGCACTCCTAGAGCTATATCAGGACATGCCATTGACCGTGCCAAGCAAGGAGTCGAATGATATGGAAAGCTATCGCAAGTTGGAAGAGGTGAGAAGATACTCCAACAAAGAATTGAGAGTGAGCAGAGACTTGATTGAAGCGGCCAGAGGACAAAAGGAGTTTGCAACACTAGGGAAACTGAAGTCGTTCCAATATGTGTCTGGCATACCGGGGATGGCGTATAATCCCTTCGTGAACGAAGAAGCCAGGGAAGCGTACTTCGACTATGAGCAAGTCACAGTGCTCAACTTCTGGGTTGAACGAATTAAGGAAATCGGAATGCTGATGGTGGAACAACCCAAGCTGGGAATTATTTTGGAAGAACGAGCGGTCGAACCCTCGATTCCCGAGCTAAAAGGGCAAGTGAGTTTTGATTGTGGTTCTTGGGACGGTCCCTTGAAAACCAGTCTAGTAGTGATGTGGGAACTCATGAAGCCTTCCTGGTGTCCCCATCCTAACGCAGGCTTAATCTGGGACATGACCGCGGATATCATGTTAGACCGGGATGATGATGCGAGTTTACATGATCTGGCCATGATACATCACCTGCTGGCCATGAAATTGACGAACAGGAAGAGCAACCCGTCCACGGAGCTGTCCGAGGAAGGTACACCGAGTAATTGGTTGAAGCAAGGCACATGCTTGGCTCAACACAGTGGGATGGAAGGACATGTTTGTAACCTGGGACACTGTCTGATTACGATGAGCGAGCAGCATCGACAACTGGCACGATTGTATGGAAGATTGAGCATGTCAGATAAGAGTGCCATGGAGTTGGTCGCGGACTGCCATGGGGTGACGAACGTAAACCTGATCACAGCCTTGGGATTTTGTAGCATGACGAGTTCGATAGAATCGCTCGAGCGCTTGGAGCGTGCCCATGAGCTAGTGACGTCCCTCAGCGTGGAAATATTCCCTGGAGCATTACAGACAGAGCAAAAGATTGGAGGCTGGCGAGAAGCCCTAGAGAATGAAATGAATCTGAAGGATAGTGAGGCCTATCACAGACCTACTGGTTCAAAATATATGGTGGGTTCAAGCTCCGCGCCATATTGTAATAGCAAGTATCCAACGCACATGGTAGTGATGGATGCGAGGACGCAACAAGTGTTGGTTGACCAACTTTTCTCTGTGCCAAAGTGCGTGAGGTTGGCCAGAATGTCAGAGAGGTCATATGACTTGTTGGCAAAGATCTTTCGGGCAGTCCCGAAGAGATCCGAAGGCGAGTTGCAAGACGTTGTGGGTGAAGAGTTCATGAGACTGAACGAAGGCAACGTGAGTGAGTTCCAGAAGCAGAAAACGAGTGGAGCGTTACCCACTGAATTCCCCACCATAGAAGAGAAAGACGATTTACATCCTGATCCTGATGGAAGTGGAACCGTTGCTGGGAGCCTCAGGGTATCGGACCCGAAGGAACATAGTGAGAACCCATGGGGAGTATCCTTGCCACTGCTTGGCGCAGACGTTGTGGTACCCCAAACGCGGGAATCTGATCCTAGTCTGGGACGTGGAGGAGTTGTACTCCACGGGGTTGCCCGATCAGAATCAACAAGTGTCAATCGTGGTGGTTAGCGCCATGCTAGCAGTGAGATGGTTGGAGGCTAATGCAGACACAAGTGAGCAGGAGACGGCCGTGCCGACTCCTGAACAGTTGAGCAACGTTAAAATGAGTCGTGAATTGGATCTTTTCAGAACCACCTGCAAGGTTCTGAGGATACCTAAAGCCATTGAAAGAATATGGTCAAGGCAAAGATTGATGCCTTGGTTCCGTGCAGTGATGACATCTTGGATGTATGAACGCGCGAAGCGTCACATGTCAAGGAACACGGAAGCCTATCAATCTTTCCAGCTAGATATAGGACCAGGAGCCTATAAACGAGCATTCTTGACGCACAGAAACGCGGTCACCACAGCGGTAAAGCGGGTAGCTGGAACGCCTTGTGTTACTGAAGATGAGAAGAAAGAGGTCTTAAGAGCTGACCTAGAACGAAACGTGAGCCTATGTCTTCACAACAGCTTTTGCAGGAACCGGGAGCAGAAGGTGAATGTGTACTTGCTACCTTGTTGCAAACCGAGGCTGTTGGAACAGGAGGGTTGGGGCACGGCCCGCAACTCTCTGGACATGTTAGAGAAAGTTCTGGAAGACAGTGACGCTGAACATCAGGATGGAGAAATGATGGAGTGAAGATGACCAAAGAAGAGAAGAGAAGGAGAGAAAAACTTGATTGTCTTTGTGTGTAAAAACTTGAACAAATCAACCAAGTTTTGATTATTGAACTTGTTAAACTTTTTGTTTTGATCTAGTTTGGTCAGACCAAACTTTGAAAATGTTGCAATTGTTAAAATTGTTGAAATTGTTGATTTTAGTTACTACTATCTATGTATGTATATAAGGAGCATAGGTGAGTATATTTACCTATTTATTCCCGACTGAAGTTTTTAACCTGTGTAAGACACAAATTCACTGTGTGGCGACATGGTAAGTTTGAGTAAACTCGCTCGGGAAGGGTGGGTAACTCAATAACTTTCCTAGCCACAGAGTTTCTTAATTTTAATATGGAAAGGACCGCATAAATGACTGATTATACTTGGTGAGTAGTGTTAAGTTAATTTTAACGGGTGCGTGGCCGTGCCACGTCCCACTTTTTAATCAGAGGCGAAAAGAAATTTTATGGCGAGATGACGTAAGTAGTCAGAAAAGAAATTTTATCTAGGACACTCCTCATGGTGCAAATTTTGTGAAAATGTTGAAAGGCAGTGAGATGTAGTACGATGCCATTTGTGAACACGTAGTGAGTTGAGGTGGAGTAGATAAATTTCATTTTCTTATGCGATTTGTAAGATTGATTACAGAAAACTGGATAACTACTTGACGATAACCCGGTGTTATGCGATCAATAGGGACATTGATGGAGACTTGTCCGGGGAGTATGTGCCATTCTGCCAGATGACACAGCATAACCTTCCCGCGACAGAAAAAAAAGTGACTAAAGGCCTTATGAACAAAAAAGTGTTGCGACGGAGGGTCAGAATGTTCTAGAATTTTTATTTTTAAAATTTCGATTGGAAGAAGAACATTTCTGAGAAATAGAAAAAAAGACGGCCATTTTGAATAAAAAAGACGAAAATCAGAACCACGATAGAGATTGTGAAGAACAGTTGTATCAGAGACAGAAAAACACGGAGCCTCTTATCGTGGCAAAAACACACGATAAGGACCTTAGCGACAGATATTTGTGGAGACGGAGGCTTCAGTGGGGGGAAGAGAAATACCACGGAACCCTCCCGGGACGCGAAATATAGGAGATAAGAGTGTTATCTCAAGAAAATCACGGGAGCGGAGGCTTGGTCCCCCAGAGACTGTTATATGTGAAGGGACTGTATAAACTGACTATAACAGCTGCTGTAATGTCCTAGATCTTAATTAACACCGTTATTATTTAATATTTCAGAGCATGAGTAGATAGAAAAGGGAAAGGGTCAATCCATCTCCAATGGATTTAATATAAAACAGTCACACAAAAACATAATAAAATAGGTTGTTCGAGCCGTGTTTTTAATGACAATCACGTAGTCTGAGGATCCGAGACTCAGCTATGTGGTTGTGTTCGCATGCAAACGAAAGCTGATCAAAAGTCGTTTGACTGATGGCCTAAAAATGGTAACTTTTTACTTTGCCCTAGACAGACCAGAAAATCAACTGGCAAGGTCGAGACGGTGAAAAACGAGTAGAATTAAGGTAACTGACGCCTGCCAGTCGTTAATAGGTACTTTTTCTACGCTCCGTCGCTGTGTGATATTTGGGCGAATGTTACACGTTAACTAAAATGATTCGGGCACTCAAATTGGAGGCCAAATTCGCAACCCCTAATTCAATATTGGGCTGCTTAACTTAAACTCGGTAAAATAACCACTAAAATCAAATTGGAAAATCGAAAAAAAAAATCTTAACCATTGCAATATACGAGAAGTTTTCTCAAGTTTTCTTAAAAAGCTATCACGGTACAACCGGAAGGCTTACACGTTCCCGCTGAACCGTACCACCGGTACTCTAGAATGGACATGCAGCCAGGAGCAGTGTCAAGTGGGTTCGACTCCGTAGTCATGATGTCGTAAAAACACCCAGGAGCGCCATAAAAACACTATGTAACAGTCGCCTACTTGGTCACATATGAGGCTTAAGAAAAATAGGCCCTATAACCATTGGCTCAAGAGTCAGGGACACTATCTCTTGTGTTTTTCTACCTCAAGAACGGTCGGAGCCAATTCGGTTTGCTTGCGACATGAGACTAGAACCCGTTACAGCTTAAAGGCTACTACCAAAATATCCCCCACTCTAGAAAATAAGAACGTCCCCATACTTAGGTCTCAAAATACCCAAAACACACGAACGCCATTAAAAACAGGGTCGGAACAATCCGTTAAGTTACTTTTTATTGGACAGTGGAACTTTGATCCATTTCAGACGGATCAACCTAAAACTCGCCTTATCTCAACATAACATTCATAAAACACACTCGAGAAAATTAAATTAGGGACTCACATGTTGATGCACTCAAGCATAGGGAGTAATTAAATTGATAAGCAACTCGAGAATTAAATAAGATAACTAGATAAGTTCAATACTAATCAGTTTTGATAACAGAAATAAGTTTTGACTCTAGAATTGGAGTTTTTGTCTGAACCATTGGGACACTCAAGCTGTCCACCTTTCCGTTGAAGGTTCACTCTGGTTCGGTTCGAATAATTGTACTCTTTTCTCTTGATTATCTCTCCTCCTATTTCAGGATAAGACGGCTCTACTCGTGTCTTATTTTGTATCTGGAAATTGCGAATAGCAATTTCCTGCTGTTTTCTTAAGTATTTTCCCGCAATTGTAAATTCGGTCGTTCTGATTTTTCACTTGGTGTTTTCAGTTGGTGCGAGAAAACTGAGCACGACAGGCTCCATTCGACACTTTGAAAATTAAAACTTCACTCCAAAATCACGCATTTTTGCGTCCCTCAAGGCCAATCCTCCAGATATGACCGACTGGCACATACTCCCCGGACTCAAGATCGATGTCCTCATCGCGTGCTGTCTCTGTCAGTGAATCCTCAGAAACCCGAGTGTCACTCAAGATACAGTGCCAGTGGTCATTTACAGAAGTTTGCAGCAGACTTAAGTTTATCTACCTTCCAAAATTCACAACCATATAAAATTTTTACACACTCGCTAAACAGCAATCAAAATCTGCACACACCTGCACCTATGAATTCTCGCTTTTTAGGCTGGTAATTTAAAATTTCTTTTGTCCTATTCAATCAGGAAATTGTCATGCAGCAGATTTATATAATAGATATAGCATATTAATAACAATATCTTATTTGTTAAAATTTCTTTTTTGTGAACCCAGATTGAAAATTAAAACTTCACTCCAAAATCACGCATTTTCGCGTCCCCGCAACAAGCTGTCCCCTATGATCAGGTGGACCGCCCCCTCAGGCACACGTGGCTGCGTGAGGTATTCCACCGAAGCCGCGTCATGGAAGCAATCTTTCCTGTCTCTCTGCGCCGTCATTTAACCATTCCACCCCTCTGGGAAGATGTCATTTAACCATTCCACCCCTCTGGGCCTATCAAAGTGAATCCCATCCGAGGACGCATCGTCAGGGAAAGCAGATAGCTCCATTTGCTCGGCCACGTCCAACAGCCCAACGGGGAGGACGCTCCTTTGGTGTATCTGCCTGATTATTTCGTTCAGATTTCGCACTTTTGTATTCATCTCCATTGCATGTTGGTCCGCTTTCATGTTGTAAGGAATGGTGCACACTGTAAGAATGGCCGGATCCATTTGAACCCGCAATTCCTCAAGAATGCAGCTCATCTTGTCGTGCAGCCTCGTCACCTTCCTTGCTTCCCCCCTAGACACGTCATTCGTCCCGACCATCAGAGTCACCGTGTATACTCTTGCCATCCCTAGCATCTCAAGTGTTGCTAACATCTGCGGCGTCGCAGCTCCAGCGAAACTCAAGATCCCCGTTTGCCAATGGGACTGAATCCGGGTCAGCACCCGCAACAAGCTGTCCCCTATGATCAGGTGGACCGCCCCCTCAGGCACACGTGGCTGCGTGAGGTATTCCACCCAAGCCGCGTCATGGAAGCAATCTCTCCTGTCTCTCTGCGCCGTGCTCCAGTCCATCCGATTGTGCCTGTGGTATCTGCCTTCCTTATTCTTCTTGTAACTTGAGATCACCACACTCCTGACAGGTTGCTCTCCCCACGTCGAAGGTAGCTCCACTCTTTCTGGACTCTCACGACTCCTTAGCTGTAGCCGCTCGTTCAACTCTTTCAGTCGTGACGAGCTACCACTCACCTGACTACTACTCGGGGTCGAACTTGGTGTATATCCAGGCAGCGCGACGTCCATCAACGGGCGTATTACTTGTGTCTCTAGACCACGCAGGGAGGACGCTGATTCAGTTGGTATCCACACCTCCAACCCCTCGTTCATATGTTCTTGAGCCGCGCGATCGAGGTTAAATCGTCCCTTCGATCTAGGAGCTTCATCCACCTCCATACTTGAGCCGGTCACCACCCGCTCTTTGGGCCTAGCCCCTTTCTGCATGTCGAGCTCGCGTTGTCGTTGCTGGATCCTTTCAAGCTCCGACTTCAGCTGCTCACAATTCGCGGCATTCTCTCGCACTTTTTCTGCCTGTAACTGTTCAGCTCTCAACATATCCAGTTCCCTCCACGCCTGATCTCTCTCAAGTTTCGCCTGATCTCTCTCGAGCTTCGCTTGATCCCGGTCGAGTTTCGCCTTGTTCCTCTCCCGCTGAGTCCTCTCAAGCTCTCTCTTCATGATACTAACGTCTGGATACGCTTCCCCCGTTTGCTGCGCCCGTGTCATCGATGGTGTCTTACTCGTGCTCTGGCCCGTGGATCTGACTGATGGTCTGACCGGCAGTGGGAACTCCCCTGCACCATACTCAGTATTGTTACTCAAGCCAGGGTTCCTTGCCAAGTCGAACCCCCTTATTGCTCCATCCACGTTCCAGGACAGCCACCTGGTTTGCTCTTGATTGGATATTCCATCGGTGGTGTAGCCCACCATCAAAACCGATTCTGTCGCAGACTCCCGGCACTCGCCCTGTTCCTCCAACTGGAGGATGGCATTCAGCATCACTGCCATTCTCTCATCCACTTGAGTATAATCCAGGTCCCTCAGACGTCTGTACAACTCATCAAGTGTGGGTTTTTTCAAAGCCGATGGCATGGACTTCCAGAATCGATCTGCCATTTCTGTAATTTCCAGGTGATCTTGAGTATTAGCAACTTGAGTTTTACCTGAGCAACTTGAGTTTACTTGTTGAAGCGTCGTTCAATTTGCGTTTCCTTTCTACAATTGAATACAGTTGGGTAGTCAATTTGACTTTACCAAATCAATCTGAAAATAACACCCGATTTTTAGACTAACCGGCTGTGTTCCTAACCTAAAAACCCTCTTCACTACTATAGTTAAAACCCTTTCTTTTTCGTCCTACTAAAATAGTTCAATTGGAAATTTTCTAAAAACATGCAGATTCATTTTATGTTTTAGCACCATCAATCATTTAAAATATTAATTGTCATGCCAATCACATCTAAGATTCTTTACCTGTTTTGTACCCCCACACCTAACTCGAGATTCTTCCCTCATGCCCAACTCGAGACCCCCGTGTACCCGACTCAGGCGATGCTCAAGTAGTATTTCTTGTGAAGATGCACCATTATCTCAGTTTCTGCGAAGACCACGTGTAGGATAGCGTACAATTCCCTTGGGCTCAATTTCCCCCTGTTTGGATCATACACCGGCATTGAGACCTCCGTTATCCTTCTTTCAATCATGAAGTCTCGTAGTCTTGTTAGTGCCAACATCACGTGTTCGGGATCGATCGTGTTCCTGTCATTGACCCTCGTCACTAGAAAGCACAGGTATTTGCCCGGGACTTGTGCTACTGATGGTGGAAGCGCGGTCATTCCTCCCAGTCCCGGTCTCTGTCTAAACAGAAACTCCACGTTCTGGTGTTCTCTCTTGAAGTCAGCCTCCAGTCTTGATTTGAAACTCATGTCCGCGGTGATACAGATTGCGCTAGTCCTGTCTGACAGAATGAAGTCACTATCCGTTATCAGGATATTTTCTGAGTATTCGTTTGGTATTTCAAACGTCGTTTTGAAATTCCGTCCTATGGTAGGCTCGGCCTCCTCCCCTTCCAGTCCCAGTCCGCACGTTTCTCTCACTTCTCTGAGTTTCTTTATCATTAAATTTTCGGTGTGGGTAAGTCCTACCCCCACTCCCCGGACAAAAATATTTATCGACGTCCCCGTCGATGAGGCTGGGTCTGAATTCTCTGGCGGAATATCGAGCGGGCTGTCTTTTGCCGTCCAGCCGAAAAGAGTATTCTCCGTTTTCATGTACTTCCCCGCTGATATGTCAACTTGCTGTATGCTCTGTTCTTCCTCGCTTCCGTTCTTGACATCGCGCATCCATTCTAATATCCTCAGGTTCGTATTCTCCCTCCTCTCTATCTCGCTCTGTTCTAAATCCGTCTCCTGTTCCGGTGTCGAGTAGTCTTCCTGTGGGTAGTGTTCTTTATCATCGATGATCTGCCATTCACCATCTGCCGCCAGCTCGCCCACACTTACTAGTTCTTTGCCTAGGTCATCGGGCTGTATCTTGTCGATCAGGAAATCGTCCCCATACCTGTTGTACCTCATGCCTGTGCGTTTGCGATTGCCACTCCTTGTCCCCGCTGGTATAAACAAGTCTGGTTCAGTCCACTTCGGCACCTCACCTTGCTCCGGATCGTTCCAATCTTCTTCCAAATAAGATTCCGCTTCAGAGTCCGCGTCTATTTTTTCATTGTCATCCAAACTCAAGTTCTCATTGCCATCATTCTTATCTCTGGTGCCTTTTTCGTTCACTTCACATGCTGGTTCCACCAGTAGGTACTCTAGTCCCTCCATGTCCTTTGGTATACACCAGTCCTCTGCGGATGGGACATGAGGCTTCAGGTTCTCATAATGTGCTGCTCGCCCAGTACTCAAGCGGTAGAACCGTCCTTGTTGATGTACTTCCGTTTTCATGAATGGTCCTCTCCATTTCTTGAGTAGTTTCTTCGTCCCTTTTGGCGGTATAACATTCTGGAAAACCCACACGTACTGGCCCACTTCATATGGCTTCGCCTGCAATATCTTTTCATTATACTTCTTGCGCTGTCTCATCTGTGCTTGCGCAGTGTTCCTCCTGCATAGCTCGTTTATTTCCTGCTGTCTTCTGATCGCTTCTTTCACGTAAGCTTGAGGCGACGTCCTCTTCCCTTCATATTCCGGGTAAAAGAACGTCAGGGGCACCGCTCTCTCTTTGCCTGTCAACATCATGAATGGACTGATTCCCGTCGTTGAGTGTTGAGTACTGATGTATGCCCCTACGACTTGCGGCAGATATTTATCCCAGTCCGTCATGTATCTTGAGCAGTATACTCTCAGCATGTTCACCAACGTTCTATTCTGTCTCTCTACCAGTCCGTTGGTCTGAGGATGGTAAGTCGTTGAGTGTGCCTGAGCAATGTGTGACCTCTTCATTAACTCCTTAGTCAAGTCCCCCACAAAGGCCTTGCCGTTGTCCGACTGAAAAGTCATTGGACAACCGTACCTCGATATCCAATGGGTTATCAAGTGGTCACAAGTCTCCTCTGCCGAAGCTGTTTGACACGGCACCGCTTCTGCCAGCTTTGTGAAATGATCAATTATAACCAGTATCTGGTTATACCCCGACTCCGTCATACAGATCTTCTGATGGTCTATCTGCACCACTTCATTAAATTCCGAGCTTTCCACTGACTTGAGCGGGAATTTCATCTTCCTTGGGTCTTTCACTTGCAGGCATGCCAGGCATGCATTCACCCACCTCTCACAGGCTTTCCTCAATCCTGGCCAATCTAACCTGTGAAGTATTCTTTGTTGCACCTTGTCTATCACCTGGTGCCCCATTTGGTCATGTGATCTGAACAGCACCTCTGTCTGATACAATTCATGTCTTCATGTCATCTTCTGGCACCAGATTTGTTCTCACATTTGAGTTGCATGATAGTTCCCTGAATGGTTTCCTCGAAACTGCAATTCTTTCAAGTTCTTCACCTCCTCGTACTTCCTGCTCGTCCAAGTTGAAGGTTCCTGAGGACGGATCTGTTTGTAATTCCCTGTCGCGGTGTCTAATCTTTTCTTCTGCCTTTATCATGCAGAGACTATCTTGATTGTCACTGCTCGCTTCCGAGTCCTCATCCCACATTTCACACTCCCCGGACAAATTTTCTCCTTCAGTGTTTTCCTCCTCCGTGGACGTGGACGGCTCCCCGGACTCTTGACCTAGTCCCAGGTACTCAGCTCCTTCCTTGAACTCCACCCTCTTTTTCCTAACTCTAGTCTGTTCTAGTAAGTCGGCTGGGATCTTTTCAACCAGTGACTGCACCACTTCCTTCCCATCAAGGTTAGTTACCTTCGAGGTATTTCCATCACTAGCTATCCGCTCTTTCGCAGTATTGTGACCTCAGGTTCCTCCTTACAGTTTTCTTGAATCAGGGGCTTATCATCTGCTAGTTTCTCTAGTAACCTCTTTAAGTCAT
This sequence comes from Symsagittifera roscoffensis, assembly GCF_963678635.1. Lineage (NCBI taxonomy): Eukaryota > Metazoa > Xenacoelomorpha > Acoela > Convolutidae > Symsagittifera > Symsagittifera roscoffensis. Next base: position 76,009,712 of record NC_087065.1, on the reverse strand, counting down.
CATCTATTTGTGCCTCCCCCGTCTCTACCTGGTTAAGATCGTAGCCTTTTGCTTTCAGCGTCTCCCTCACGATCTTTGACTTGAGCATTATTCCTATCGGCATCCCTCGGTTCTTTTTCAAGATTGTTTCTTTCGTAGTATCTTTTGGTAATTCGGGGTGATCCTCTATTGGTTTGCCTGATTTGTCCAACCATCTCGTGAGAGGAAGACTGTCATACGTTTCCTTGTCCATGAAGGAGAAGCCATCCTTGATCTCAGGTCTATCTGCCTCCCTCTATTCTTGTCTCTCGTAGAACTCCGTCTTCTTGCTCAAGCTGTCAGCATTTTCATGTTTGTCTCGTGTTCTATGCTCAATTATCATATCGTATCCGTCCAGGCGAACTATCCACCTCCCAATGTCACTTAGGTTCATTGAGTACGTCTTCAGCCAGCTTAGTGCCCTGTTGTCGACTCGCAGCTTGAATGGCTCGCTGCCTAGGTATGCCCTATATTTCTCGACAAAGGTAACCACCGCGAACATCTCTGCTTTCGGTGCTCCGTACTTCATTTCCGTGTCACTTAGGACTTTGCTCCCGTACGCTATTGGTCTCAAGACTGTCTTCCCGTTCCACTCTTGTTCCTGGTGGAGTATTCCCGATATCGCTACTACCGACGCGTCCGTATCCAGCACGTACATCCCTTTCTCTGTTGGCATCCCTAGTACTGGTGCCTCGCACAACTCTTTTTTTATTCTCTGGAATGACTCTTCCGCTGCGTTGTTCCACGTGAACTTCTTGCCCTTGTGTCTCATTAACTGTTGCATCAGATAAATCTTGTCTGCACAGCCTTTGACGAATTCTCTGTAGTAATTTGCAAAACCCAGGAAGCTCATCAATTGGTGTTCCATTTTCGGCGATTTCCAAGTTAGAACTGCTTCTACTGCGTCTGGATCTGGTCTGATGCCGTGTCTGTCCACCATCCTGCCCAAGTATTTTATCGAATCCTTGAGTATCTCACACTTTGATGGTTTGCACTTCAGCCCCGACCTCTTCATACACGCAAATACTTCGTCAAGTCTCTCAATGTGGTCCTCTAGTGTGGGTGTCGCTTTTACCACGTCATCCACATAGCACATTACCAGATTGCCATACTTCTTCGTCACGCCTATCAGCGCGTGTGCCATCAGCCGCTGAAACGTGGCAGTGTCATTGCAAAGTCCAAACGGCATCCGTTTCGATTGAAACAGACCCAACTCGCAGGCAAACCCTGTCTTGTCCCTGTCCTGCTTCCTGAGTGGTACCTGCCAAAAGGCCGAGCCTAAATCAAGAGTCGTAAAAAATTTTGCATCACCTAACTTTGAGAGACTCTCATCAATCCTAGGTATGGGATAGGCTTCCTTCACCGTGACGGAGTTCAGGTATCGAAAGTCACAACAAAACCTCAACTGGTCGCCTTTCTGTTTGGCCATCACTACTCCACAAGCCCACGGTGATTTGGATGGTTCTATCATGTCAAACTCTAGTAGCGTTTCAATCTCCTTTCTACACGCATCCGATTTGTGTGGGGTCATGCGCCTCGCCCCCTTCCTGTGCGGTATTGCGTTTTCCTCAAGTTCTATTTCATGCCCAACAAAATTAAAACACCCGATGTCTGCCTTATGTCTTGAAAAAATCTCTTCGTTCCGTTCTAGTACGTCCTTGATGGCTTCGAGCTGTTCGTCCGTTAACTTGCCTCTTAAGTGTTCAATTTCCGGTAGGACCGGTTTATCACTCTGTATTTTGTCTAATGTGGGCCGTTCCGGGAAATTCGAACAGCTCGATAGTCCATCGTCTGTCTCTGACTTAAGTGACTTCACAAGAACTGATGAATCTTTTATTTTCTTCAATCGTGTCAAGATACAAATTTTTTCCCTATGATTGGGACAATCAACAACTTCATTTTGTTTATGGTTTTCAGTCATTTCATATCGAGTTTTTACAGGTAAAGCATATCCCAGTTTCCTCCCCCTCTGTATCGTGATTGGCATGTCAAGGGTATTCAACAAAACACTCACGCAGAGACCGCTCTTCGTGATCTTCCTAAAACAGCAGCACTTTGACTATTTGGATTTGGGACTATGCATACCTGCTTGTTGTCACTTAGTTCATTGTAATTTTTCATCCGTAAGCTTACGATCACCGCCTCGTTCGCCTTTAGCCTCACTCTCCTACTCAAGAATACCGGTGCTTTGGTCTCATTTGCCATTATTAAATTAACCGGTTTGATTGCGTACCTCCTATCCGGGTTCCGTATCCTGAACATTGCGTTGTTTAGATCAATCGCTTCATCAAAGTTCCTGATGAAGTCTCTGCCTAAAATAAATTGGTCAGACTCATCTAGGTTTTCTACCACAAGAAAGCTCATCCACAGGTTACGTTCCCCCAGATTCAGGGCTATTATCGGCGTTCTGCCCAACACCGCAGCGCCCCTTTGTTTGCAGCTGACAACCGTATTCTTGAATCTATCAAATCATCTTTGTTGAAGCCCATTCGTTTCCAAGTTTCGATTGGTATGATACTCAAGACTGCTCCCGTATCAAGTAACCCACGTAACTGAGTCTTCTTACCACTTATGTCAAGCACATGTGCTGTCACATCTGCCTCTGTCCCGATGTGCATTGCATCTTCCTCAAGCATGGCGCAGTGTCCAATCGATCTCACTTTCAACTCTTCTTTTCCCTCGTAGATTTGCCCAATTAGATCTTCATCACATGTTATCATTGTTTTCGTATAGATGTTGATTCCATCTATATTTAGCATCACCTCATGTGGACCATAAGCTTCTGTGTACCTGTTATCAACACGTACCGACTTGCTACCCCTTCTCGTGAGTAGTGCCCTCAATACTCTAGAAGTCGTTTGTGGGCTTATACAACTCAAGTAATTTGCGTACACATCAATGTGCATTATTGTCTGGTCACTTGGTTCGCTCAAGTTTCTCGTTACTTCATGGCCGCCCACAGTGATTATTGACATTATTCTTGCCCCAATCTTTGTTATGCCAAATGGCTTTCCTGTAACCATCTTTACAGAGTTGCAGTTTCCATTTTTTGTCGACCCCTCAGCAGCTTCTGGTATTGTTTGTGAGCAACTTAATGCTTCGTTCATTTTCTGTCTTTCGATTTTTTGCTTCAGCCGTTGTTCTATTTCTTTCGCTGCCAGGTCCTGTTTCACTTTGTTGATAGCCTCCGCTGCCGCCTTCACATAATTTATTTCTAGGGCGTTCTTTGCCGTGGCTTCTATTGCACTATTACATTGTGTTACAGCTTTCACTGTTTTCGTCGGTAGCTCCGCACTTGGTTTTTCTAGGTTTTTCGTCTCAAATTCACCTTGTCTGTTTCTCTGGTTCTGTACCGCTGCTAGCTCCAACTTGTGTTTTGGATGACTCTGATTCTTAACCGCTTCCCAAAACAACGGACACTCCATCCTGAAGTGCCCCTCTTGGTTGCAGAAGAAGCATCTTGCACCTATTTTGATGATCAAGCCACTATAGAACTCGTGTTCTTCCATCTGGCTCATATCTTCCTCATCGGGTGCATATCCCAAACTCTTCATGCCCTGTTTGTATGTCGTGCAATCCGCCACATGATGATCAGCTGACCCGCAGTTAGCGCATGATCTGCGTTTGTCCATGTCATCTCTGGGCTTGTACCATGACGACCTTTGTGGCTGACTCCCCCCTTGCGTATTCCTGTTGTCTGAGTACGAGTATTTCTTGGGTTTCTTCAGCATGTATTCTCTTGACTTCTGCCTCATCTCTTCTGGATTTGGTGCACTGTCTTTCGACAATGTATAGTATGTTGCTAACATCGTTCCCCATTCATCACTCTTTACCCCATCAATGAACTTTGAGGCGATGCTGAAGTTCCTTCGATTGGTAGATTCCTCCGGGTCACTCCTTCTTCTCAAGCTCTCAATATCATCTGGGAACCTGTCTATCGATTCATCGTCCCTTTGTCTTCTCTTTTCAAATCGCATCATCGCTTGATGACCCTTCATGCCTGAGCCGAATCTATTTAACAATATTTCAAAGATTTTGTCCGCTGTGTCGCGTTCCTCTTCTTTCTTCGCAACCACGCATTTCAATGCCGTGCCTTCCAGATTGCTCAGTATCGCTGTGCATGCCTGCCTCTCATCGTTCAAGTTGTCTTGTTCCAAGTGCAACCTCAGGACTTCTACCCAAGTGTCAATGCATCCATCTGAATCATCTTTGAATTCTTTTAGTTTCTTGAAAGTTTTCCTGGATTTGTTACTTCCTCTGTCACTCGAGTCGGTGTTCCTTGTAGCGAAGGCCTCTAGTGTCCTGTTCATCATTTCCCAGGTACTTGCCCATGTCATGGCATCCGGTCCCACGTTGTTCTGAGTCGTGGAGTCTCCTGGACCACTTGTTGTGCTCGCTGTTCCATTTTTTATAATAGCCTTGGCCCCCACCGGTGCCGTACTCGCGGCCTCACGGGTTATTGGTAACGGTGTTGACTGTCGTTTGTTCTTTTGTGGTTCCACGAAGTCAACTCTATTACCTTGTGTCCGCTCTGCCGCTGGCCTGTCTTGTGGTGTTGAATTCCTCAAGATTGCATCTAACTTTGTCTGTATAGCACTTGAGCTCTCAGCCTGGTCCCTACTCATCGTATCCATTCTCGTTTCCAAACTCCCCAACTGGCTATTCACTGCGTCATATCGTTGCTTCATTTCTAGCATGTCTTTTCTGATGTTCTTGTCTCGCTCTCCATCAGTGGTTTCTACTTTGTCAGACATCTGCTGAAGCTTTTCCTCCGTTGCTCTCGCTAGATGGAAATAGTTGTCCAGGTACTCATGTTTTTTGTTTCTCATTTCCTTCCTTATCACAATTCTATCCTCTTCGCTGTGCTTCAGTTTCTCGTCTATCTGATCTAGCTTCGCCATCAAATCGCTTAGCTCAAGAGTAGTTGTTCCATGGTCCGTTGTTGTCCTGTAGTCGGTCGCTGGTCCCGGTTTTTTCTGATCCTCGTTTTGGTCGGTCTCTGTCGTTCTCGTGGATACTGTTCCGAATGTTTTGCTTTTCTCGGCTTTCGTCTCCTCCACTGCTGCGTCTCTCGATTTCATTCCGACCATCATCGCCAATCTTTCAGTAAAAGACGTTCTCTTTTGAGACTCATCCTTCACCGTTTCTGGCGTGTTGCCTGTTGTGTCTTTCACGTTGTCTATCGGTGAGAACTCCATGGGCTTCGGATTAGGTTCTTCCGCATTGGGCATCGGAGTTGACTCTGTCGTTTTCTTTCCTACTTCATCTACACTTTGATCCGGTGTCTCTAGTTCAATCTCGATGGTGGTTCTACTCGTTCCCCTTCCGTGCCCACTTTTGCTCTGTTCTCCGTAGTACTCCTCGTGTTGACCATACTAACTGAAAAGTTCTTCTTTGTTACCTTCGGACCCATTGATGTTGTTTTACGTAGCGACGAATTATACTTTGTCTTCGCCTCGGTAGATCTTCTTTCAGCTACCGGTACCCTGCTCCGCCTCATTATTTACATTTGTTCCTATTTACAGTATTACTATCTACAAAATTCTACTCTAAGGTTACAACCTCCTTTGACAAAATTTTGTAAAAAACAATTTACAATTTGCTAAAAACAACTTTTCCTGAGCTTATGAAATTTCTATGTGTCCCAAGATCCTTGCCCTCTATGACCACTGTCCCAAGATCCTTGCCCTGAGACTACTGTCCCAAGACTACTGTCCCAAGACTAATGTCCCACGACCACTGTCCCAAGATCAATGTCCCAAGACCAATGTCCCAAGACCACTGTCCCAACACCAACGTCCCAAGACCAATGTCCCAAGACCACTGTCCCAAGACCAACGTCCCAAGACCAATGTCCCAAGACCAATGTCCCAAGACCAATGTCCCAAGACCAATGTCCCAAGACCACTGTCCTAAGACCAATGTCCCAAGACCACTGTCCCAAGACCAATGTCCCAAGACCACTGTCCCAAGACCAATGTCCCAAGACCACTGTCCCAAGACCAATGTCCCAAGACCACTGTCCCAAGACCAATGTCCCAAGACCAATGTCCCAAGACCACTGTCCCAAGACCAATGTCCCAAGACCACTGTCCCAAGACCAATGTCCCAAGACCAATGTCCCAAGACTGTTTCGTACCAAGACTGCTCTGGTCCAAGACTGTCCCAAGGCTGCACTGTCCCAAGACTGTCCCTAGACTGTTCTGTCCCGAGATTGTCCCAAGACCGTGTTGCTCCAAGACTGTCCCCAGACTGCAATGTCCCAAGACTTCTTCGATACTGTCCCTAGACTTGTCACTGAGTGTCTGGATATCGGATCTCTTCTTCTTTGTTGTAGGGACTATTTAACCACTGTACCTTTTACCACCACTTGAGCTCTAGTAAAAATTTTCCCAAAATCCCTTTTTTAATGGTCAAAACCCAAATAATAATCCCCCTGTATTTGTCTCCCTCTCTATGTTTCAGGCTATTTGAAACCCTAAATTCCTCGCAGGTATCTTGTGATCACCTGTTCGTTAAAATACCAACAACAAATTTTCACCAAAACGTAAAGATTTAGACTGTTTAATTAATATAAAGGTTTGATCCAAATGATCCGGTATCAAAGTCACTGTCTTTTCGTTTTATGGTTTTTGTTCCTTTTTCTATATTTTTTTTTCTTGTTTTTGTTTCGCTTTTTGTCTTTTTACTCGGTTAGCTAGGCCTCGTTCGGAGAGCGTACCAGGAAGTTTTCTCAAGTTTTCTTAAAAAGCTATCACGGTACAACCGGAAGGCTTACACGTTCCCGCTGAACCGTACCACCGGTACTCTAGAATGGGCATGCAGCCCGGAGCTGTGTCAAGTGGGTTCGACTCCGTAGTCATGATGTCGTAAAAACACCCAGGTGCGCCATAAAAACACTATGTAACAGTCGCCTACTTCGGTCACATATGAGGCTTAAGAAATTGTGTTTTTCTACCTCAAGAACGGTCGGAGCCAATTCGGGTCGCTTGCGACATGAGACTAGAACCCGTTACAGCTTAAAGGCTACTACCAAAATATCCCCCACTCTAGAAATAAGAACGTCCCCATACTTAGGTCTCAAAATACCCAAAACACACGAACGCCGTTAAAAACAGGGTCGGAACAATCCGTTAAGTTACTTTTTATTGGACAGTGGAACTTTGATCCATTTCAGATGGATCAACCTAAAACTCGCCTTATCTCAACATAACAATCATAAAACACACTCGAGAAAATTAAATTAGGGACTCACATGTTGATGCACTCAAGCACAGGGAGTAATTAAATTGATAAGCAACTCGAGAATTAAATAAGATAACTAGATAAATTCAATACTAATCAGTTTTGATAACAGAAATAAGTTTTGACTCTAGAATTGGAGTTTTTGTCTGAACCATTGGGACACTCAAGCTGTCCACTATTCCGTTGAAGGTTCACTCTGGTTCGGTTCGAATAATTGTACTCTTTTCTCTTGATTATCTCTCCTCCTATTTCAAGATAAGACGGCTCTACTCGTGTCTTATTTTGTATCTGGAAATTGCGAATAGCAATTTCCTGCTGTTTTCTTAAGTATTTTCCCGCAATTGTAAATTCGGTCGTTCTGATTTTGCACTTTGTGTTTTCAGTTGATGCGAGAAAACTGAGCATGACAAGCTCCATTCGAAATTTTGAAAATTAAAACTTCACTCCAAAATCACGCATTTTCGCGTCCCTCAAGGTCAATCCTCCAGATATAACCGACTGGCACAAGGTCAAAAGTATCATAGTAACCGAGGTTACAGTCAGGAGTCCCTTCATTACGTATTCCAGTCAAAATCCTTGGAATTTTCTAGATATGGAAGTGATAATGATAAAAGAAGATGACAAGTGTTTAAGTCCTTTTCATTTGACTTGATTATTTACACGAAGATTTGTCCAAAATTCCGACTGCCTCAAGCTTTTTATTATATTTTTATTTATTCTTTTTTCTCTTTTTTTTATAGTCCTTTTAAGGGTTATCAGAAGGGCAAAAGTACCATACTAACCGAGGTTACAGTCAGGAGTCCCTTCATCACATTATCCAGTCAAAATCCTCGGAAAATTCTCTGAATGGAAGAGTGAAGTATAATGGGCATGGAACTAAAGCGAATCAGATGGTTGGTAATCACGCCAACCAGATTCAGACTAACAACTGCACAGATAAACCGGAGTTGAAAGTGACTCCAAAAGGTAGAAAGCGACTTGGCTTTATATATAAAAAAAATTCTTTGAAAGTAGTTTTACCATTAATAGTGCCGAGTACACAGGCAGCGTTCACAACCTGTATTGAGAGAACTCCGTAAGAACATCAAGTTAGTTAAAACGTTTTCATTGCATCAGCAACATCATCAGTAACTGAAAATTAAAAACAATAAAAACTACACATGGTATCAATCAGTGTTAAAAAAATTATAAAAAATCTAGTCATACTACTACTACTAAAAGACTTTATTCCCTGATAATGGGCAATGACAAAATAAAAAGTAAAAAAGCACTAAAGGCGACAAGTCGCGCATTTACACTTTAAAAAAAGGAACATGAAGAGTTCAAATTAAAATCCGTCAGTTTGTTGAATAACAGTGTTTCTAGATGTTTTTTCACAGTTGATGGATTCTGCAACAGGTTGATCCCCTTTGCTGAAAAATAGTTTGCGTTCTCCACAGTCCGATAAAAATAGCTTCCCCATGTGGTGATCTTGCAGAGTTTCGGTAGCGCGAACACAGTTGTATCGCTAGACCGATTACCCGCTCATGAGTAATAAAAAGAAACATGATTAAAAAATATTAAAATTTTAACGGTTTTGCAGAAACTTACTGAAAAGAACAAGGTCATTCAGGATAATGTGATAGCGAATGGGTAAAATACGTAAAGTCAAAAGTGCAGCAACATAATTATCTCTCCCAGAAACCCATTTTACAGCTTTCTTGTGAAGTTTTTCCATTTTTTTGAGCAAAGTCACATTTGGGTTCCAGACACATGAGTTATTCAAAAGAATACTTTGAACACAGGCAACTTACAAAGAGAATTTCGTCTTTACCGGGGCGCTAACAGGAACAGTCCGTTTGATATAATAAAAACTCCGCTTGCTTTTGCCCAATATAATATTGATATGGTTGTTCCAATTAAGGTCTGGACATAAATTGAGACCCAAATCTTTAACCGAATTGGATATAGTTATGTGAGTATCATTAAGAAAAAAACTGGCTGTTTGTGACATTTGTGAGTAACACAGTTTTGCTGGGGTGGATAGTTAAACCAAAATAACAAAGGGCCCAAAATACTGCCCTGTGGTACACCACTGGGAACAGCAGTAAAGGACGAAAGAGAAGTATTTATGCGAACTCTCTGAGTGCGACCTGGAAGATACGAAGAAAATAACTCAATAAACGCATCATCAAAACCAAAAGCGCGTAGTTTGAATAATAACTTATTGTGTGACACAGTGTCAAATGCTTTTTGAACATCAAAATAAACAGAATAATAATCAATATTACCATCACAAGAGCTGCACACTTTATCAATCTTGTCTAATAGCTGAGTAAACGTACTGCGCCGGCATCGAAAACCGTGCTGTGCATTTGAGAGTTCGTCACGAACATGGTTGTAAATGAAATTAAAGAGGATCTTCTCTAGAACGAGAAACAATCGAGGTAAAATACTATTGCCTCTGTAGTTACACACATCAATTTTACTGCCAGATTTGAGAAAAGGTATAACATACGCTTGTTTCCAAATATTTGGCCAGAGACGCGTAGAAATAATCCAAGTAAAAAGAACGTAAACAAGCGGCGCTAAAATATTGGCACAGTTTCTAATAATGAAAGGGGGGATACCATCAGCTGCAACCGAGGCAGTGTCCGGAATTTTCTTTAAAAGCAGTTCAACATCACTGGAACCAAAATTGATTTCATCTAATTTAATACAAGTGTCTTCGCTCACTTCAGGCATCGGCGTAAAAAACCACTCTTGTTTAAAAACCGAATATCAAAACGTACTGAATTAGTTTGCTTTGCCATGTTCGTTTGACGCTTTTACTGACATGTAAGTAATTTCAGGAGGTAGCATACCACCACCAGATAAATATTCTGAGAAATTTGTAACAATTATTTGTATCAAAAATTTCAAACCTAGATATTAATGTTAATTTGTCAAGCTCAATGGACTCCATAAGGGTAGCCTGCAAATCACCAAATTTGTGAGAGCTAAGTAACCCAACAGACTTTAACCCTCTCTCCTCAGTAGCAACCAGATTAGTGACGTGAAAAGAGTGGCTAGAAAAATAAAACGGTAAAAGCTGCCTTTTCTTGCGCTTGACATTAACAGACATGTAAACTGCATTGATTAGGATGTTGTACCAACTATCAAAAAAAGGTTGAGCATCCATTTGATAATAGTACAAAAGAAAATTGTTGAATTACATCAGACCAAGGTCAAAATTAGCAAGATTAAAATTGCCTTCAAAGTAAACGGGAACATCGCAGGAACTGGATGTCCGTTCGTTTTAATTAATGTGAATGTTGCTAGAAACTGGATAATGATCCGAACAAAAAGTGCTGGAAAGGACAGATACAGAGCAAAGATTTTGACAGTTAGTAACAAAAATGTCTAAAATATTGCCGTTAACATGAATACTGTTCACAACTAATTGAACGCCCTTAAACTGTTCAAACAAATCAATGATTGACTTTGAATAGTCTGAACAAGCGGTATAGGACGTCCAACAGATATCTGGTGAATTAAAGTCGCCGCAAATACAAGTAAAGCCATCAGGATGCCTAGCAGCAAATCTACTAGTATATGATAAAATACACGGGTTGAGCACATTACTCTGAATGCGGTACTCGGAAGAAATTGGTGGGTTGTAAATAGTAACAACAAGCAAAGGCGGATCGGAGTTGATAAAACAACCACAAGCAAAATCGTAATCAACGCTAGTAAAATCGTAAGCGGAATACTGGGAGCAAGATTTGTACACAATTGCAACTCCGCCATGAATACCGTTTTGCCTATTGTTTTGTGATATAACAGTATAACCACAGTCAGGAAGGATATTATCAGTAGTATCCAGCCAGGTCTCTGAAAGGCATAGAAACTCAGGATTGTAAACAGATAGAAAGTTAACACAGTCTAATCGTTTTTGTACAATCGCCATACTGCGAATGTTCCACACAATAATACTAATGTCTGATAGTCAAGACTGGATAATAATTTCTACGTTGTTATGGAAAAGCTTTAGATTTTTGATTTTTATTTCCACTTCAGGAATTCCTTTTTGCATGAGCTCTCAGCGTTTTTTCAAAACACGCTTTTCCAAAATAACTTCTTCTTTTGACAGCGATTTGTTAATATAGACTGGGTAATCATAATTCCGAAGTTTATATCCTTTTGTCAAGCATTTCCTAGCAGTCCATTCATTGGAAAATTTAACAATAAAAGACCGAGGGCGATCCGATTGTTCATTAAAGGGACCAAGCCGTTTTACCAGATTAATGTTGTTTTTATCCCATTCACCGATTGTTTCTAGAATATTCTTTAAATGTTCTTCATCGTGTTCCAAACGCTTTGCATTGGACAAGTTTTTAGGTTCAGGTATATTCTGAATTCTAAATTCAATACGTTTATCAATGCTGTCCATATTATGAATGGCGGGAGAGGGTGGCAATGGGGGACCCAAGTGTCCCCGATCCGGCACTGGGTCTGCAAGATTAACTTGAGTTGTAATTTTTTCAACCACAACAGGCAATTGCTCAGATATAGTTTCAGCATTAATTTCTTTCAATTTTGCAACTGTACTTGTATGTTTGTTCAAAAACAAAAATTGCAGCGAAAAAGAAGTAACCTAGCTTGTTTAACAACTTGAGGTATGAGGTCGACAGGAAGTCCTGAGCAGAAATTGTGAAACCATGCCTCGCAAATGTCGCACTGGATCCACTGTTCACCGGAAGCCCCACTGCCTTTCGTACACTTCGCACACGAGTCTTCCCCAGCTAGAGTCGAGCCAGATCTGCCACGTCGAACACCAGCCATTCAAACCGGAAAGATTTAATAAGTTTATCACAACAATTAGGCTAATATTAGTAGCACCAATAAAAAAGAATGAGTTAAGACAGAGCAATCTGTGACAATAAAACTATAGTTTGATGGTGAGCTCGCGTTGCCTATATACCTCTCGCTAGTTAAGGGCAGGCTTTTTTCTCTGAATATAAAGAGTTTCTAGAGCTTCTAGCTTCACGGAAGCAATACCGAAGCAACTACTGTATTGAGAGAATTAGAGAGAGAGAGAGAGAGTTTAGGCTTCTGTATTTTACACCAGGGTTTGTACCCATCGCTTGAAGGCTGATTTGACTTTCTGCACCGGGTTGCAATGTCCACAGTTGCATATAAAAACCCAGCAACATAAGTTGACTTCAGAAAAATTTTTGTACAAATAACTCCAGGATCATTATGTTGGGTACGGTTTGTCAATTTGTTTGAGGTCGATATTTCTTTTTTTTTGTAATAAATTCAATAACTGACTGGTTCTTTTCCAAAAATTTTCATCAACCTTTTTTTCCGAGTTTTGAAAATGGGCGTCATGAAAAAACACACATATGAAGGAAAACTAACCCAATTGCTATAGTTAGAACAGATTGAGAGACATGATAATATGAATGATTCAAATGTTGAAAAATTGAAATGAAGATAAATTTAAAAATTGAACAAAAAACTACTGGTCATGAACAAAATGGATGAGATCATGGATGTCTTTTATGCGAGCTTGAGATTTACTGGTAGTCAACCAGCACGACTTTACGGACTGGTTTAGGTACATGAAAACGTTATACCGCTACAACCGGTCCTCTCTCTCTCCGGTAGTTTTTATGAGAAATTGAATAAAACACTAGCAGAATTTTTTTGATAAAATCGAGGGTGCAAATATTGGGACCAACAAGGAAGCAGCTAGGGTTATGATAGAGAATACTAAATTAGACTCTGATGAGAGTATCTTTTCCCTGGATGTGAAAAACCTGTCCACAAAAGTTTCACTCAAAGACGCCATTGACATTGCGCTCAAAAATATATGCAGCCAGAATGAGCCACCTGATTTGTCAAGAAGTACGATGAAACGCCTTTTGTACATAGCTGTAAGTAATGTCCATTTTAAGTGAAATGACACATGGTATGTACAGAAGGTCGAATTGGCTATGGGTGCATCCCTGACAGTCATTCTGGCAATCCTTTGGTTGAAAGACTATGAAAAAGATCTGGCTATGGATATCCCTCAAAAGATTGATATCCTAAAGGACATGAAAGGAAAATTCCCAAAAAGCAATTGAAAATTGACTTTCAGAACCAAAGCAGTGGAATGTCAGGATTGTTTGAACTGGTGTCATAAAAATTGTGGTGGTATTTCGGATGAGGATTAAAAAGACATATCAGAAATTGTGCAAACTGTGCAATGAGAGGCGTGAAGGTGAGCTGATGATGATAGGTGGGAAGCTTTTCCTACGATATTTAGACGATATTGTAGGGACTGTTAAAGGCGACCCGAGCGTGGTATTGCATGCTGCCAACACATTGCAGCCTAACTTAAAATTCACGCTTGAAACAACAAATGAGAACAGTGACTTAGCTTTTCTAGACTTTAAAAAAATTTAGATGGCAGCAGGCAAGTTAAATGTGGATGCTAACAAAAACCAACGGATACTGGCACGCTTCTAAACTTCAGAAGTTGCGCATCATTGCAGTACCAGAGAAATAAAATAGAGGGTATAGTGCACAGAAATTTTAGAAGCACATCCAAAATGGAATTCTTACCATAAAGCAAGGCTGATCAATAAAAAGCAATGGAAGTTAAATCAATACCCAGTGGAGTGGTCTTCCGAATTTGAGTCAGAAACACTAAGCAAAATTCTTAGAGCTAAATTATTACCATTTAAGACAGAAACCCGGAGCAACAGATGACAAGCGAGACGAGAAACCCTTAATGCTCATGCTTGAATATCGAGGAAATCAAAGTCAAATGTTAGCAAACAAGGTGCGCAGCATCACCAACGCACAAATTGTGTTTATCACCAGGAAATTGAAAACCGCTCTTCCATCCCGTCGTCATTCTCACGTGATCTGAAGTTCAGTGTGGTCTACAAACTGTCTTGTGTATTTACTTCCACATATGTTGGACAAACTGTTCGACATTTGGTCACAAGGATTGAGGAGCACAAGAAAGAGGACTCGCCTGTTGGCTTTCACATACGTCAGTGTGGGGAGGAAGCGACCACTGCACAATTAAATTTTGAGATGAGAGATCACTCAAACAACGCAATTAAACTCCTAACATTGGAAACGCTGCATATTAGGAAACTGAGGCCAGGGATCAACAGACGCGGGATGAGTTCAGGAGCAGGGAGCTAACACTTTAATTTTAGTTCAAAAACATTTTTGACTTAAAATATGGAACATGTCAATCAAAAAAAAAATTTAAATCAAAAAGTTAGTTTAAGGAAACGCTAAGTAAGTTCAAAAATCTCAGAAAGTTATGGAAAACTTAAGCTTACGAAATTCTTACGTAATAAGGCTAAAATTTGATTGGTGGAAAGATTTTTTTCGTTTGGAACCACTTAATGGTCTTTTATAATTTTTTAAATGTAAACTTTGCCCTATATCAGTTTTATTAACCTGACGATGGTCATAGCTTTAAAATTCTTCTTCTTAGATCTTTTTGTCTTGTTAATAAACGGTCGTCATTGGGTTTCGTACTGACTTTATTGGTAGTTTGATGTTGTAACTGCCTTTCAACATTGATACTAGCATTAACTGCTCAGACAGTTCAACAAAATTGATAATGGAAGCAGTCTCATTTCAGTTAGTCTTGGTTTATAGCTCTTATCCCAATTTCCTATTATCCTGATAGTTCATCCTATTATCCTTCCTTTCTACACAATCTATTTCTTTACTTTCGGTTTTTTCGCGAACTAAGCTGGTGATGCAAAACTTATTACAGACATTACTTATCCTACGTACGCATTGAGTTTAGTGTTTTTATCAACAAGAGCGGAGATGTTTCTTTTAAGGAAGTAGAATGCTTTCCATGCTTTATTACACATTTTATCGACATTTGGTTTTCATGATAGTTTTCTTGCCATAATCAATCCAAAGTCTTTTTGTTCATTTGTTTTAGAAAGCTGTTTTTAATTCAACATGAAGTCATTCTTTACGCCTGCTTTCTGTTTGGATGGTAAGATATAGCATTTGTCCTCCTTTACTTTCATTTTACTAGCATTGCACCAATCTTCCTCTTTCGATAAATCTTTCTGTATCTTTTCTGGCATCGAAGTTACAAAACTTGAAGTTATCCCCATAACCGTACGCTTACTATTCTGTAATTTCCTTTGGTAGATTGTTCACATATCTTAAGAAAAGTACCGGGCCGAGTAAGGAACCTTGATGTACACAACTAGTGACAGGCACTGTTTCAGAAATGCAGTCATTTACTCTAACATACTGTTGGCGGTCAGATAATTAACTAGCATTTTTTTACTAGCAGAAAATTATCTCCAGTGTCTAATTTTTATGTTTTTGGAGCAGCAAGTCGTGTGAAACACTATCAAAAGATTTTTTGAAGTCAAGGTATAACACAAAAAGATTTTTTTCCTTTTCATCGTGTTCTTTGTAAATAAGGTCTAAAAACAAAAGTAGTTGAGTAACAAGTGACCGATGTCTTACAAATCCGTGATGCGATTGGTATAGTTGCTTTCCTACAATGTCGTATAACTCATCAAAAATACATTTTTCCAGGACTTTTCATATGCTGCATAAAAAGACTAATGAGTCGGTACTGCTCAATCATTGCTCTGTTCTGGTCCTTAAATATTGGTATCACTTCACTTATCTTCCACAAGGATGGAGAGAAGCTTTTGCCTAAGGCAATTTTGAAAATCAAAAATAATGACTTGGACAAAGATGGAGAGGGAGTTTCTCTGTTGAAGAAAATTAGTGGGAAGTATAATGTGGATAGAAGTAAAGCGACTCAGATGGTTGGGAATCAAGCCAACCATATTCAGAAGACTAACACAGAATAAACCAGCACATAATAAATCGGAATTGAAAGTGAATCCAAAAGGTGGAAAGCGACGTGGCTCGATCAAAAAAAAATTTTCTTCGGAAGCAACTTCATCATTATTAGTGACGAGTACACAGGCAGCGTTCGCATGCTGTATTGAAAGAAAGAGTTTAGACTTCTGTGTTTTACACAAGGGTTTGCACCAATCGCTTGAACGCTGAGCTGGTTTTCTGCATCGGGTTGCAATGTACACAGTTGCATATAAAAACCCAGGAACATAAGTTGACTTTAGAGTAATCTATGTTGAAAAAATTTCAGTATCACTTTTCTAGGTATGGTTTGTTAATTTAATCGAGATCGTTATTTCCATTTTTTCGTATTAATTTTAATAATTGACTGGTTCAAAAATTTTTGTCGGCCTTTTTTTTCGAGTTTTGTTATCAATGATAGATCTTTTTGTCTTGTTAATAAAAGATCATCATTGGGTTTCGTATTCGACTTTATCGGTAGTTTGATGTTGTAACTGCCTGTCATCATTGATACTAGCATTAACAGATCATGAAGTTCAAAGTAATACGATAATGGAAGCATTCTCAGTTCACTTAGTCTTAGCTTATGTAACAGTCGCCTACTTAAGTCACATATGAGGCTAAGTGAAATAGGCCCTATAACCATTGGCTCAAGAGTCAGGGACACTGTCTCTTGTGTTTTTCCCCCTCATGCGGTCGGAGCCAATTCGGTTCACTTGCGACATGAGATTACAAACCGTAATACAAGGCTGCTACCAAAATACCCCCACTCTAGAATTAAGAACGCCCCCATGGTTAGGTCTCGAATTACCGCAAACACGCAAACGCCATTAAAAACAGGGTCGGAAATTTAAGTATACCGTTTGTTTTTATCGGAAAGTGGACCTTTCATCCATTTCAGTTGGATCAACATAAAATTTCGACTTAACGCAACATAATCACAAAAAAATAACTTTAAATTAGAAACTAACATACCGACACGACCTCTAGAATTGAACAACTAATAATTGTAGAGCGACTCTAGAACAGATTTAAGGTAATTAGGTTTAACTGGAGAAGTTCTGAAGAATCAAGTTTTAACTCAAAAGGTTTTTCTCTCCGGACCATTGGGCAGCTTCAGCTGTCCACCTTATCAATCAAGTTTCACTCTGGTCCAATTGATCGTTCTTCTCTATTGCTCTTCCTGAACTCTTGATTTTCCATCGGGAACAAGATAGCTCTACTCGTGTCGCAGAATTCTGGTAACTTTGCGGATAGCAATTGTATTCTCGTATTTTTTAGCAACTTTCCCTTGATTATAGCTTGAATCTTCTCTCTGAATTTTATCGTATTTTCAGTTGTCGCGAGAAATTTGAGCATGATAGACTCAATCCGATATTTTAAAAAGAAATTTGTCCCTCAAAATCAAGGTTAAACGTTCAACTCAAGGTCAAACTTCCAAACATGACCGGCTGGGACATTATAGCTCGTATCTCAATTTCCCATTATCCTGATAGTTGCTTTCCTTTGGACACGTTCTATTCTTTACTTTCTGTTTTGTTCGCGCACTAAGCTGGTGATGCAAAACTTATTACAGGTATTACTTATCCTACGTACGCATTGAGTTTAGTGTTTTTATCAACAAGAGCGGAGATGTTTCTTTTAAGGAAGTAGAATGCTTTCCATGCTTTATTACACCTATTATCGACATTTGTTTACAATTTGTTTTCATTAGCGAAACTTTGGATTTTAAGGGCATTCAATTTTGAATGCCTACAGAATCTCCCTGCGTTTTTGAGGCAAAAAAGGCCATGCCATCTACCTTCGGTTACAACTTTTCCGCAAACGCGTCTATGCTTTTCACAAATTTTACAACCTGGGCGGAGTCCAAATGCAATTCTAAGCTCCTGATTCGACAATTTCAATCTTAGATTTATACACGGAATGAATGAAAAATTTATCGTTACCTGGGGCGACGCGATAAGCAACATCATCTCTCCCCATCAAAGCAATCACGTCAGATCTGTTGCAAAAAACGTTTTCTTGAAATCATCTAGCCTTTCACATCGAGAATATAGGCAAATTTGTACGTCCGACCAAGACGATCTGCCGGGTTCTCCAAAAGCCTTAAGGAATTAAAAACGGAAAACTTTGCCAAAAAACGCCAAAAAATTGGTTATCAAAAAGGAAGCAACAGGAGGCAGGCTTATTCATAGACGAGAAACTAATGTCCATACCTCGTCTGTCCTCTAGATACAATTTCTGCAGGCGATATCAAAAACAAACAAAACATTCGAAGCTTTATTTTGGAGAAGCGCTCAAAAACAAGGAAGGAAAAACCAAAAGCCAACTGACATGCAAAACAAAAAGATAAACTGTTTTCTTGTATCATTCGCCCGAAGTAATTACTGACGGAAAGTAAAGCTAGACACTTAAGCGACTGGTTAGTGCCTAAAAAGAAGTTAAAGTGCTTTCAACCGTCTCTGTCATAGCCATTTCAATGTGGTCCTCGTTAAATCGGATCCACAAGACGGTTACTATCTAAGGCTGTCGGCTTTAGATAGAACGTTACTATCTAAGGCTGTTTGTTTCTGCAGGCGATATCAAAAACAAACAAAACATTCGAAGCTTTATTTTGGAGAAGCGCTTAAAAAAGAGGAAAGAAAAACCAAAAGCCAACTGACATGCAAAACAAAAAGATAAACTGTTTTCTTGTATCGCCCGAAGTTATTACTGACGGAAAGTAAAGCTAGACACTTAAACGACTGGTTAGTACCTAAAAAGAAGTTAAAGTGCTTTCAACCGTCTCTGCCATAGCCATTTCAACGTGGTCCTCGTTAAATCGGATCCACAAGACCGTTACTATCTAAGGCTGTCGGCCGAACCGCAGAAATTACTTGAGTTACATATGAAAATTGGATCTCAGTATCCCAGACCGCGAGATTACTTCTAAAAACAGGAGCAGTATTCTTTTACTATTAAGGTACTACATAAGTCTTGTTTTTATTCCTATCCACTGGAGATGGATCAACCTTCTCCCCCTAGCTTCTCATTAATAACTCCTAGCTTCTCATTATCTGAAAACGAATTTGATGTTAAGAAAATTAAAATCAGATTATTCCCGGTGAAAGCTAAATTTTTTTAAATCATAGTTTCCATTCATAACTCCGGACCCCTCCGGTTTCTTCGATATTCGTGAAGAAGCGTCGTCATCACGATCAGAGAGGGTTGCCATATCTCCGGCCAGCCTTTTTAATCCATGTACTCAATAGTAATGATTTTGTAACTGTACAATCGTTGAAGTTCGGAGTGTCGCTTCATCGAATATTGATAATCCTGGTTTCAATCGTTTTCTCTGTCAATGTCGTCGATTTTCTCTCAGCAAAAACCATTCTTCTGACTTTTGCGGAATTCAGTTTTTGCAAAGTTTCAAGGTAGTTTTTTGTCTTTATTTTCAAACTACTTTCAAAAACTAACAAACTAACACTTCCCGATTTGTTCTTTTTAAGAAATAAGACTATTAATTGTCAAAAATGGCATATCGTGCAATCAAACTGCTTGAAAATAAGTAGTTGGAGTTGTTCTAATTTTGACGCCATTCTGGTCGAACGACACAACTTTTTTATTTGCTTTTTGTAAATTATGAAGTTTTTCTATTTGGAGCAATGTGTTATTTGATCAGCAATTATTTCAATTTTATTTAGTAATGCGAGTGCACGATACGACAACAAAATGAAGATTGATAATTGAAAAAAACTTGAAAACGAAAGGCTGGAAATGTTTGAAGAAATAATTTGGAACTTTCGATTCGAAGCAAAGACACTCAGCGACTAATGGACAAAAAGACAGGAAAACTAAGGATGTCGCGCAACGTCAAATGTGAGGTACCGAGGTGTGGCTGTTGAATTTTTATCGCTGGGCTCCATTTCGAACCGTTAAAGCAGGCTCGCGAGTCAGCATCCGGGATTCTTCGATGCACATTCAGTACTTCGGTGCACCTTCTTCATCGGCGTTTTCCTTATGTGCCTGCTGGAGCCTTGTCCTGACTCTGTGGTCGTACCAGAGATGGCTTCAAATCTTTTAGCTACTCCTGCAGAGAGTTTTAATCTGCCTGCAATGTCACTTGAACCATAGGGTGAGTCACCCCGGAACCTGGCGCATTCCTTTTGGCGACGATCCGACCAGCGGCTTGAACCAGCTGTCTCATAGTCCTTTCGTGTAAAGGGTCACCCAGGGTATCACTCGGGTCCGGGATTGTCAATCTTCCAGATCCTGACGAGACCTGCATTTCTATCTAAGGCTGTCGGCCGAACCGCAGAAATTACTTAAGTTACATATGAAAATTGGATCTCAGTATCCCAGACCGCGAGATTACTTCTAAAAACAGGAGCAGTATTCTTTTACTATTAAGGTACTACATAAGTCTTGTTTTTATTCCTATCCACTGGAGATATATCAACTTTTTCCCACTAGCTTCTCATTAATAACTCCTAGCTTCTCATTATCTGAAAACGAAATGGATGTTAAGAAAATTAAAATCAGATTATTCCCGGTGAAAGCTAAAATTTTTTTAAATCAAAGTTTCCATTCATAACTCCGGACCCCTCCGGTTTCTTCGATATTCGTGAAGAAGCGTCGTCATCACGATCAGAGAGGGTTGCCATATCTCCTGCCAGCCTTTTTAATCCACGGGATGTACTCAGTAGTAATGATTTTGTAACTGTACAATCGTTGAAGTTCGGAGTGTCGCTTCATCGAATATTGATAATCCTGGTTTCAATCGTTTTCTCTGTCAATGTCGTCGAATTTCTCTCAGCAAAAATCATTCTTCTGATTTTTGCGGAATTCAGTTTTTGCAAAGTTTCAAGGTAGTTTTTTGTCTTTATTTTCAAACTACTTTCAAAAACTAACAAACTAACACTTCCCGATTTGTTCTTTTTAAGCAATAAGACCAATAATTGTCAAAAATGGCATATCGTGCAATCAAACTGCTTGAAAATGAGTAGTTTGAGTTGTTCTAATTTTGATGCCATTCTGGTCGAACGACACAACTTTTTTATTTGCTTTTTGTAAATTATGAAGTTTTTCTATTTGGAGCAATGTGTTATTTGACCAGAAATTATTTCAATTTTATTTAGTAATGCGAGTGCACGATAAGACAACAAAATGAAGATTGATAATTGAAAAAAGCTTGAAAACGAAAGGCTGGAAATGTTTGAAGAAATTATTTGGAACTTTCGATTCGAAGCAAAGACACTCAGCGACTAATGGACTAAAAGACAGGAAAACTAAGGATGTCGCGCAACGTCAAATGTGAGGTACCGAGGTGTGGCTGCTGAATTTTTATCGCTGGGCTCCATTTCGAACCGTTAAAGCAGGCTCGCGAGTCAGCATCCGGGATTCTTCGATGCACATTCAGTACTTCGGTGCATTTTCTTCATCGGCGTTTTCCTTATGTGCCTGCTGGAGCCTTGTCCTGACTCTGTGGTCGTACCAGAGATGGCTTCAGATCTTTTAGCTACTCCTGTAGAGAGTTTTAATCTGCCTGCATTGTCACTTGAACCATAGGGTGAGTCACCCCGGAACCTGGCGCATTCCTTTTGGCGACGATCCGACCAGCGGCTTGAACCAGCTGTCTCATAGTCCTTTCGTGTACAGGGTCACCCAGGGTATCACTCGGGTCCTGGATTGTCAATCTTCCAGATCCTGACGAGACCTGCATTTCTGTTGTAGACTCAACTGGCGAGGCGTTAGGAGTTCCACAGACGACTGCCTGTGGGGAACGTCCCTTATGGGTAACGAGCGTTCCACTTTCGCTATTTTCAATTGCTACGATCGTTCCTTTTACTCCCTTCTCAAGCGCTTCATCTCGTCTCTCTGCTTGTTGTTACAATCCCCAAACAGTCTCCTCCACATATCCAGATGCTCTTGAGTCCTTACTAACGCCTTTCTCACTTCTTACTCTCTCTTCGGCGGCACTGCAGCTTTTAGCTGTCAGCTACACGAGGTTTTCTGGCTACTCATCTCATGATGTAAGACTTGATGTCTCCTCCTCAAGCCGGGCCGAGGCCTAGTTGGCTGAGGGATCTCTCCAGGCTGGTACGTTCTCGCGGTACCCAACCCAGGTTCGTGCACCAAATCGCTTTCTGAAAGCGTTCTTTTTCTCCATCTCATGACGCACAGGCTAGAACAATGCAACACTCCATGCTCGCCTTAATCATGAGCGTGCAAATAGTTCAACCAGGAGACCACCCAGGAGCGACAAAAACACATATATTACATTCGCCCGAAAGTACATACCGACGTAAAGTAATACTAGATCCTAAAACGACTGGCTTAGCATCGAAATAGAGCTTTACGTGTTCTTAACCGTATGTGCCATAACCTGTTCAATGTCGTTCTCGGTAGATCGGGTCGACAAAACCGTTAAAAGGCTATTGGCCAAACAGGGCAAATTAAATTAGTTTTATGGGAAAACTGGGAGCTCATGGCTGAATCTCAGCATCCCCAGACCACGAGGTTTCTCCTAAAAACAGGGCCACTACTCTTCTACGATTTTGTGACTATATTACCATTGTTTTTAATCAGTACTCTAAAATCTTCTTCTCCATTGGAGATGTACCAACAATTTCCCTCAACTCCTACCTTCTCATTAACTGAAAACGATTTCGATATTAAGAAAATTAATTTCAGACTATTCCCGGTGGAAGCTAAAATTTGTTAAAATCCGAGTTTTCAGGCCTAACTCCCGACCGCTCCAGTTCAAAAGTTGCGAAGAAGCGTCTTCCTCAGGAAGAGAGAGGGTTTGCAAAATCACCTATCAGCCTTTTTAATCCACAGGATGTTCTCAGTTATGATTTTGTAACTGTACAATCGTTAAAATTCGGAGTGTCGCTTCATAGTATATTGATAATCCTGGTTTTAAACGTTTTCTGTGTCTCCGTCGTGTAATTTCTTTCAGCAAAACTCATCTTTCTGACTTTTGCAGTTTTCAAATTTTGCCAATTTTCAAGGTAGTTACGTGTCTTTATTTTCAAACGAATTTAAATTGTTTTTACTTCAGTCCAAATTAACACATCCCGATTCGTTTTTTTATCAAATAAGACCGTTAATTGTCAAAATTGGCATATCGTGCGATCAAATTGCTTGAAAATTAGTTTGTTTGCTTTGATTGGAGTTTGGCGCCATTCTGTTCGAATGGCCCAATTTTTTTTATTTGCTTTTGTAAAATACGAAGTTTTACTATCTTGGAGAGTGGTGTTAATCAATAAACATTTGTTTCACTTTTATTCGATGAAGCGAGTGCACGATTCGGCAAAATTAAAGAAACAAAGAGTGGTAATTGCAAAAAAGCTTGACAACGACGAAAGACAAGAAGTGTTCGAAGAAAATATTTGTAAACTTTCGATTAGAAATATAGACAAGCAGCGACTAATTATTTTCGCAATAAGTGAAAAACCGCAAAAATCAGAAGCATGAATTTGGCTATAAAATATTAGACACGATACTGAACAAAAACACTTAAATCACGATTTTGAACTAATTCGACAAACTGTGAAGGAAAACGAGCCTTACCATTTTTAACAAGTAAGTTGTTACAATCGTTATCGAGCGTTTGTACTATCGAAATGGCTGAGAATGAGAATAACAACCCACTTTGTTGGCAAAGAAGGTGCTTTTCCATCAAACATCGAGAAAGAGGAAGGGTCTGGGGTTGGCTTTCGAGCACTAACGACTTTTTGCTCTCTATAGTTTAAACAAGAGTAAGTTTCGTTTTCAGATCATGATGGGCTAGAAGTGAGGAAAAGGTCGATCTATCTCCAATGATTAGGACCGACTTCTCTCTACCTGAAGAAAAGCACTAGTAAAAAAATAATACGGTAATAGCCCTTTTTTTAGGAGCACCATTGTTGTATGGGGATGCTGATACTAAGCCATGAGCTCATTCATTTTTCATATAACTAATTAAAATGCATAGTTTGGCCATGAGCCTTCAATTGGTAACACGTTCGTCGACCCGATCATACGAAAGTCCACTTTCAATTAGCTGTGGTAGAGATGGATAAAAGCCCATACAGCCTAGTTTAGATTCTAGTTAATCATTAAACGAGTTAACCTTAGTTTCAGTCGTTGTGTTTTTTCCGTGCGAACAATACAACTGTGTTTTTATGGATCTTGGGTGTTTTTCATAATATCATGATGACCGGGGATCGCATTGCCGAAGGCCTCCGCTCGTAGCGTAAGCTTATGCAGATGCCCTTAAAAGAACATAAGGCCTTTTCTAGACGCTAGCCAATCATTGAAGGAGTTAACATTAGTTTTTGTCCTTTTGTATTTTCCGGGCGATCAGATTTTCCTGTTTGTTATTGTTTGATATAATATTTTATGTTTCACCTGATTGTAGCGATCAACTGTAGTGGTCTCTTTTGTTCCTGTAGTGTACGTTTTTTTTTGATATTCAAGCACGCTAATGCTTATTTGCAATCAATCGGAAAGGGTCGTGTGATTGAAGAAAAATATCCATCCAACAGTCCCACGAGGAACAAGAAGTAAGAAGGTCACAAAGACAGCAACAATCGACTGCTGCGTTTCATTAAACAATTTTAAAATCCTTTTGGGTAGAGAAGGTACGACGTTAGTTAGTCGGGGTGGGGGCACAACAATGACTGCACTGAAAGGACCTCTCAGGCAGGGGTGGCTCAGCAGAGGTGAGTTATGTACCAGAGAAGAATACAAAAAAAAAACAAAATAAGCTCTACTTTGCTCAAACCCCGCTAAATATTGCGCTCGACTTCAACCTTTTAGACCAACGAGCCACATTGTTTTTTTCTTGAATTAAAACTCTAAACTCGGCTGTGCTCAACCCAAGCCAAATATATTTCACTAGTTCGTTTTCTTATTAGAACACTACCCAATCAAGAAAAGTCTTGGTTGTCTCTGATACGAAAGCCGATAGACTTTTAATAGCCGTACAGACTTAGAGAGTACTTTGAAAACCAATGTCATGCATATATCAAATTAAAAATCAATCAGAAAAATCAGAAAAATATCAAACAGCTTCCAGAGTTTTTAAATTGCCAAGTAAAATTGTTTTTCAGCCTATTACATCTCAATTGTTCTCGAAAAACTTGAATTTGAAAAAACTTACAGGTTGCAAATTTTCATGTGTTTGAGACTAGTTTCAGCGGGGCCTGAAAATTTTTCAAAGAAAATTGATTTTTTGTTTTCTGTTCGCGAATTTTTCCAAATGCATCATTTGCATTATCTTCACATTGCAGACAAAAATCAAATTTTTCATTTTTATTACATTTCATGTGCAGTCTTTATATAACGGTAAATTTTAAAAAATGAAACTATAAATTTCAATTTCAATTTTTCCAGTTTTCTTATATTCAGTTAGTAAGCATTAGTTTCAAAATGCAAACAAATAAATTTCTTTTTTCATTTTAATACACTTAATTGCCATCGATTTACAATTTAAAAACTTTATAACCCATCTGTTTTCGTTTTCATCAAAAAACCACAAAAGGGAGGCTGAGTTTCACACCGTTTGCGATACATAAAAAAAAACAAATGGCAATCTAGCCGTCAAAAAATGGGCCTGAAAATTTGTGTAATTTTTTTTCGATCGAAATTCATTCTGATAAGAAAAACATATCAAAATTAACTTTAAGAAAGCTTTGAAACAGCATCTGCACTAAGCAAAAACTGAGACGAAAATCCTTGCGCCAAAACTAAATGATAAAGTTTACACCAGAGCATTTTGAAGTTTAAGAAAATCGAAGTTTGAAATTGTGTAGTAAAAAAACTTGAAAATTGTTAAGATTCAAAGAATATCAAAATAAAAGAGGCCAAAATGCTTTTACATTTGTCTTAGGTTGAGTCAAAACTTGCCAAAATGGTTGCGGGGGATTCTTAAAAGTCGTGGGGATTCATAAACGTTAAACTTAAATCTGGGAACCGAAGAACAAACCCCAAACTAATATGGGTACACAAAAATTGACAGGGGCTCGTCCACCTCGTTCCGGATTCTCCATTTGGGTAGCCGGGCAATCGGCAGTCACAAAAGTGCATAGGTGACCTCAAGACCTTTTAATATCAAGGACCAATTTTCCGTTTGACCAGTCAAAGTTGTATTTGACATCTAACAACAAAATTCTTTAAATTTTTTTGACCTGTCTAGAACACACTTGAAAGCTCCCCAATTTCTTACAATGGCTGAAAGTTCTATCAATGTTGCTGACTCCTTCGCAAGAATAAAGCACCAGAAATGATCAGCGGCTGCATATTTTAAGCAAAAAGTATATTTTTTCAAAAAAAAATTTTTAAAGCAAAATTAGGATTAGAAACCTTGTTGGATACGCTAATACGTTCCCAGATGGCCTTGACATGAAGCGGACAAGTACTACCAAGTCAACAGTAGAATCAAGATTGTCAGTTGGTTTTTAGTTTGAGTTTGATAAGGCATCCAAGTTTGGCTAACCCTTTGATGGCAATTTAAACACCCACTTTGTTGACGGTGCGGCAACTGCCACTGTTTTGCAGCTTAGATTGATTGTTTTGACGTGCTTTAAAAACCCCCATTGTTCAGTATTTATTGTCTCGGCCAACTGTGTGCTGCTGGGACGATATGAGAAGGAAATTTTAAAACTCGTAGAAGACGTTTCGTGTTTAAAAAATTCTCTTTTTACGTTTTCTTTTTTAATTCTGTAGTTTTAGAGAAAAATCAGCTACTAAAAGTTTTTAAGAAAGCTTTCGAATAGAGTAGAAGTGAGCTTACACATGTAAAGTTATCAGTTAAATTCGGTTAGAAGAGAACGATTTCATATTTGAAAATAGTAACGACGACCACTATTGATAAAAGGCTTGTCGAGCATAGAGCATTTGATGCAATGAATGCTATTTTTAACATTTGATGTAAGCATAGATTAAATTTTTCGATTAGTTGAGGTTGATTAAATTTTTTTACTATTATCAGAACGGAAAATTAGTCCCGTTTGTAATCAAAAAACCAGTCGGTATGGAACCAAAAATTGATCAAAAACTTCTTAACCGACTAATCGCAAGCGATAACCGGCTATAGTTTATGTCGCTTAACCTCTGTCAGATTTGCCCTCTGTCGAAAACCTCTGACGTAAAAACACGTTGGCATAACTGCACGCACCCTTACAACGATGGGGTCAACCGTACAATTCCGCAACCCCCCCCTCCCCTCCCCCCGCCAATTGATTTAAGGGGGAGAAAACATGGATTTTTCAGGAAATAACTTTGAGTATACCAAATATTATAAAATACTAAATTTATTTAGAGAAAATTTGTTAAAATTATGTTAGCTTAGGTTATTAAAAGCATTCAAATGCAATCCCACATAAAAATTATGACAACCAATTTAATGTGCGCGCTCGTTCGAAATGCATATCCATGATGTGAATACATTAAACAGAACTAATTTTCAAATTTAATACGCGGCTAAGGGGAAATTCTACGGTTGGTCGCTTAGGGGGGGGGGGGGGGGGTGAGATTGTGAGATTGTACGGTTGATCCTAGGATGTTTGGTTTTATGCTGTTTGAATAAAAGACTTTTTGTTTAACTGTTGGTTACCTAACAAATTGATCAATCAGTGTTTAAGTTGGATGTTTTTGGTACAGACGCAGCCCATTTTTCCATTTGATACAAATGATCAATGGTACGAAAAAATGTTGTTGCAAATGAGTTTTCACCTCTTTTTTATATTCTGTTTTAATTTTAGAGGAATTTCCATAAAAACATATCAGCGAGATGCAAGCGAAATGTGTGAAAAACTTGGAATAATTTTGAAATTTTTAAAATAACAGTCGATCCTTGAAACTTGACTGAATTTGACTTATGCTAGATTTTCAATTTGAATGGACCATTTTTGGGAAAGTGTCGAATTTTCCGACCAAAAAACATTCTCGACCAAATCGGGAAAAGTTTTAATTCATTCAGATACGAAAGCCGATTGATATTCATGGTAATCTAGTCTTAAGAAAAAATTTGTAAGACAGCGTCACGCTTTAAGATAAAGTTAAAACTTGGTTAGAACAATTAAAATGGCAAGCATTACTTTTAGTTCGCGTAAATAAAAAAATTCTTCAATTTTCTCATTTAGCTGTGGTACTCTCCGTACTCTTATTAAGAAAACGGGATCCAAAAAGAAACTGACAAAATTTTTTCAGTTAGTTTTCGTTTCTTTGAGTTCTAGATTTTGTTCAAAGCAATTAAAAATTTCAGTTTTGTCGAACAATTCAGCTTTTTAAAATAGTTAACAGTTTTTTCACTATGCAAACAAATGTTTTTTTTTTCATTTATATTTGTTTCGAATTTAGTTTCCCACATCGCAAGATTCTAAAAAACTCAGTTTTCTTACAGTTTAGAAAACTTCAGTTTTTCCCCGTTCACTTAGGTAGCAGTAGTTTCAATATACAAACTAACAGGTTTTCACCTCAGAGAATTTTAAGTTTAACCTTTTTACACTTTGGAAAAACTTAACTCTTCAATAACTAAAAGCTTTTTTAGGAACAGTCGACAGCGTGAGAACGAACGCAGCGAAAGCAGAAATTACCAATTTGCGGATCTCGCAAACATCAAACAATTGCCTAAAGAAAACCAGCAACAACTAAACTTCAAAAACGTTTGGTTAACTTTTGGCAGTCTTGTTAATATTCATTTGGTATATTATTGATATGATAACTTTCACTGGTAGAATTGATACGAATTGAATCGTTGCTTCTCCCATGTTGTGATTTTTTGTAATGTTTTTGTCAAAGGGCTCGAATGGTTTCTTTTTACTTCTCTGTCTAGTCGGTGGTCGATCTGTAGATGGATTCTTTGCTCAGATACTGCAAAAACTGCTATCGTCAAATGATTATTTTTGATAATCATTTTTAAACAAAGTTTGAGCGGTTTCAGAGATATTTATGCCGATTACCCCCAGAATATCTTGTACAGAATAAGCTTTTAAAAATTAGAAAAAACTGTTAAAACTTCATTTTGAGCAACCAACAATTTTCCCACAGATGTGTTACATTGTCATGGTCGTTTTACATTTTTTTGTTCAGACTTAATGAAAAATGAGTTTAAGTGTTAAAGGCAGGAGGACAAAAACAAATCGTGTTTAAACAAGATTCATTGGCAACTTTCAAAAATGTCAGTGAACTAATTTTGACAGTTATTTGTTTCCATTTAATCATCATTCAAAAGTGCCTAAAGTGGTTTCGTTAATGTTCCAACTATTTTAAGGAAAACGACGAAATATTTGTGCTGGGGTTTTTTCTCAAAAAAAATTTCGACTTTTTATCTAGCAGTTTTTGAACTTTTAAAAATCATTAGAAAGGCTTTATTTCTTAAGCTCGAACTTAAATAATACTTGACATGGGAATAATGTTTGTTAAGTTATTGGGGTTTAAGGATTGCTAATATTGCCAATCAATGCGCGATATACTTCACTCTTTTATCGCATGAGCGGAGGTTTATTCAGTCTTACAAATCGTCCCAAATTGATTGAAGCAGGCTAGTTGTCATAACTTCTACGCTACTAGGTGCAAAATCTATAACTTAGCACATAATACGGCATGAAAGGAGATGACTTTCAAAAAACTGTTTCTTTTTATCTTTTTTCTTTGAAAAATTCATCACATTCAGAAAAAAATTTGCTTTTTAGAACTTAAAACGCAGTCGATTAATTTGGAACTTTGGCCTGGTACGAGCAGTCTTGTCTCTTTGAAAATTCTCAGACTAATCATTTTTTTCTCGGAAAGCGCTATAAAAATTCTTAAAAGATGTACAAAAAAGTCACTCTCCAATCCTGAAACTTTTTCCGGAAACTCAAAATCAGCTAACCATACTTTTGTTTCTTCATTTTTTTAAACTGTCATTCTGAAAAATTTCGCTATGACGAAGTTTTAATTGACAACTATTACGCACTTGATATTTAATTTTACTGTTTCGGGTTTCGAAGAAATTGCCAACGTTTTATGATTTTATGCTTGGGGTGGTTTTTTATTCAGTCGGTTTTTTGATTTCTTAATCAGGCTTTTTTAAAAACACCAACTGTGAGAGAGATTGTTGTCATGAGTTCAAATTTAAATAAATAAATTTTTTTTACTTTTCGTAAAGTTACGGGGTTTGAAAATGGCCAATTTAGTCAAATTGGGATAATTAACGCGCCACATAATGTATTCATATTGAATTTAGTCCTTTTAAAACAATTAAATGGTATCTTACAGAGCATACGGGGGGAATGAAATGAAGAAAAGAAACTTTTCAATTATTTTGTCATTTAATTGGCCTCAAAGGGCATGTCGGAAAGATCAGGGGCTCGCTCTGGTATACCAGCAGTCTTCTTTTAGTTAAACTAGTATTTTGCTCTGTATCGTAAGGTAATAAGTGAGCAAAATCAAGTTAATGAACTTTACAGAAATATTGCAAATTATTTAACACAAAATTTAAAATCAGCCGTAAATTTAAAAAAAATACGCTTATTGCATTCAGAATAAGCTTGATTTAAAGCCAGCTCAATAGATGATTTAAAACCAGGTGTAATTTTTCTTGAGTCAATCAGTCAAGCGAATAAATCTGATTAAACTGTTAACATTGTAGAGCTTTAATAAAAAATACACCACAAAAGTATTTTTGTGCTGAATAATGGGGCGGAACAATAAACATCCGGAGCTCTTTAAGATTTTATTGTGCAAAAATTTCAGTCAAATGTTTGAAAAAGAAAGTCACAAACAAATTTCTTGCTCATTCGTTTTTTTTTGGCGCCTGCGCACTCAAATTAGGTATACGTTGCGTTTCGCAAAATTTTATGGTCAGTCAGCGACAAATGGTTGCCGTGCATTTGTACCAAATGGGGGCATGCTTTGGGTGATCAGGGGTTCGAAACCCTTAGAAAACATCCGCCCTCCCCCCTCCCACTAAATCTGCAACTGTAACAAACACTATAGTTACTATGCGACAAAAATTCATTCCACAATGATGAAAAATAGAATAAGTGTACTAAACTGATAGGTTTTTGAATTAATTTAGAGTAGTCTAAGCGATAAGTAGTTTCTGAGATTATAATCTTGTATTTAAAAAATTTGGAAAATAAATACTTTTTTAAAGAAAACTGACATTCAAGAATAGAATCTACATATAGCACAAAAAAACACAGAGTGGGTCATACAAAACATTGCGCTTTCATCTTTATTTCGCATTCAACCGTTCGTTTTTCGTTTTTTAAAGATCTTTCGTTTTTCGAAATTATACATCAAATATTTGGCGCAAAAATGTTTCCTGTTTTGAAGCATTGCGAGATAATTGTAAATGTTTAGGAGGATATAAATTTGCTTTTGAGTCTGCACACCAAACATACGAGAGTAGCTCTGAATCCTTTGCTCATAAAACAGAATGTAATTGGATTGATGCATCCGGATATGTTTTCCAGGAAATAGGACGCCGCCATCAGGTACCGGATGATGGGACGCACCTGGAACTCATCACTGCTGACCCGAATCAGCACGTGCATTAGGTGTACCGGACCCCAACATACCACGTGACCGACTACGATCACAATCAGCATGTAAACAAGCCGCGACCTCCAGCTCGAAATGTCCGGCTCAGTTCTCATCAAAATCTGAACCACTGACTCTTCATTTTGAGTCGCTTCCACGCCACTTGGGCGTGGGTTCGAATCCTTGCTGGACCGTGGATCCACTACAACTAGCGGATTGGTCTTAGTACAATCGCTTTGATTGGTCGAATTTTTCTGCTTCTGCGATTGGTCAAGAACGACTTGTGATTGCATCTTCTTGAACTTAACTACGGCTCGCGGAATTTGACTTGCAGCCCGGATGTTAGACGAAGAATTTCTGCGGGCTACCAAGACGTCGCAGGAGTCTTTCGGGTGTCCAGTGACTTCGACTGCGGCGTTGGTTAGTCTGGTATCGGATGTTCCGCTGATGGTGGAGGTTTCTTTTCTGCGCTTAGATGGACAGTTGCGATCCAGAGTTGCTCTTCGATCTGAAGTATGATCATAACTTCCACTATTCAGATTCAAATATTAAAAATGTTTCGACTTTTAAATTCCAAGTAAGCATGCTTATGATTTTAGTGATACTAGTTACAAAAATTGTATGAAAATTACAAGAAATTACTAGTAATTACAAGAAGTTACAAATAATAGAAACCAACTTAAAAAAGGATTTTTTTTAATGAGCAGATTTTTTTTGATCGTAATTATTAGCTTCTAGCGGCGCTTAGAAAAAGTAAACCAACTGCTCGAGGAAATATCAATTGCTCGATTTACAGAAAAAGATTTAAAGTTTTTACAATTTATTAGATAATTTCATAAGGGTGTTTATGCTTACTGATCCGTAGAGGGTAGGCTGCAGGTCCAACGCAGCTTCCGTTAGAGTTTGCAGGGGCGTTGTTATTTGGGACATTCGGGTTGAAGTGTTGTTGGTTCAACTGTGGCGCCTGTCCGCCCGAAATGGCCCTAGTCACATCAGCACAAGCATGATACACGCAAGCATGAAAATCTATCTATGAAGAAAATCTACGAAGCACATGGGAGCAGAACGCTTTACGCCAACTCAGTTACAAAAGCTTCAAAAAAAAACGGTTTGCTCCCCGGTTTGCCCTCTATAGAAGATAGATGCGCAATCATACACATCCATGCATGATTTCTATAGAAAATGACTAATCATGCGTCGTGGCACCAACATTACTTTCGAAAACCCTCAAAGTAGCTTTTTGAGGAATAATATTAGTATTAAAACAATTTCTTATCATTAAGACAGCTGTTGGTAAAATATGAAACAATTTCACCATGCAAATCATACGCTGATTTAAATTATCCTGACAAAAACGCACTAATTTAGAAACTTAAAACGCGTTTTTGAAGTTCTAAGCAAGATGAAGACAAAACTTGATTAAGACAAAAATAATGTGGCAATTCGGGCCCAAAATTTTACCCCTAAAATGGATCAGTATTGGCTTTGATTCAATGCAAATGGATCAATGGAAAACAAATTACACCATAATAATTCTGCTGAAGTTCTAGACAAGTTTTGTCTTCATCAGTTTTATTTAAATTCAAGCCAATTTGAGAAATCCAACTTCAATCCAAATTTAAGTTTCTCTATGCGTTTTGTCCGGATTATTTAAATCAGCACTGTATATGGTGCTATGTATGAAAGCCATCTTTCAATAAAACATTTTTTGGTCAACTCGGTTTTTCTGAAACAGATCATTTTCCTTTTGTTCCGGCCCTCAAAAATGGGGAAAAACTTCGTATTTGGGTATGTAACTGTTTTTCTTTCTTTTCTTTTCCACGCAAAATCATTTTCTAAAAGTTGTCCTAGTATTGAGAAAAACAAATTAAATTTTTTTGTTTTGTAATCCTAATTCGAGCAAATAAAGCTAGCGAGCAGGCGTGCAATAGCTTATTTATGCTTAATTTAAGCCGTGAAAACTTAGTTTTATTCGATTAAAGATAGTTTTTGTAGTTTTTTGCAATCAAAAACTTAGTTCACAAAACTACTGCAAGGAAAATGAAAATTTTTTTGAAGTGTTTAAAGTTTTTTAAAGACATTTTTCTAAAAAAATTTCCTGTCATTTTTCTGTGACAGCTGCTGTCCACTTAGCTTATTTGTACTATCAATTATGCATAAATTTAGTTTTCCTTTCGGCTCAATTTATTAGACCACGCAGAAAAAATTACACTAATTAAAAAGAAAAAATCACTTTTTTTGTATTTTTAAGAGTATGATATTAACATTCTGTGCTGCCTGCACAGTAACCGGCGATCCTTATTTCAAGCAGTTCCGTCTGCTATTGCATGTTTTTTACAAAGCATATCTCTTTGCTTGTTAGTACCTGGCCACGAAATAGTACATGGTGGCCATAGCTGAGGATGGGATGATGACTATGAGCAGGAATAGAGTAACAGTGTAGGCCAAGTCCCACCAGTCACTCCACCATGTTTCATAGCAGAGGTGTCCCACCTGAAACAAACCACTTGAATCATAGTTCATGAGCTATATATAATACACTGCTGGTGTGAACTATTGGGAAAAAAAAAAGAATTTCCCAATCATCATTTTTTTCCTAGACTTTTAGTAAGTCTTGTCACCATATTTTTCCTAAGCTCAGTTTGTCAAAACTAAGACTAACTAGAACCAACAATTTGAATCCTAGTTTATGAACTATATAGTACACTACTGATTTAAACAATTGGGAAAAAGAACTTCACAATCATAATTTTGCTAAGACTCTAAGTAGGTTTTGTCCCCATATTTTTCCTAAGCCCAATTTGTCCAATCTAAATCCCAGGCGTCTCACTTAGAACAAACAATTTGAATCATAATTTATAATCTCTATAGTACATTGCTGATTTGAATTATATGGACAAAAAGAGTTTCACAATAATAATTCTGCGAAAACATCTAAGCAACATTTGTCCCCATCTTCATTGTCTAAAGTCAACCCAGTTTGAGAAAAACGCTTTTTAAGTTTAAATTTTTTTTCGCTGTGTCCGGATAATTTAAATCAGCACTGCAAATTTAAACACCATCATAAAATGAGCTTTAGGATCTGTTTTTTTTTCATAGAGAGAGTTATCAACAATTGAATAATCAGACAAACTGCAAATGAGACTTACTTGAGCACATGGCTTAACTTGAAAGAGCATATGACTTATTTCAGATATTTCTGCAAAAAAACATCGTGAATTTCAGACATATAATTTTTGCTTTTACCTCACTCGAAAGTTCAAGATAGTATGTTAAAATCTTTTTTTTAAGGCAGTGCTCTTTTTTAACCCCTTTTGTATGCAGTGCTCTTTTTTAACCCTGTCTGTTCTAATTTATAAGAACTGTTAATGTCTGATTGATGGCAACATCCTTTTTGATCAACAAATCTTAATAAAAGTAACAACCTAAGGCTGTTCATTTTGACGTTGTAAATCAATTTCTCATTCATTTCCGCTCGTAAGGTTGGGTCAGACTCATAGTAGAGAGCGGCGGGCGGCTGCGTCAAAAACTGACCTTTTATGTACCGCTTTGGTTGTTAGCCCGGATTCACAAAAACAATGCTTTTCATATACTTAAATGTCATGGAAAATGTTTGTCATTCAACTCCATGGAACTTCACAAAAACATGGCACATTAGAGCACTTGTTTCATACTATCTAAGTGTTTGATGAGCATTTTTATCGCATGGAAGATCATTACAAATAGTTGTCCACACATAAAAATTTATTGTACCGACCATTGAAAATGGAGAGGAACCTTGTATTCGGGTGTTTTAGTTCTTTTTTTTGTTTTCCACCCCAAATCAGGTACCACAAATAATAATCGGAATGGGTTGAGTGACATATCATATTAAAGCCCTTAGAGTCGCGATTTGAGCCACTTTTAAAATTTTTAATACGTTTTATATTGTGTAGAAAAACCGGTTTGAAACTTTTGGTTTTTCGTCTCATTCCGAGCAAATAAAGCGAGCGAGCAGTCCAATTTAAAAGCTTAAAAGCTTACAATAGCTTGATTTAAAAGGTAAAACAAAACTTTTACTCGAGTAATGCTAGTTTGTTTTGAGTATTTTAGGGCCTTTTTGTATCAAAATTTTCAAAAAATCAAAATTCTTTTTTCAATTTTTTTTCTTTTTTTTTCAAATAATTTTCTCAAATTTTTTTTCTCAATTTGCTGATTTTACTATGACTGCCGACAATACCTAATCTCCAGTTTTTTTTTCAGCTACTTTTATCACACCACGCCGAAAAAAATGACGACAATTTTGAAAAAAAAATGCACAGTAGCACAGAAAAAAATGCACAGTTTTTTTTCAGCTACTTTTATCACACCACGCCGAAAAAAATGACGACAATTTTGAAAAAAAATGCACAGTTTTCAAGATTGGGATCGGAATATTCTGTGCCACTTGCATAGTAGCCGGCTATCTTTGTTAATTTTTTGTGTTTCCCTTATACTTTTTTAAATTAATTTCTCAGCCTAACTGCAATTGGAGCTCTGAAATCTTAACTTGCCTAATGAATTTCTCGCCGATACAAAAGACTCAATTTTTTGAATGGTTGAAATTCGATGGATGTTTTTTAACACATCTAACTTCATTTTATCATTTAACAACCAGAAAAACATTAACCGAGCTTCAAACAAAACGTCGTTGTTTATTTTGTTTTTCTGATTGAAAGTTAGTTTTAAATTACATCAAAGACAAAAATTCTATTGCATGCGGTGAAGAAATAATACGAATCTTGCGGCTTGAAAAGTTTTTTTTTCGCCAAAACATCGTATTGTAGAAAAAAAACGCGGCTTATAAAAATTTGTATGACAAGCAATTTTGAACAAAAAACCAAACCATATTGTGACAACCAAAGTGATTTCAATCCACAAATCTTTGTTAAACTCATTTAAAATTACCTAAAAACCGTTTTCAAAAAACTTCTATGAGTTTTGTTGTTTTTCATTAAAAAAATGTTATCATAAAACTTTGATACAGGTAAATTCTCATAAGAGCAGTTTTTTTCTATCTATGTCATAAAAAATTTGAGGACCAGAAAACTTCAAAGCTGTCAGTTAGATGAAAGTTTTATTTTAGAAGCCTTCAAAAATGGTTTCAAAACTGTATGATAACCCGTGTTGACAACAAAAGAAAACGAAAAAACAGTTATCGTACACTTTTCATTAATGGAAATTGTATGATAAGTATTTGTTTCCATAGAACCCATGCATGGAATTGTATGACAAGCATTTTTTGTATGGAAATGTATGATAAGAATTGTTGTTGTATGGAATTGTATAGTTAGTAATTCTTGTATATGAGGGTCAACCGGTATACGTTTTTCTAGTTCACCAATATTGCTATCATTTTGGCTTCATATTTATATCTCTAAGGAATCATCTCGGGTTGAACCAATGTAGAGTGATTGCTAAAAAATGGCAATATCGGTGACCAGTTAATGGCAATATTGAGCAACCTAATAGGCAAAAAAAACTATTTTTAGTTTATTATCCGCTTTTGAGGCATTTATTACGCCCTAAAATGAGTGAAAAATTTTTTTTCCGACGTCAAAATGGCCAAGTTAATTTAATTTGCTCAGATTAGTTTATCAAAAAGGATGTTGCCAACAATTTCGACAGGATCTACTTAACAATCTCCTCTTTTTCAAGAAAGCGCGGAAGATTATAAAGTAGATTAGGTTAATCGAATTTTCGATCAATCAGAATGCAGCAAACAATCAGAGTTCTCAATAGTAAGCTCTAGTACGAATTTACTGTGTTTATTTGTAGGGATGGAGACTCTTTAGTTGATACCATATGGGGGGATGTTAATTAGATCATGTGGCCCTAGCTGTAGCTTAACTGCACTGTAACCGACTATTCTTTTTAAGCGTTTCTCGACTCTCAATACTGTCAATTCTCAAACACTCAACTAATTTCTCAGTTAAAAATCATACCATGTAATTGAAAATCTACGGTCAACAGGCTTTGATATTTGAGAACTATCCAAAAAACTCAAGCGCAAGCCGCAAACTTCATTAAAAATGGGTTTTCTCTAAAATTGACTGCTTTTATGGTAAATTTTTTCACATGCTCTGGCCGCAAAAGATTAAAGTAGTCATTTATAAATACATTTGGCTCCTTATTCAACTTAAAAAAAAAATTTGTGAACATTTTTCACCGCGTTGGCGAGCAAGTTTTTGATGTTTGTCAAATGCATTGTAGTTGAGGCTAATTTTGATTGGCCTTTTTATTATGAAAAGTAGATAGAGCGAGAGGGGGTGTTTATTAGTGTGCTTACTTTGGATCCGCAGTCTATCTGGGCCGAGTGAGCTGCGATTGCAAGGGGGGTGCTGGTGATGATGGATGCTGTCCAAATTCCCGCCATGAGGGGGTATACATGACGAACAGTCTGTCTGCCCAAAGATTCCATAGGGCGACATATGGCAAAGTATCTAAAACATCATAATATTAGAAAACTGCATTTTAGACACAAATTTATATCTATAATTCTATGATTCATTGTAATACTTCTAAATGATAAATTTTATGATTAATTTCAATAATATTTTTGTTTATTTTAAAACTTCTAAAAACGGAACGTATATCAGGTTAAAACTCAGATGAGGTTATGATTGATATTTATTTTAATTCAATGATTAATTAATGATAAATAATAAGAACCACAGTAATACCTTCAGCTATTTATTAAAATTTTCTCTGTGCCCGAAATGAACAACCATGTAGTAATTTTAATTAATTTTGTGAGCTTGTAAAATTGAATCTCGCAAGTAATGACCACGGATCATTGAAGATTTCTGGAAAAACTTCTCAACTGCTTTTTTTCATATTTTGGCAGTTTTTTGTGTCCTCTTTTTAAGCAGAATTTACTTTTATCAAAATTTATTTTTAGAAAAAAAGTATTCTTGAAATTGATGGTATGTTTTTTATTCTGTTTGATGATCAAATTTTGATGAAAAAGCTCCCAATAAATCAATTAACTTTTGTAAATATTCTGCGATATATCTGTATTTGTCGAAGAAGTTATTTCCAAGTAAACCTCACATAACTCAAAAAGAGTTTCGGAACAGTTGCAGGCCTTGATAAGAGCTATCATAATTGTTACAAATAACACTCGCCCTAAAAAAAGGTCGTCTTTACAAAAACAATGAGTCAAGGGTCGTTACGAGTTGTCATTTCTTAGAAATGTTCGTATCTCATAACCGAAGAAGCCACAGTTGGAGCATATTGGCTCTATGCGAATTTCCCTTTCTCTGAAATAAATTCTATTTTTTTACAATCTTTTTTAAATTACTACTTTGTATGCTTCGTTCTGAGCCAGTGGTCCTTTTATTGTTCGCAGGCAGGGTAAAGGATAAAGAGCCGCGGAAAAACAAAGTTAAGTCTACGCGGCGCTACTTTGGTCCGCAGGGGCGACAAGAATATTTGGTATGAAATTGGTATTAAGAGCTTTCGAAATTATTTTGAAGTCGCAGACAACGTTTCGTGGAAATTCGTGAAAGGTAACTTATTTTTAGGCAAAACCATTGTTAAAAAACCTTTTGTCAACACGGTCTAATTATTGTGCTTTTTGATTTATAAGTTCCTTCGTTTTCAATCCATGAAAAGGCAAGTTAACAAAATAATACAACAGCGAGACAACCTTCTTTGAGAATAATACTAGAAAAAAAAGACTCAAATTGCATTGGATCAAGTTGATTGCTCCCAAAAAGTTCTTAATTAGACTCACTGGGTGATAAAGCAGTCATAAGATATTTCGAGTAATTGTACTTTTTTCGTTTACTTTTTTCCACTTAAAATCAGGTAACACACAGAATCATGAAGTTGACTAATGTCTCATTTCAAATACAAAATTTGACTTAGAATTCAAATTTTCCTTCAGTTTCAGGAAAAATTGGTGCTAAGTTTTAGCGTTTTGATTATTTTCAGATTGTCTTGTATTCAGATCTTTAATCCAATGCTTGTATTTTTTTTGCTTGATTTTTGTTATCACACCCTAATGGAGTCAGTGCTAGTTTTTTACAAGCTTGAAGCTTCGTTAGCCACGCACATAAAATTGAAAAAAAGAGGAAAAAATTGAATAAGTTCAATTTTTTTTGAAGTAACTGTCGTCGGTTTCTTTTTTTCTGGCTTTGAGGTAGTTTTTTTTTCAATTTAAAAAAAGCCTACCATAAAATGAAATTAAAGCTTTTTCCTTGAGAACAGCATGAAAAAGTTCATCCAACAGAGAGAGAGAAAATTATCAACACGAAAGCAGGAAAAATGGCTGCTTTGTTTGAGTTTCTGTTTCAAAATTTGCTTATTGTAGCATCAACATAATTTTTCTGTTATTGGACGCTTCCTTTTTACTGACTAACCTGTTTAGTGCTTGGACTTTTTTTGAATTTTACTTCTTGTCCAAAACTTTTTTTGTCTGATGCCTCGCAACGATCAAGACTCAAAATTTGTATTGCGAAATCTTCGCGACCAAGTGTGTCGCAACCAAATAAACCCAAAATAGGCAAGGGCCGCTTCAGTCTCGATTAAGTTCGCTTTGCTCGCGCAGGTGGCAGTCAATTTTTTTCAGTTGCGCCGGCCGCGATTAAATTTTCGTGAGACGGGCTGGCATTGAACGCATCTACTAAAACTTCAACGTCTAACAATACCATTTTTTTGGTCGCGGTTTGGTCTGAAAGCACTCATTTTTGACTCGGCAATCTTGAAAGATCAATATTAGATTGCGGTATTCTGATCATAAAAGCTCACTTTCTCTTAAAGTGAGCTTATATGATTCTTAAACAAGCACAAGGGGAATAGCTGATGTGAACGGTCCGTATAATATAACAGCCCAAAGATTGTTTTTTTCTAGTTCAGTTTTAAATCTTCGCTACCTAGGACTTTACTTTTTTCGTTTATGGGATTTGAAACATTACTTTAAATTTGCCTGATGATTTCATTTTGATTTCATCAACCTTTATTCTTAGCATTTTATGTGTGTTTGTATGAGTGGAAACAATGTTGATTTACATTAATCGGACACAATTAACAACATTTATAATGGAAAACTCAGTTTACTTTAGTGAAGAGAACAAAAGTTGCATAGAATTTCCATATTTAATATGGAGTAATTTGCCCCCGAAATTTTACACCAATTTGCCCCCGAACAAAAATTTTACACCAAAAAAGGTCATTTTGGTTTTTACTAAACTAAACTAAATTAATCAAGAATTACGCTGAAACAACAGTTATTCGATAAGAAATTTATATCAAAAGTATTTTTTCCCGTCAATTAACTCGGTGTTTGCAGCCTATTTCTTAAATAATTGAAAAAAAATACCAATTTTGAAGTTTAAAAAATGGTTACAAACTTCGGTGAAAAACTGCACCATATTAAATCTGGTGAAAATTCGAGCTAATTTTGTTCCCTTCACTTTTTTCTAATTTTACAGAAAACTGAGAAAAACGCGTCTGAAATTTCAATTTTTTCCCCAAATAATGATTTTGCGCTAAATATTCTGTTAAACTGAGTTGTATGAGAATAGAGATTCTTGTTGGAGAAAATGGATTTTCTTTAAATAATTTTTTTTTTCAGTTTTAAAAAATTTTTAAGCCATGGAGTCTGAATGATGATTTGAATTTTCAGTTTTTTTATTTCAGGAATTTGAATGAGGACTTAAATGATTTACACC
Organism: Symsagittifera roscoffensis; assembly: GCF_963678635.1. Classification (NCBI taxonomy): domain Eukaryota; kingdom Metazoa; phylum Xenacoelomorpha; order Acoela; family Convolutidae; genus Symsagittifera; species Symsagittifera roscoffensis. Next base: position 75,968,415 of record NC_087065.1, on the reverse strand, counting down.
AGACTGTTGACTATCCGGGTCGAAGTAGTGGTTTTATGTTCAGACCGTGTGGACCAAAAACGCTATGCTCAGACAGTATGGACTAAAGGAATCCATTTTCAAACTGTGTGGGCAGAAGGAGTCCAAAGCAATTGAATGGACTGAAGGAATTCGGGTTCAGACCGTGTGGTCTTTGATCCAATTCTAAGTGCTGACGTTTTTTTGCTTTTAGAAAAATTTAGAAGCTTTTAGAAAAATTGCTTTTAGAAGTTGCTCTAATAAATTTCATAGCTTTCTGATTTTGCTGCGACAATTTTGTCGTTGCCCCAAAAAATTTTTTTAATATTTTTTGATTCCATGTGTAGGCCTTCTCGTGGTTGTGCTGTATATGATCAGCAACTATACTGTTCTAGCTAACTGCAATTTAAAACAAATATATATACTGTTTTATTTTGTTAATGGCAACAGTTTTAAAGTTTTGCACGCAAAAATTGCGGCAATAAAATCAAACTATTGATGAAATTACATTTGTTTTGACTTTGAGTTCGACAGTGCTGTCAATTTTGTTCGACTTTATGTTTCGACTTTGTATTTGGTTAAATATTTTGCCTTTATGATCACTTCTATGTTTCGACTTTGTGTTCGACGTTATCTTTCGACTTTGTGTTTGACTTTGAATTTCGACTTTGTGTTCGGCTGCATGTTTCGACCGACTTGACTTAACGCTTCAAATTTGAGTTTGACTGTAGGGCCTTCTCGGCCATGGGTTTGCCGAAAAACTCAAACATGTGTTCGATCCGTCTCGGTCAAAAAATAAATCGCAATACTCAGACTCTGCAGACTTATGTTCAGACTTTGCAGACTTATTTCAGACTTTGCAGACTTAAGTTCAGACTTTGCAGACTTAAGTTCAGACTTTGCAGACTTGAGTTCAGATTTACCAGACTATTGATCAGACTTTGCAGACTTATGTTTAGGTTTTGCAAGCTTGGACCTGCGTAGCGACTATAAATTTTCGGCCCCACGCGAATCGAATCAGACTTATTAAGTCTGAACATGAAACCACGACCTCGTTTTGCAGACTTATATTCAGACTTTGTAGACTTTATGTTCAGACTTTGCAGACTTATGTTTAGACTTTGCAGGCTTTGAGCTGCGTGGCGACTATATATTTTCGGCATCACGCGAATCGAATCAGACTTATTGAGTACGGGGGTGGAGGCCACCCTTTGGTATGTATTATGCCATCCATTTTCGACTGAACGACCCTAAAATGTTTGCGAAGGCGCCTTATGCGGCAATATATTCTATTTTGAAGAAAAGGCGCCAAAAACACACAAAATTTTACTCAAGCCTTTTCCAAAAAGTGCGGCAATAAAATCAAACTAATGGTGAAAATACTTTTGTTTTGACTATGAGTTCGACAGTGCTGTTAATTGTGTTCGACTTTATGTTTCGACTATGTGTTTGGTTGAATATTTCGCCTCTATGATCACTTCTATGTTTCGACTATGTGTTCGACGTTGTCTTTCCACTTTGTTATTGACTTTATATTTCGACTTTGCGTTCCATTGTATGTTTCGACCGACTTGATTTTACGCTTCAACTTTGAGTTCGACTGTAGGGCCTTCTCGGCAATGGGTTTTCGGTCAAACTTAAACATGTGTTGGACCCGTCTCGGTCGAAAAATGAATCGCAATGTTCAGACTCTGCAGACTTATGTTCAGACTTCGAAGACTCATGTTTAGACATTGCAGATTTTGACTTGCGTGGCGACTAAGATTTTTCGGCCCCCACGCGGATCGAACCCGACTTATTAAGTCTGAACATAAAACCACGACCTCGTTTTGCAGACTTATATTCAGACTTTGTAGACTTTATGTTCAAACTTTGCAGACTTATGTTTAGACTTTGCAGGCTTTGAGCTGCGTGGCGACTATATATTTTCGGCATCACGCGAATCGAATCAGACTTATTAAGTACGTGGGTGGAGGCCACCCTTTGGTATGTATTATGCCATCCACTTTCGGCTGAACGACCCTAAATTGTTTGCGAAGGCGCCTTATGCGGCAATATATTCTAATTCTGAAGAAAAAGCGCCAAAAACAACACAAATTTTTAGTGAAACATTTTCCAAAAAAGTGAGGCAATAAAATCAAACTATTGGTGAAAATACTTTTGTTTTGACTTTGAGTTCGACAGTGCTGTTAATTTTGTTCGACTTTATGTTTCGATTTTGTGTTCGGTTACATATTTTGCCTTTATGACCACTTCTATGTTTTGACTTTGTGTTCGACGTTATCTTCGATTTTGTGTTTGACTTTATATTTCGACTTTGTGTTCGACTGTATGTTTCGACCGACTTGACTTTACGCTTCAACATTGAGTTCGACTGTAGCGCCATCTCGGCAATGGGTTTTTGATCAACCTCAAACATGTGTTCGACCCGTCTCGTTCGAAAAATAAGTCGCAATGTTCAGACTCTGCAGACTTATGTTCAGACTTGGAAGACTTATGTTTAAACTTTGCAGATTTTGACCTGCGTGGCGATTAAAATTTTTCGGCCCTCACGCGGATCGAATCCGACTAATTAAGTCTGAACATAAAACCATGACCTTATTTTGCAGACTTATGTTCAGGCTTTGTAGACTTTATGTTCAGTTTTTGCAGACTTATGTTCAGACTTTGCAGACTTAAGTTCAGACTTTGCAGATTTAAGTTCAGACTTTGCAGACTTATCTTTAGACTTTGCAAGCTTTGACCTGCGTGGCGACTATAACTTTACGGCCCCACGCGAATCGAATCAGACATATTAAGTCTGAATATGAAACCACGAACTCGTTTTGCAGACTTATATTCATACTTTGTAGACTTTATGTTCAGACTTTGCAGACTTATGTTTAGACTTTGCAGGCTTTGCGGTGCGTGGCGACTATAAATTTTCGGCCCACGCGAATCAATTCAGACCTATTAAGTACGGGGTGGAGGCCCCCCTTTGATATTATTGATGCCATCCAATTTCGGCTGAACGACCCTTAAATGTTTGCGAAGTCGCCTTATGCGGCAAAATATTCTAATTTTGAAGAAGGGGCGCCAAGAAAAACACTAAATTTTACTCAAATTTTTTCCGAAAAAGTGCGGCAATAAAATCAAACTATTGGTGAAAATACTTTTGTTTTGACTATGAGTTCGACAGTGCTGTTAATTATGTTCGACTTTATGTTTCGACTATGTGTTTGGTTGAAAATTTCGCCTCTATGATCACTTCTATGTTTCGACTTTGTGTTCGACGTTGTCTTCGACTTTGTGTTTAACTTTATACTTCGACTTTGTGTTTGACTGTATGTTTCGACCGATTTGACTGTACGCTTCAACTTTGCGTTCCACTGTAGGGCCTTCTCGGTAATGGGTTTTCGGTCAAACATGTGTTCGACCCGTCTCGATCGAAAAATAAATCGCAATGTTCAGACTCTGCAGACATATGTTCAGACTTCGAAGACTTATGTTTAGACTTTGCAGATTTCGACCTGCGTGGCGACTATGATTTTTCGGCCCTACGCGGATCGAATCTGGCTTAATAAGTCTGAACATAAAAACACAACCTCGTTTTGCAGACTTATATTCAGACTTTGTAGACTTTATGTTCAGACTTTGCAGACTTATGTTCAGATTTTATAGACTTTATGTTCAGACTTTGCAGACTTATGTTCAGACTTTTCAGACTTAAATTAAGACTTTGCAGATTTAAATTCAGACTTTGCAGACTTTTGTTCAAACTTTGCAGACTTATGTTTAGATTTTGCAGGCTTTGAGCTGCGTGGCGACTATAAATTTTCGGCCCCACGTGAATCAAATCACACTTCTTAAGTCTGAACATAAAACCACAACCTCGTTTTGCAGACTTATATTCAGACTTTGTAGACTTTATGTAAAGACTTTGCAGACTTATGTTCAGGTTTTATAGACTTTATGTTCAGACTTTGCAGACTTATGTTCAGACTTTGCAGACTTAAGTTCAGACTTTGCAGACTTTTGTTCAGACTTTGCAGACTTATGTTTAGACTTTGCAAGCTTTAAACTGCGTGGCGACTATATATTTTCGGCCCCGCGCGAATCGAATCAGGCTTATTAAGTCTGAACATGAAACCACGACCTCGTTTTGCAGACTTATATTCAGACTTTGTAGACTTTATTTTCCGACTTTGCAGACTTATGTTAAGATTTTGCAGGCTTTCAGCTGCGTGCCGACTATATATTTTCGGCCCCACGTGAATCGAATCAGACTTTTTAAGTCTGAACATAAAACCACGGCCCCGTTTTGTAGACTTTTTTTCAGACTTAGTAAACTTTATGTTCAGACTTTGCAGACTTATGTTCAGACTTTGCAGACTCATGTTCAGACTTTGCAGACTTTGACCTGCGTAGCGACTATGAATTTTTGGTCCCCACGCGGATCGATTCAGACTTATTCAGTGTGAGCATAAAACCACGACCTCGACCCAGATAGATTTTTTTGTGAGAAAACGCATAACTAATGTTTGCCGAAGAAAAATTAACTTGTCGTTTCAGCTTTTCACATCGTTCTCCAGACTAGTTCCCAAATGCTATAACTAGAGATATGCATTGCTGTGCTCAGAGGCGGACTTAGGGGTAGGATACGGGGGTGGAGGCCCCCCTTTGGTATTTTTTATGACATCCATTTTCGGCTGAACGACCCCAAATGTTTGCGAAGGCATGAGCGATATATTTGGCATGAGCGATATATGCGCGTGAATTGGTGTTTGCCGCTAATCTAGATTGTAGTTAAAGATAGTTGTTCAATTTTTTCGTTATTATTACCAGTTATGGCGAGTTGTCAATTTTTGCTAGTTGTCTTTTGTTGCGAGCTGTCGTATTACGATTGCTTCGGCTTCATCCACTTTCGACTGAGAGTCAGACATAACCTCTTAACCTTTGGCTCTAAGTGCAAGGCTTCATGAAAACGCACAAAAACCGTCAAAAAACCTATGCGTTCACTCAAAGATTTTTTTCTAAAAATGGAAAAGGATTTGAACTAAATTCCGTTTTAAGTCTTCTCTTTTTTTAGGTTATGACCGGACGTGTGTCATTACTTCAATTATTTCTTGATTTTCCAAATTAAAGTAAAAACCAGGGCAATCTAATCAAAGCGTCTTCTTTGATTGAGCAATGATTACAGTTTTTTGTGAAGTGAAAAAAGAAAAGGGCTACTCATGCTTGAGGTAAAATGGGAAGGGCATCTTAAGATCTGTTCCGCTTCTTAAAATAAATCGCCCTGGAAATCTGCAGCAACGAGTACAGTACATGAAGGGAAACGAAGTATCAAATATGCTTAAAAGCGGGATGAGCGTGGTAGCCATTTGACGTTGCCTTCTTTGAAAAGTTCAACCCACTGCTTAAGAATCCCGTGGCTATTAGGGGTGATATTTCCGTCGTCATATATCACCGTAATAAAGAGAGGTCATAATCGCGCCCACTCAAATGAAGTTTATTTCATTTGTAATAAGTCTTTTTACAATGGTAGGGTAACGCACAACTTGATCGGAAGAAGGTTGAAAAGATGACGTAAAAATCACAGTGAGAACACTTTTTTCAAAACAATGAGTTCCCTTTCAGCTTCTTTTTTAATCATGTTATAAAAAATGATGTTGGCCAAAGCTTTTTTGCCCTAATTATTCTTTGTAATGACCACCCCCACTCCCCGTTTTGTCAAAGTGACTGTCCCCTCCATTTTAGGACCCCCTTAGTTTTAAGTTTTCAAAAAAACTTTTCCATGTTACGACAGTCTCGCTTTTTTAAAATAATGATTATTTGCAGAGACATAAAGAACATAAATTTTGGTTCCGTACTTTTGCGAAGGGCAATTTTGCTCCCAACTACGAATGCTCTTCAAAGACGAGCTATATTTAAAAACATTGCTCTATTTTAGTCCAATCGATTTTCTGTCATCTTTATTTGCAAGGAGTCAAATTGATTTTTAAGGCTTAACAGGTAGCCTTCTTTGGAAATCAGTCAACCAGTAAAACAGATAGTTTTTCTGCTATTGGACGCTTCCTTTTTACTGACTAACCTGTTTAGTGCTTGGACGTTTTTTGAATTTTACTTCTTGTCCAAAACTTTTTTTGTCTGATGCCTCGCAACGATCAAGACTCAAAATTTGTATTGCGAAATCTTCGCGACCAAGTGTGTCGCAACCAAATAAACCCAAAATAGGCAAGGGCCGCTTCAGTCTCGATTAAGTTCGCTTTGCTCGCGCAGGTGGCAGTCAATTTTTTTCAGTTGCGCCGGCCGCGATTAAATTTTCGTGAGACGGGCTGGCATTGAACGCATCTACTAAAACTTCAACGTCTAACAATACCATTTTTTTGGTCGCGGTTTGGTCTGAAAGCACTCATTTTTGACTCGGCAATCTTGAAAGATCAATATTAGATTGCGGTATTCTGATCATAAAAGCTCACTTTCTCTTAAAGTGAGCTTATATGATTCTTAAACAAGCACAAGGGGAATAGCTGATGTGAACTTTGTGTTCGGCTGCATGTTTCGACCGACTTGTCTTAACGCTTCAAATTTGACTTTGACTGCAGGGCCTTCTCGGCCATGGGTTTGCCGACAAACTCAAACATGTGTTCGATCCGTCTCGGTCAAAAAATAAATCGCAATACTCAGACTCTGCAGACTTATGTTCAGACTTTGCAGACTTATTTCAGACTTTGCAGACTTAAGTTCAGACTTTGCAGACTTGAGTTCAGATTTGCCAGACTATTGATCAGACTTTGCAGACTTATGTTTAGACTTTGCAGGCTTTGAGCTGCGTGGCGACTATATATTTTCGGCATCACGCGAACCGAATCAGAGACTTATTAAGTGCGGGGGTGGAGGCCACCCTTTGGTATGTATTATGCCATCCATTTTCGACTGAACGACCCTAAAATGTTTGCGAAGGCGCCTTATGCGGCAATATATTCTATTTTTGAAGAAAAGGCGCCAAAAACACACAAAATTTTACTCAAACCTTTTCCAAAAAGTGCGGCAATAAAATCAAACTATTGGTGAAAATACTTTTGTTTTGACTATGAGTTCGACAGTGCTGTTAATTGTGTTCGACTTTTTGTTTCGACTATGTGTTTGGTTGAATATTTCGCCTCTATGATCACTTCTATGTTTCGACTATGTGTTCGACGTTGTCTTTCCACTTTGTTATTGACTTTATATTTCGACTTTGTGTTCGATTGTATGTTTCGACCGACTTGATTTTACGCTTCAACTTTGAGTTCGACTGTAGGGCCTTCTCGGCAATGGGTTTTCGGTCAAACTTAAACATGTGTTGGACCCGTCTCGGTCGAAAAATGAATCGCAATGTTCAGACTCTGCAGACTTATGTTCAGACTTCGAAGACTCATGTTTAGACATTGCAGATTTTGACTTGCGTGGCGACTAAGATTTTTCGGCCCCCACGCGGATCGAACCCGACTTATTAAGTCTGAACATAAAACCACGACCTCGTTTTGCAGACTTATATTCAGACTTTGTAGACTTTATGTTCAGACTTTGCAGACTTATGTTTAGACTTTGCAGGCTTTGAGCTGCGTGGCGACTATATATTTTCGGCATCACGCGAACCGAATCAGACTTATTAAGTGCGGGGGTGGAGGCCACCCTTTGGTATGTATTATGCCATCCATTTTCGACTGAACGACCCTAAAATGTTTGCGAAGGCGCCTTATGCGGCAATATATTCTATTTTGAAGAAAAGGCGCCAAAAACACACAAAATTTTACTCAAGCCTTTTCCAAAAAGTGCGGCAATAAAATCAAACTATTGGTGAAAATACTTTTGTTTTGACTATGAGTTCGACAGTGCTGTTAATTGTGTTCGACTTTATGTTTCGACTATGTGTTTGGTTGAATATTTCGCCTCTATGATCACTTCTATGTTTCGACTATGTGTTCGACGTTGTCTTTCCACTTTGTTATTGACATTATATTTCGACTTTGTGTTCGATTGTATGTTTCGACCGACTTGATTTTACGCTTCAACTTTGAGTTCGACTATAAGGCCTTCGCGGCAATGGGTTTTCGGTCAATTTTAAACATGTGTTGGACCCGTCTCGGTCAAAAAATGAATCGCAATGTTCAGACTCTGCAGACTTATGTTCGGACTTCGAAGACTCATGTTTAGACTTTGCAGATTTTGACTTGCGTGGCGACTAAGATTTTTCGGCCCCCACGCGGATCGAACCCGACTTATTAAGTCTGAACATAAAACCACGACCTCGTTTTGCAGACTTATATTCAGACTTTGTAGACTTTATGTTCAGACTTTGCAGACTTATGTTCAGACATTGTAGACTTTATGTTCAGACTTTGCAGACTTATGTTCAGATTTTGCAGACTTAAGTTCAGACCTTCAGACTTAAGTTCAGACTTTGCAGACTATTGTTCAGACTTTGCTTTTTTATGTTTAGACTTTGCAAGCTTTGAGCTGCGTGGCGACTATAAATTTTCGGCCTCACGCGAACAGAATCAGACTTATTAAGTACGGGGTTGGAGGCTCCCCTTTTTTATCATTTATGCCATCCACTTTCGGCTGAACGACCCTAAATTGTTTGCGAAGGCGCCTTATGCGGCAATATATTCTAATTCTGAAGAAAAAGCGCCATAAAAAACACAAATTTTTAGTGAAACATTTTCCAAAAAAGTGAGGCAATAAAATCAAACTATTGGTGAAAATACTTTTGTTTTGACTTTGAGTTCGACAGAGCTGTTAATTTTGTTCGACTTTATGTTTCGATTTTGTGTTCGGTTACATATTTCGCCTTTATGACCACTTCTATGTTTTGACTTTGTGTTCGACGTTATCTTCGACTTTGTGTTTGACTTTATATTTCGACTTTGTGTTCGACTGTATGTTTCGACCGAGTTGACTTTACGCTTCAACATTAAGTTCGACTGTAGCGCCATCTCGGCAATGGGTTTTTGATCAACCTCAAAAATGTGTTCGACCCGTCTCGTTCGAAAAATAAGTCGCAATGTTCAGACTCTGCAGACTTATGTTCAGACTTGGAAGACTTATGTTTAAACTTTGCATATTTTGACCTGCGTGGCGATTAAAATTTTTCGGCCCTCACGCGGATCGAATCCGACTAATTAAGTCTGAACATAAAACCATGACCTTATTTTGCAGACTTATGCTCAGGCTTTGTAGACTTTATGTTCAGTTTTTGCAGACTTATGTTCAGACTTTGCAGACTTAAGTTCAGACTTTGCAGATTTAAGTTCAGACTTTGCAGACTTATCTTTAGACTTTGCAAGCTTTGACCTGCGTGGCGACTATAACTTTACGGCCCCACGCGAATCGAATCAGACATATTAAGTCTGAATATGAAACCACGACCTCGTTTTGCAGACTTATATTCATACTTTGTAGACTTTATGTTCAGACTTTGCAGACTTATGTTTAGACTTTGCAGGCTTTGCGGTGCGTGGCGACTATAAATTTTCGGCCCCACGCGAATCGATTCAGACCTATTAAGTACGGGGTGGAGGCCCCCCTTTGATATTATTGATGCCATCCAATTTCGGCTGAACAACCCTTAAATGTTTGCGAAGTCGCCTTATGCGGCAAAATATTCTAATTTTGAAGAAGGGGCGCCAAGAAAAACTTTAAATTTTACTCAAATTTTTTCCAAAAAAGTGCGGCAATAAAATCAAACTATTGGTGAAAATACTTTTGTTTTGACTATGAGTTCGACAGTGCTGTTAATTATGTTCGACTTTATGTTTCGACTATGTGTTTGGTTGAAAATTTCGCCTCTATGGTCACTTCTATGTTTCGACTTTGTCTTCGACGTTGTCTTCGACTTTGTGTTTAACTTTATATTTCGACTTTGTGTTCGACTGTATGTTTCGACCGATTTGACTGTACGCTTCAACTTTGCGTTCCACTGTAGGGCCTTCTCGGTAATGGGTTTTCGGTCAAACATGTGTTCGACCCGTCTCGATCGAAAAATAAATCGCAATGTTCAGACTCTGCAGACATATGTTCAGACTTCGAAGACTCATGTTTAGACTTTGCAGATTTTGACTTGCGTGGCGACTAAGATTTTTCGGCCACCACGCGGATCGAACCCGACTTATTAAGTCTGAACATAAAACCACGACCTCGTTTTGCAGACTTATATTCAGACTTTGTAGACTTTATTTTCCGACTTTGCAGACTTATGTTAAGATTTTGCAGGCTTTCAGCTGCGTGGCGACTATATATTTTCGGCCCCACGTGAATCGAATCATACTTTTTAAGTCTGAACATAAAACCACGGCCCCGTTTTGCAGACTTTTTTTCAGACTTAGTAAACTTCATGTTCAGACTTTGCAGATTTATGTTCAGACTTTGCAGACTTATGTTCAGACATTGTAGTCTTTATGTTCAGACTTTGCAGACATATGTTCAGATTTTGCAGACTTAAGTTCAGACCTTCAGACTTAAGTTCAGACTTTGCAGACTATTGCTCAGACTTTGCTTTTTTATGTTTAGACTTTGCAAGCTTTGAGCTGCGTGGCGACTATAAATTTTCGGCCTCACGCGAACAGAATCAGACTTATTAAGTACGGGGTTGGAGGCTCCCCTTTTTTATCATTTATGCCATCCACTTTCGGCTGAACGACCCTAAATTGTTTGCGAAGGCGCCTTATGCGACAATATATTCTAATTCTGAAGAAAAAGCGCCAAAAAAAACACAAATTTTTCAATGTGAAACATTTTCCAAAAAAGTGAAGCAATAAAATCAAACTATTGGTGAAAATACTTTTGTTTTGACTTTGAGTTCGACAGTGCTGTTAATTTTGTTCGATTTTATGTTTCGATTTTGTGTTCGGTTACATATTTCGCCTTTATGACCACTTCTATGTTTTGACTTTGTGTTCGACGTTATCTTCGATTTTGTGTTTGACTTTATATTTCGACTTTGTGTTCGACTGTATGTTTCGACCGACTTGACTTTACGCTTCAACATTGAGTTCGACTGTAGCGCCATCTCGGCAATGGGTTTTTGATCAACCTCAACCATGTTTTCGACCCGTCTCGTTCGAAAAATAAGTCGCAATGTTCAAACTCTGCAGACTTATGTTCAGAATTGGAAGACTTATGTTTAAACTTTGCAGATTTTGACCTGCGTGGCGATTAAAATTTTTCGGCCCTCACGCGGATCGAATCCGACTAACTAAGTCTGAACATAAAACCATGACCTTATTTTGCAGACTTATGCTCAGGCTTTGTAGACTTTATGTTCAGTTTTTGCAGACTTATGTTCAGACTTTGCAGACTTAAGTTCAGACTTTGCAGATTTAAGTTCAGACTTTGCAGACTTATCTTTAGACTTTGCAAGCTTTGACCTGCGTGGCGACTATAACTTTACGGCACCACGCGAATCGAATCAGACATATTAAGTCTGAATATGAAACCACGACCTCGTTTTGCAGACTTATATTCATACTTTGTAGACTTTATGTTCAGACTTTGCAGACTTATGTTTAGACTTTGCAGGCTTTGCGGTGCGTGGCGACTATAAATTTTCGGCCCCACGCGAATCGATTCAGACCTATTAAGTACGGGGTGGAGGCCCCCCTTTGATATTATTGATGCCATCCAATTTCGGCTGAACGACCCTTAAATGTTTGCGAAGTCGCCTTATGCGGCAAAATATTCTAATTTTGAAGAAGGGGCGCCAAGAAAAACTTTAAATTTTACTCAAATTTTTTCCAAAAAAGTGCGGCAATAAAATCAAACTATTGGTGAAAATACTTTTGTTTTGACTATGAGTTCGACAGTGCTGTTAATTATGTTCGACTTTATGTTTCGACTATGTGTTTGGTTGAAAATTTCGCCTCTATGATCACTTCTATGTTTCGACTTTGTCTTCGACGTTGTCTTCGACTTTGTGTTTAACTTTATATTTCGACTTTGTGTTCGACTGTATGTTTCGACCGATTTGACTGTACGCTTCAACTTTGCGTTCCACTGTAGGGCCTTCTCGGTAATGGGTTTTCGGTCAAACATGTGTTCGACCCGTCTCGATCGAAAAATAAATCGCAATGTTCAGACTCTGCAGACATATGTTCAGACTTCGAAGACTTATGTTTAGACTTTGCAGATTTCGACCTGCGTGGCGACTATGATTTTTCGGCCCTACGCGGATCGAATCTGGCTTAATAAGTCTGAACAAAAAAACACAACCTCGTTTTGCAGACTTATATTCAGACTTTGTAGACTTTATGTTCAGACTTTGCAGACTTATGTTCAGATTTTATAGACATTATGTTCAGACTTTGCAGACTTATGTTCAGACTTTTCAGACTTAAATTCAGACTTTGCAGATTTAAATTCAGACTTTGCAGACTTTTGTTCAGACTTTGCAGACTTATGTTTAGATTTTGCAGGCTTTGAGCTGCGTGGCGACCATAAATTTTCGGCCGCACGTGAATCGAATCAGACTTCTTAAGTCTGAACATAAAACCACAACCTCGGTTTGCAGACTTATATTCAGACTTTGTAGACTTTATGTTCAGACTTTGCAGACTTATGTTCAGGTTTTATAGACTTTATGTTCAGACTTTGCAGACTTATGTTCAGACTTTGCAGACTTAAGTTCAGACTTTGCAGACTTTTGTTCAGACTTTGCAGACTTATGTTTAGACTTTGCAAGCTTTGAACTGCGTGGCGACTATATATTTTCGGCCCCGCGCGAATCGAATCAGACTTATTAAGTCTGAACATGAAACCACGACCTCGTTTTGCAGACTTATATTCAGACTTTGTAGACTTTATTTTCCGACTTTGTAGATTTATGTTAAGATTTTGCAGGCTTTCAGCTGCGTGGCGACTATATATTTTCGGCCCCAAGTGAATCGAATCAGACTTTTTAAGTCTGAACATAAAACCACGGCCCCGTTTTGCAGACTTTTTTTCAGACTTAGTAAACTTTATGTTCAGACTTTGCAGACTTATGTTCAGACTTTGCAGACTCATGTTCAGACTTTGCAGACTTTGACCTGCGTAGCGACTATGAGTTTTTGGTCCCCACGCGGATCGATTCAGACTTATTCAGTGTGAGCATAAAACCACGACCTCGACCCAGATAGATTTTTTTGTGAGAAAACGCATAACTAATGTTTGCCGAAGAAAAATTAACTTGTCGTTTCAGCTTTTCACATCGTTCTCCAGACTAGTTCCCAAATGCTATAACTAGAGATATGCATTGCTGCGCTCAGAGGCGGACTTAGGGGTAGGATACGGGGGTACGGAGGCCCGCTTTGGTATTTTTTATGACATCCATTTTCGGCTGAACGACCCCAAATGTTTGCGAAGGCATGAGCGATATATTTGGCATGAGCGATATATGCGCGTGAATTGGTGTTTGCCGCTAATCTAGATTGTAGTTAAAGATAGTCGTTCAATTTTTTCATTATTATTACGAGTTATGGCGAGTTGTCAATTTTTTCTAGTTGTCTTTTGTTGCGAGCTGTCGTATTACGATTGCTTCGGCTTCATCCACTTTCGACTGAGAGTCAGACATGTAACCTCTTAACCTTTGGCTCTAAGTGCAAGGCTTCATGAAAACGCACAAAAACCGTCAGAAAACCTATGCGTTCACTCAAAGATTTTTTTCTAAAAATGGAAAAGGATTTGAACTAAATTCCGTTTTAAGTCTTCTCTTTTTTTTAGGTTATGACCGGACGTCAATTATTTCTTGATTTTCCAAATTAAAGTAAAAACCAGGGAAGTCTAATCAAAGCGTCTTCTTTGATTGAGCAATGATTACAGTTTTTTGTGAAGTGAAAAAAGAAAAGGGCTACTCATGCTTGAGGTAAAATGGGAAGGGCATCTTAAGATCTGTTCCGCTTCTTAAAATAAATCGCCCTGGAAATCTGCAGCAACGAGTACAGTACATGAAGGGAAACGAAGTATCAAATATGCTTAAAAGCGGGATGAGCGTGGTAGCCATTTGACGTTGCCTTCTTTGAAAAGTTCAACCCACTGCTTAAGAATCCCGTGGCTATTAGGGGTGATATTTCCGTCGTCATATATCACCGTAATAAAGAGAGGTCATAATCGCGCCCACTCAAATGAAGTTTATTTCATTTGTAATAAGTCTTTTTACAATGGTAGGGTAACGCACAACTTGATCGGAAGAAGGTTGAAAAGATGACGTAAAAATCACAGTGAGAACACTTTTTTCAAAACAATGAGTTCCCTTTCAGCTTCTTTTTTAATCATGTTATAAAAAATGATGTTGGCCAAAGCTTTTTTGCCCTAATTATTCTTTGTAATGACCACCCCCACTCCCCGTTTTGTCAAAGTGACTGTCCCCTCCATTTTAGGACCCCCTTAGTTTTAAGTTTTCAAAAAAACTTTTCCATGTTACGACAGTCTCGCTTTTTTAAAATAATGATTATTTGCAGAGACATAAAGAACATAAATTTTGGTTCCGTACTTTTGCGAAGGGCAATTTTGCTCCCAACTACGAATGCTCTTCAAAGACGAGCTATATTTAAAAACATTGCTCTATTTTAGTCCAATCGATTTTCTGTCATCTTTATTTGCAAGGAGTCAAATTGATTTTTAAGGCTTAACAGGTAGCCTTCTTTGGAAATCAGTCAACCAGAAAAACAGATGATGAATATTGTCCCGTGATCACATATTAATCCTACTTTAGTACCAATTGGCTGTCAGATGAAAAAAGGGATTCGAATCGTAGGGAAAAATGACAGCTCTTACAGGACTGAGGAGGAGAGAGGGGGGGGGGGGGGTTCTGCTCGACTGCACTTCTTTTTTCTGAGCCCAAAAAGACTCTCACTTATTTAAAAAATCCATTGCCTGGTCAAGGCTGATAGTTTTAAGAAGTTTACTTTTTTTCAAGAAAAATGTGTTATTTTCATAATCTTGCAGTCACGTGAACAGTTTTTTTACGCATCAAATGCCAGTGGTAGCAAGGATGCGGACGCATCTTTGGCAGACAGGCTGAATGGCATAAAGTTACATTAAGCATCAAAAATCATCATTTATTAATCTGTGAATAAGCGAGACATTTGATTCAGAGTTTTGGAGAGTTTAAAGGGCTTTTAATTGGTTGGAAATTTTGTGCCCGTCGGTTCTTCTGGCTTGAGATTCGCACCCCAAGTTATTATCAGCCTTCCCAAGCAGGTTTTGAAGAAGATTTAAGTTTGATTTTGTCAGTTTTTAGCCCTGGTGGCGAGGCTAGGCGGGATAGTTCAGGGAAAAAAGGGTTTTGACGAATAAATTTAATGGTCTGTGGGTCTAATTAGGGCTTACCTTTCGACAGCTATGGACACCAACGTCAATGCAGATGCCACCACACTCGTAGCTGAAACAATCAAACTTGTCGGTGAGCTCAAGGTCAGGGTCAGGGGAAAAATTTGTAAGCGGTCAACTTTTAAATTAATGACCTAATTTGTGTTTTTACTTCGAGTTTTTCGCAATTTCTTTGAGACTTTTGAATACTATATTCTGACTGGCTTAAATTTCTGACTGTCTCTCTGTCACAAGGGACGCTACCTTTTAATGTATTTTGCCCAAAATAGTTTAACAGCGCATCTGCAAAAGTTTCACGCCTCGTTCAAACTTAATTTTCGAAGCCTACATAGTTTGATTGAATCGGATTGTATCATTTTTGTAATTTTTGATTTACGAATTTGGGCGGATTGAGTAAAAAAGAACTTAAAATTTATTAAAAGTGCTTTTATCAAGGCAAAGTCTACTGCCCTTTTAGGTCATTTCAAATTTTTTTTCAATCAACATTAGGAATACATTAGAAAAAAAGTATCGTCAAACAAACCTTACATTCGCAACTGGTCTTAAATTGATATTGAAAAAGTATTATTGAGATTATTCGCGAAGTAGGCAGGGGTAAGTTATGAAGCGAACTCCTCCAGAAACCAATACTTTGATTTCCATCAGTCCATTCGTAAGTCAACTTTTTTGTCCCGGCTGAGATTAAGAAATATTTGTTGAAGTGTTCTAAAACCTGTCGGATTCCCAAAAGTAATCAGAATTGCAGGTTATTACCTAGAGCCAAAACTATAATTAGGAGGACGGACCCCCAACCCACAAAGTGTTCCATTTTTTGGCACTATGTTATGTTATCTATTTTCAGTTAACTGAACCTCAAATTTTCTCATGGAGATTTTAGCGACGGTTTATAGTACACTAATTTTGAGGTGAGAATGAGCGCCAAAAAAACAAATTTTTGTTGTAAAGACTTCCAAAAACCCGACCACGTCTTTTTGGACCAGTTTTTTTTTCAATTCGCGCCTCAAGCCTGTTTTGGCCAAAGAAAGCAATTGCTTTTTGTTCTAGCTCATACTTTTTTTAAGCTTTTTTTGTTAATACTTCTTTATTGAGTTAGGACCGAAGTGTAACTCATAGAGTAATTTCGGATAGGGTACACCGTCTGCTCGTCACGCTATCTTATTTTCGGCCGGATAGATTCGTGCAACTTCTTAGTCTAATACCGATCCTAATCTTACTCTTATACTATCTAGTCTCAGGTTGTTTAACTAGTCTCTGCTAGGCTCAATAGATCTAGGGTATACTGGTTTATTGCGGCTGCTGAAGTGCTCGGGAGAGTCCAACTAATTTCTAAGTTAAATTCAAATCTCTCTGGTGCTGAAATTACAAGTAACTTCAGCACTTACAAATAAGTGGGTTGTTAGTTAGATGGATCATGATTGGTTAATATTAAATACTTTACATTGGTAAAACATTTAATTTATCCAATCATAAAATGTAGTTTAGATCAGGTTCCACCCATCCGGGTTTTACAGAGTTTTTTAGAATAGTTCTTCTGCAATTCGAAGGATGGATGATGGACGTTTGTTTTTGGCGAACATCATAATTTTCTTCCGTTTCCTCTTTTGTTAGGGAAGTTCCAGGAAGCTGGAGTTAGAGATATAAGACGTTGTGTCTTCTAGTGACAACGACTACGTCTTTGCAACAAACTCAAATCTGATTTCAGAATGGTTTGCTATGTCAGGTTTTTCTGTTCTGCGTGGAGAACTTCTTTTGTGTCTGATCTAGTTTGGGAATGGCGTGGAGATTGTGCGTGGAGGGGATGCCTGGTTACTCGGATCTGTACGTATACTTGAACATCGAGGTGGTCATTGGTCTAGTTCAATGAAGTCCTTTTCTGCGAGGTCAAGTCGTACTCTAAATCCTTTGAGTTGTGATTGTGAGCGGCATATCGATTGTAGTTGGTCATTCTCTCTCGAGTGTAGTGGGGTCGTCTTGTCTTTTGATGTTCGTCCTTGGTGTTGTATTCTGATCTACATATTGCATCATGTGATTTTACATTTTATAAAACTTTTATTAGTTTAATATTTTTTAATAATGATTTTAGTTAGTTGTTTTCACAAAAGCTTTTTGTTTTAGTTCGGTTATTTTGTAGAGTTACTCACACTTGAGTAGCTCTTATTAAAAATAGTGGTGTGGTCACAAAGCGTGGATGTAGCGCGGTGGGTTAGGCCGGCTATAGAGCATGCTCAGGACGTCCTTCCTGGTGGGTTAGGCCAGGAGTGGGAGTATGATTTCGTGCGGTTTTTGTGAGGGGTCCTGTTATGTGACAACGTTTTATGTTGGGTTTGTTGTGGTTTTTCTTATGTTTTGTTGGTTGTGTCCTTTTTTCAAAAATCAAATTGTTTGTGGTATGGGTTTGTCTTTCGACTTTTTTGTGTTTTATTATTTCTTTCTTAGACTTTATAATAGTCTTCAAAAGAATAAATTATCCAGTTTTAAACTGGGTTAATCCGGTTTGGGTACCGTTGGTTTCCTTTTCTAAGTCATGCTGTTATTCTATGATTTGTGGTATTTAGTAAGCTGCGTTGGTTAGTTTTGTTTAGTATATGATTCCTTTCCAACCGGGTTAAAGGAAAGTTTGAAACATGTTATTATATGTTAGAGTTGTTGAGTGTGAAAACTTGAAACTGAAATTCATTATTTTAAACAATTCTTCGTGGGCGAGCTGTGCGAGTGTGGATAGAATTTCTGTGCGAATGAATGAAAATATCAAAAGGTTAGTACTGCATTTGCATTTATTTAATTTACTACATAGAATTTAGAAATTTACTGCTAGTCATGGGGGAATATTAAGATACAAATTTTCATCATAATTAGATTTACTGCTTGTGGGGGAAAATTTTAGAAATGAATTTACTGCATTGGTATTAAATTTATAAATTTATAAGTGTAAGAGATTAATAGAAATTTTGAAATTTGTTTGATGAAATTTGCGATTTTTATTTGTCTTTTGTGGTTTTTGTAGGTGATCGTCAGATGAAGGCTAAAAATCTAAAGAAAACATGAATAAAGTATGGTGAGTTTTTAATATTTTAATTAGTTAGTAATATTCATTTAATTCATACTTACCTGTTAGTCGTCGGGGAAAAAACCGTGGGGGAAGATGTCGTGAATTAGTTCTGAAGTTGTTAGTAGTTTAGCTAAGATGCGGATGATATTTTTAGTCTGAAGCAGTGGCCAAAGCAATTGAAGTGCCTTGATAGTGGTTAGTTCTTCAGTGCCAACTGCAAATTCATAAGGTGTGTTTTGGATTAAGTTATATAATTTGTGATTGAATTTAGTGTTGTGGATGAATTCTAAAATTGGGATTTCTATGGGTTGTACAAACTCGTGCGGGATAAGGAAGGGTCGGGATTCTTCGGCGTTGAAGGTCTTGGTAATGGGACAGAAGATGTACATTTGGGTTATGGGGTCATAATTACGAAGAATACCATGGAGGTTAGTGTCTTTAATACAATATGTGAAATTTAGGAAAAATGGTGAAGTGTATTTGGAATTAATGAATTGAAAACGATGGTGTGGTTGTCTAGAGGGTGTGTGTAGGTCAAAGTGATTTTGGATGAAACGATAATAACTATATGTGTGGGTTTGTTTAGTGCGCAACATAATATCGTGTGAGCAGTGTAAATCTCTTTCGTGTGGTGCAAGGAAATGAAAGGTTAGTGAAAATATTTGGAAGCGTTCTTTGAAACTTTCGTAAGCTTGTGTGTCTGTTAGTGCTTCTGAAATAATGTGATCAAACTTTCGATCGAAGATGTTTAGTGTGAATGTATATGGTGTCTTGATGAAAAATTTCTCGGTAATTTGTGGATTAGCGAAGCGATCGTCGTCTAAGAATTGATCTTGGTTAGCTCTGATGATGTTGTGATCATAGTATTCGAGTGTATATTCGTTAGCTCTAGGTGCAGTGTGTGTTTTTAGTGATTTTTTATATCCAACTTAAGTAAATTGTCTAGGTGTTAGTGGTGTAGTGAGTCGATATAGCATGTCCGTATTTCGCTCTATATCGATGTGAGTGTTAGATAAAGGTAAGCAAAGAGGGTTAGTGAAATGATAATATGAGGTCCAAGAGAGAGTAGGCATTAAAACGTATTCATCTACGAAGTTGCGTGTTTCGTTAGTGTCGTGGGGGGTGTTTAAGGTGTATTGTGGGAATGAGGGTAAGGTGATGGCTAAAAATTCTTTTGTGTTAGTATGCTTGGGGTGGTTGATGTATTCACGGGCTGTTCCTGGTTTTGCTGGGAAAGGATGGTTGGGGAACTTTCTTTTAAAAGTGCGATAAGCTCTATTAGTGTTGAGTGAAGATTCAGTTGATGTGGATGATGGTGCTAATGATTCAGTATAAGTTGAAGAGGGTGTAGGGGTAGGGGGGTTGGATGAATTTATTGTGGAGGAGATTTGGTTTATGGTTGGGGTATTAAGGTGGTAGGGTTGTTGTTGAAGGGTAATAAAATTATCTAGCTCTGGGGAGATTCGGGGGGTGTCTGGAGAATGAGATGATTGGTCAGAATGGTATGAGGAGTAGGTTGGGGTAACTTGGGAAGCATAAGAGGGTGTGGGGGTGATTGGGTCAGGGTTATTGGATAATATGGGTTGAAAAGGGGGTTGAGAAAAATTAGAAGAGTTATGAAAATTATTGGATGGGGATGGTTCTGAGTCGGCGAATTCATCGGGGGTTTCAATATTCGGGTTATTTAGCTGTGAGATGGAGTATAAAACTGAGATGTGTGAATTAGTGTCGGAATTCATGCCTGATGTTACATTACTAGATGGAAAATCGGGTGGCGGAAAAGCAAAAAGTGGTATTATTGGGATTGGAGAGGTAAGATTGGTTGGGTGGGAATTTGATCGGTGTAGTGATCCAAGTTGGCGGCTCATCGTGGGCTAAAAAAATGATTATTTTGAGACTGAAAAGCGGTGGTATGGGGTTGTTCAATAATTTGTTCATAAGTATTATCATCTTGTGACTGGTGTGTCATTATATGTTGAATGGGACTTTGTGATGTGGTGAGTCGAAAATTTGGATTATGTGTGATGGCTAAGTTTCGAAAATTTCGTGGGACTAGGGATAGTGGATGGTTATTTGGTAGGGCTGGTAATTGTGGTGCCGTTGGCGTTATGTCTACATTGTTATGTTCTTCGTCGTATGTATTTTGTCGTGTTGTTATTTTTGTGTTATATTCTTTTATTTGTGCGTCTAAAAGAATTTTGTTTATAGATGTAGAAAAGATTCCAAAAAATCCTGCAAATAGTATGCGTGCTACACTTGCTTGTCTGTTTACTTGTGTGTGTATAGCACATGTGTTGTAGATTCCTTTTAAAAGTGAGAAAAGAAATCCAATAAAGTTAAACATTGCGTATAAAATAGTCAATTTTTCTAAGATGTAGTAGGGCCATCCTAGAAAATCGAGGATCTCATTTTTGAGTGTAACAAAGCTAAAAATGTTAATTGGTGATATATCTTGGGGACGGTATTTTTCACCGTTTAGATATATATAATCTTTAATGTCTTTAAAATATCCGCTATAGTCTTGCGTGTAGATATCGGCAAATCCTGCGGTTTCTGCAAGTTTGCGTAAATTTTGGTCTATTGATTGTCTTTGTATAGTGTCCATTTGTGTTAATAATTCTTGGAATTGTTGTGTTCTAATGTGATGTTGAATATCTGATTTTGAATAGATTCCTATTGATTGTAAGTCTATATTTGGGTTTCGAGCAATAGCGCGAATGCTTTCTGGTGAAAATTTTTTGAGTGATTGCATTAATGTGGGATATGGTGTGAGAAGATAATATTTATTTTCATCAGGGTTTAGTTGTACTACATTGTGGCTGTTTTCTGATCCACATGGGACTGCGGTATCCCAGAAATAGGTTCTTCGTGAAAGTGTATCCACGAAATGTACTTTATTCTTATAAAAGATAGGGATTCTTTTATAACATCGTTTATCTTCAAAAACGTATAGTGGTGATACTTTTTTAGTACAAGTATAAAACCATAATATGTTTCCTTCATAGTCTAAAAAATTTGATCTATTTCCAGATAATAAGTATCCTGCATAGGGTATTTTTAATACTGCTAGTGCAAGTGATTGTAATATTTGTGTTCGTTCTAATTCGCATAATTGGTGTAGTGTTTCTAATTCGGAGAGTGACATTTCTTGAAAAATTCGGCTAATTGTATAATCTAGTTTCATATCTAAATGAATATCATAGTGGATATTACCGAAATATGTAGTGTTCATTAGTGATAATTCTTGTAAGCGTGTGCTTCTGGTGTCCTGAGGTTTTAGATGTCCACCAGGTTGTCCGTTGCTTTTTTGAAAATTAACTGGTATATAGGATGTTCCTTCGTTTAAAGGATGACCTGTGGCATATGGGTCGATTTTTATTTTTCCAGTGGTCATGTCGAATCCTTTTTCGTATTCAACTAATATTTCAGAGTATTGTGTTCTGTGAAGTGGATTCCTGTATTTACATGCAAGTTCTGTTTCTTGATATATTTGAAAACGTGTCAATTTGTTTTCTATATTGTCTATGTTTCTAAAATTAGAACTTAGTTTTCGTGATGGATGGACTTGTTCATATGGAATTGATTGTATAAAATATTTTTCGTGAAATTTTATCATACGAGCGTGTATTTTTGCTACTTGAAATGTTGTACATGTATCTTCGGGGAACCAAACAATTGTTGCTTGTGTTCTCGTTGTAGGGTCGCAATAACCTTGATCATTTTTACAAGGTAATCGGATTCCTTGATAGATCATTGTATTATCTGATAAATCTCGTGTTAGTTGTATTTTTTCGAGTTGTATTTTCCAATCGAAAAACATTATTTCTTGGTATCCTTTATTTTTTGTGTCTGCTTTGCAGTTTGATGGGTCATTTATACCAATGTGTGGTATCCAATGTTTATCGTGTAGGTCATAGGTTAATCGTCCGTGTGCGCCGTTATACGGGTATTTTTCGTCTAGTTTTATATGTCCTTGGTGTCTTTCAAGTTGTGATTGATGTACAGAGTCTGGAAAAACTTGAAAATTAACTAATTTTCTTTGGGAGTTTTTATTTTGTGTGATGTTTAGTCTAAGTAATTCATTTTTACAATCGTCGGGATTGAGATGTAAAAGACGTTCTATATTACTTTGATAGAATGATTCATGGTCAAGTCGGTTTTTGTTTCCGTTCGAGACTTGTGAACAATGTACTTTCTTTTCGGAAAATGTTGCTGTGAATTTATAACCTGTAACTGTTGTTGCTCGGGCTTTTGAATAGAGTGCTGCTATTACATCTGTGGTTTCTATAGCTTGTGGTTCTGTTTCACATTGTGATACTTGATTTATTGCATATTTATGTAGTGTTTTTTGTTCATTTTCTTCACAATCGTAATGTGTTACTAATAAATCTTGTGGTCCTGTACGAGGAGAAGGGTTTATGTTTTGATTTGAGATTACTAGAAAAGGGAGTTGGAGAAAAATTAATAATTTTAGAATATACATGTGTATGATAATCCTGAGTATGGATTATAAAATGTAATGTAGCCAATTGTGTTTTTGGTATATCTGTCGTATTTGTATATTACTTCAGTAGTTATAAACGGTGGTGGTAGTGATTGAGCTGTTATGTTAGGTGGGTTTAATGGGTAGGGATGTTGGGTAATATTATTTAACTTAACTGTGATTTCAAACTTTAATTGTAAACTATTTTGTTGGAGTATTTGAATATTGTGATCACGGATATCGTTGTGAATATCTTGGCGATATTGTAATCTATTAAGTGCCCAGTTATGAAGGCGGTTACTTTCTTGATGTTGTCCAAATAATGGTGGAGGTGCTGTGAATGTATTCCAATCTAATCTTAAAGGAATATTTATTGATGATTGTTCTCGATATCTGGCGTCGAGATTATTTGGAAAGTTTAAGTTAAAGGGTGGTGGTGAAAACTGGCTTATTGATGGTGTTGATGGTAGTGATAATGTTTCTGGTAGTGATGAGGATGTTGTTGTATCCGTAGAAATATCTATGGGGTCATTGACTAAATTTGGTTCACCTTGTGTAAATGAATGTGTAGTCCAATATGGTAGTCGCGATGCCTGGTTTGGGGGGTTAAAGGGATTTTCACGTATTTGCTCAGATGTTGGTGTTGAACCTAAGTAATTGGATGGTAGGCTTGAGGTGCTACGTTGTGAAAGAAGCGTAGGGGTTTCTGGTAATATACCAATGGGGTTTTCTGGAGTGTTTTGTGATGGGGATTGAGGTATATCAAAATGAACTCGGGGAGTTTGAAGATTTCTGTTTCGTCGAGGATGTATAATTTGTCTATTTATTTCGACTGTATTTTGGTTTTGACTAGAATTTCTTATTCTACTTAGTTCTTGTGGTAGTGTTGGGTATAGGTTATATGTTGGTTCGCTTAAAGGTGCTTGTCGTTGAACTGGTTCTAGTGGTTCTGATAAACGAGCATGTCGTTCTTCAAAAGTGTATGGATTGTCTTGAAAAGAAATTCGTGTAGATGTTTGAGGATTTTGAGTAGTTGAAGGTGGTGTTTGGTTATCTTGGGATGATGTCGGTGAAGACTGATTCTGTGACTGTTGGGTAGCAATTTTTGATGTTTTTTTGAATTATTACTTTAGTGAGAAATTTTGTGTTTATTATAATATTCTTCCAAAAAAAGAATTAGAAGGATTGTTGCTAGGGCAAATGTGAGGATTGCTTTCTTTATACATTTACAGATGGTCAAAATGAGGGATGATAAAAATGTTATGAAAATTACAAACAATAAAAAAATATCGGTTCTACTGAAAATTGTTCGTATCATTTAGACAAGTTGTTAAAATCGTACCTGTGGATATATTCAAGGGTTTTGGAAAGTTGGAGGAATAGTTCGAGAATAGTGTAGAAAATTAAAAAAATGTTACAAAAAATGATTAGGATTATTAGAAAAGATTCAAGTATATCAAAAAGAAATATTATAAAGGCTTCAAGTATTGAAAAAAAATGTTTAAAATTTATAAGTATTTGAGCAACTGTTTGAGAGAAGAGCATTTAAGAAATGATCTCTTGGTCGAATATTTTTTGTTGTTTGAGGCGATTTTCTAGTGTGGTCGAATTATTTATTAGTTTTTTGACAAGTGGGTTGAGTTTTGTAAAAAATTGTTGGGGGCAATTTTCATGGTGACTGGGAGGTCGTCTTTTTCTTTATTTTTGTTTGTCAAATGATCCGGGGTATGGTGAGATTTTTATACTTTAGGCTAATTAAAATCTTCATTTTGTTACTTTAGGCTAAGTTATCAAATTTGTTTTGGGGGTATTCGTGGTCTGAGTTGGGGAAATATTGTTGATCTTTGGGTTATTAGATAAGGGAGGGGTACGGTATTATGGTGATATTTATTTTAGCTGTCAAGTTGGAGTGATTTGCTTATTTTTGACCTGGAGGTTGTAAAGTTATAGTTAGAGATGTGCCTGGAGTTCTAGATTATTCGTCTAATTGATCTTAGTTTGAGTTAGAGAAAGTGGCGGATTGGATGAATCCTATTGGTCTATTTTGAACTAGAATTATTGCGTACTTGTGAGCATGTTATTTTGAAAAATTGAAATGAAAAATGTTACGGAGGTTTCAAGATTGTGAAGTATGAAATCTTAAAATTACTTTTTAAATTCTACTTTCTTTAATATTTTAGATTGGGGGATGAACATTTTGTAGTTTTTACGTGGTTGATTTCGGAGTCTTGTTGTTTTTCTATGTTCAGATTTGTCTATTTCTTCTTGGGGTATTATTTGTTCTGTCATTTTTCTATTTTTTCTTTGTTTTGGAGATTCTTTATGGTTTTGTGTATTGTTTTTGGTGGCGGTTGGTTTTGTGTTTTGATTTTCGGTGGGGTTATCATTTTGTTCTGTGTTTTTCAGATGTGGTTCATTTTGAATGATTTTTAATCCTGTGAAAGAATATAATTGAGTTAATTCGCGGAGTGCGTATTCTTTTGGGTAATAAGGTAATAGGTTGTTTCGATGTTGAACGATTTCTTTTTTGTTTGAGTCGGTAATTTTATATGTGACATCAGTGGGTTTTGCAATTATTTGGTATGGTCCTTTTCGAAGGGGTTGTAATTTTTTAGAAATTCCTTTTTGAGTATTAAAATTAGGTATTAAAACAAATGTTCCAATTTTTAAATCGGAGGCTGGTGTAAAACGTGAATTGATTTGTTCATTGATGTTTTGTCTTTGTAATAACTTTTTTGTTATTTTTTGATAAATTTCATTGTGTTTTTTATCTCTATTTAGAATCCATTCGGTGTGTGTACCGGAGGCTAGTTTAAGAATTTGTGGGTGATGAAAATGATCTTCATCGTGTGTATGTAAAGGTAGGTTATAACAAATTGAGTCTTTATTTGGTTGACAATAACCTTGTGCGTTTTTATGAGAATTTGCTGTAAACATTATTGGTTTGCGTGGCTTTTGGTTAAAAACCATTTCGTATGGTGACATTCCTAAAGTTGTCGTTATTTGTGAATTATATGCTAAGGGAAATAATTTTACATCTGCTGACCATTCGGTATATTTTGTATCATTTCCGTTGATGATACATCTAAGATATTCTTGTAATGAACGGTTCATACCTTCGACTAAGCCGTTTGTCCAAGGTGCATGAGATGTACGTGGTTTGTGTTTAATGTTATATAAATGACATAGTGTGATAATTTCATTATTTATGAATTCTGTACCGTTGTCTGTAACTAAAATTTCTGGTAGTCCGAATTTTGCTATCCAGTGTTCATAGAGTGTTGTGTAAGCGTAATAAGCGTTACAATGTGGTACTGGGTTAAGTGCTACATAATGTGTAAATGCGTCAACAATTACCATAATGTAGGAGTTTCCTTCTGATGAGGGTGAAATTGGTCCCTTAGTATCAAATGAGATACGATGGTTAAAGTACAAACTTTGTCCTTTAAAATCTTGTTTTTGTGCTATTTGTTTTTGATTTGGGTAAGGTTTATTTAGTTGACATACTATACAATCATTGCATAGTACTTTTATCCAAATTGGTGCATTTGGGAAATAAGAGTTTTGTATAAAATTTGAATATGTTTTTTCTGATCCAGAGTGTCCTTTAATATTTTGTGTATGTGAAATATTAAAAGCTATAAGAATCATACTTAAAGGGAGACATGGAACTGTAGATTCATTCAGGTTATACTCTAAAAGGTCTGTATTTTCGTTAATTGTTGTGTTGTTAAATTTGCGAAAGTATCGGAGGAGTGTTTTGTTTCCTAGAATGGTTGAATCTGCTTTGATAGGTTTAGTTTTATATTTGTGCCATGATTTCAGTTGTCGAATTACTGGGTCAAGATTTTGATATTGTTTCAGTGTTGAAATTGTAATTGTTTCTGTTGGGGGGAGAAAAATGTTTTCGATTTCTAATTTAGATAAGGGTATTGTGTCAAGTGGGTCGTGAAGGTCAAAAACTTGATTTATTGTGTATTTTGAATCATTTGTTTGTGGTCCTGATAAATTTATTTTATCAGTTAAATCTTCTTTTTCAATTAGTGGAAAATGGTCTTTTTTAGGCGGGTGTTGTTTTGTTCGTTTTTGTTGGGTGTTATTTTTTATCCATTGAGAATATGGGATTGGTTTGAAAGTTGATGTTCCAAGTAGATCAACTTCATAATGATTATTTTGACAATCTAAATAAAGTGGGAAATGTTGTAAATTATTTATTTGTGATTGTTCAATATCAGTTTTTACTGCATATTTGCATTCCAATCGGGGTGATGTTTCGTTTTCTGCAAGGTAGAATTTTATGTTTTTAGGTATTTCAACTGTTGTTTTTCGTGTAAGTAATTCAGGTGGTGTATTTCGACTTAAAGTGTCTGGTAATGCAAGATTTTTTCCTGCAGTCCAAACTATATGTAAGTTTGGGAATTTCATTAGAATTAGTTGAAATCTGTAAACTCGGTGGTTTGGGTTAGATTTTTGTGTAAAAAGAAAAATGATTGGTTTATGGTCTGTGAATAGAACTGTTGGATGTTTTGATCCAAGTATCAGAAATTCATATTCTGTCAGTGTATATATTATGGCTGTACATTCTCTCATTAGAGTTGAGAGCCGTAGCTCTGCTTGAGTGAATAATCGAGAATTTGCTGATATGAGGTTCATTTTATTTGTACCATTATGTGATTGTAATAGTGCTGCACCGATGCCAAAGTTCGAAGCATCGCACATTGCATAAAATGGTTGATTTGAGTCTGGAATTGTGTTTGAAATTTGTTCAGTTAAAATTTTCTTTATTTCTTCAAATCGTGTTTGATGTTCTGTGTTCCATTCAAAATTATTTTGTTGTCTAAGGATGTTATAAAATGGTCGTAAATATAATTGCATTTTATAAACATATTTACTTAAAAAGTTTAACATTCCAAGAAATTCTTGGATTTTCTTTTTATTTGTTGGTGGTTGAAGTTTTTGAATAGCGTCAATGCGTGATTTCAATGGAGTGATTGTTTTTCTTTCTATATTATGTCCTAAGAATTTAACTCTTGTCAAAAAGAAGTGTGATTTATCGGGGGCGGCCTTCAGATTTTCGTTCTGAAGTATTTGGTGATATTTTTCTAAAACATTGAACATCTCGTCTTTTGTTTGTGATTGCATAAAAACATCGTCTAAATAGGTGATTGCGTTTTTCTTGAGTATTAGTGGTCTAAAAATTTTGCTCATAAAAGCTGAAAATGCTGCTGGTCCTATGGATATTCCATAGAATAAGCGGTTGAATTCATATTGTTGGTTTCCTATAACAAATTGTGTTAAACGTCGTGATTGTTCATCTAGTGGCATTTGATTGTATGCACTATTCATATCGGCGGTTGTAAAGTATTTGCCGTTTATTTTTGTTAAAATAACTTGTATTGGTTCAATGGGCCAATTACATTTTGATTCATCTATGAGTGAATTGAGGTATCTAGCGTCGAGAACGATTTTTAATGATTCTCCTTTAGCTAGAATGATAACGGGGTTGATAAATGTGTTGCCTTTTGGTTGTTCTTCTTTGTTTACTGGTGATATAATGTTGTATTGTTCTAAAATATCGAGTAATCTGTTCACTTTATCATGTAAGTGAATTGGTACTTTACTTGCTCTTTGTTTTTTGAAAACTGCGTCTGGTTTTAACGGGAGATGTAGTGATGAACTGATTTTGCCAACATCGAATTTTGATGTTGCATAGACTGATGAATATTTAATTAGCTGTTTGGCTAACTTTTCGAATTCGTCTTGTGTTATTTGTGAATGTTGGAAATTAAACATTGTTAAAAATTTTTGTTGGTCCTCTGTGTAGTTACTTATGTTGAATGTAGGTTTGAAATATGGAGTTTTTGTGAAATAATCCGTATTTCTGTTTTCGTTACTTATTATATTATTTATAGATAATTCTTCATTAAGAATTGTAGATTGGCAAATATCTAGTAATTGGAGTATATTATTTACGCGATAGGCTTTTTCGTGTATTGGTGATATTGTAGCGTTGGTTTCGCAGTATCCTAAAAGTCCTAAAGGTAATGTTACTTGGTAAGGTGTGTTGTTATAGACATGTAAGGAAATGATATCGGAATTCGAATTTTTCAAATATTTTATGGATGAGATTGTGATTTTGAAAAATTTATGAATAGGTTTGAATTCAAATTCTGACATATAAAATTTTTGTTTGTTTTGTTCTTTATCATATTGGTGAACTTGTTTGATTGAAAAATTATAGATATTTCCTGATAGTGGTTTTAGGTGTTTTCTTTGTTTGTTAAATATCGGGTAGAATTTTGAAAAGAATGGTGGTTGTTTATTTAATCTTTGAAAAAATGTTAAGGATGTTTCTTTTGTTTTTGTATATTTATCTTTGATTAATATTTTACTATTTAGTATGTTAATTGTTGGTATATACTTCGAAATAAATGGTATTCCAATGATATTATATTTAATGTCAATGATATGGAATATTTGTTTAAATGGCTTATTTAAAATTTTGCTTTGTTCCATTGTTCTGGTGGGGAGGAGAAATAATTGGATTTTTCCGTAGTTTATCAATGTTGATCCTTGTGCTGTTGCTAACTTACTGGAGGTTTCAAGAGGTATTAACTTTGGGTGTAAAGTTTTTATTTCATTCCATGTGGGGATGTTTATTATGTTTGATTCTGCTCCTGAATCAATTAAAAAATCTATTTCAAGGTCTGGTGGTTGAAATTCTTTATTTCTTGGGCTTTCTAAGAGAAATGGTATTGTCCAAATTTTTTCTTTTGGTTGTTCTTTTTGTATATTTTGATAAATGTGGTTTGTATTTAAGCATTTTGTTTTGGTATTTTTATTGGTTTGATCTGTAGTGTTAATCTCGTTTGTTTCTTGCGTCGTTGGTGTGGAATTTATGGGTGTAGTGTAATAATTTTGAAGAAATTCTGATTGATTTTCATATATGTGTGATGGAAAGGGTTGTTCATATATGACAGATTCATAGTCATTTTCGACTTTTATCATATTGATAGAAAGAGTGTTTTCAGTATCACTTTCTGAATCTGATGATGTACAGTTTATTTGATTGAGTTGTAACGTATCAGTTACTGTGTCATCAATACCTGGAGGGTCTGATGTTGTTTCTGGGTTAGATTGTACTTGATTGATTTGTCTTTGATGTTTAGGTGTACTACTTCTGTGGCGATTATTAGAATTATTATAGTTATTATTATTCCGGTGTGGTGATTGGGAATAATTTCTATAACGATTATTATAACTTGAGTGTCGATTTTGTGAATTATTTCGCGATCTGTTTTGGTAATTATTGTTTGGTCTGTTATAGTTCGATCTATTATATGAGTTATTCCTTGATCGATTGTTCGGGTAATTCTGGTTTCGGTTGTTTGAATAACTTCTATTTCGATTATAGGAGTAGTTTCTATTCCTATTGTATGATGAATTTCGTGATTGGTTGTTTGGGTAGTAGTTATTTCTTGATTGGGAATTAGATCTAGAAACAAATCGTTGTGTATTTGAATTTGATCTGGAGTAGTTATTTCGACTATTTGGTCTATTGTAGTGATTTTGTGATGAATTATACGTGTTTCTTCGTTCTGGTGATCTTCCTCTATAACTTGAGTTATATGGTGATTGATTTCTTGTATAATTTGTATTGTTCGGGAGTGGTTTTCCTGAACTGTTGTTGCTGTGGACTGTTTTGTTCGGTAGATTTTGATCTTTTTTCATGTATTGATAGAATGATTTATTTGGTTCTTTATATTTTTGAGGTTTATTTTGATTGTCTTGCTGTTTTTGTCTACATTCGGAAATACTATGTCCGTATCGTCGGCAATAATTACACCATTTTTTGAAAGATGGTTTGCCTTTAAAGTTCGGGTTCTTTTCGTAAATATTGAGTATTTCAGTGATTTTTTCAACGAGGTCTGTCTCTGATTCCTGTATATTATTAATATTAGTGGGAGTCGTTTCAATTCTGTTAACGTATTGTAATTTCAGATTTTCCGTTTCTTCTAGTTTCATCGTGATTTCTGCTTGTTCTAATTTGTCTACTAGTTTTCGAAAGTCTAAATCGGGTTCTCGAATTGAAGAAGGATGGGATGCTCTCTTTTTTATTGCTATTTTCCTTAATTGTGGTGTTAAGGTCATCATTAAGATTTCTGTCATCTTTGTGTTTTTATAGTCGTGTGTATTTAATGAATATGCTTTTCGAACTAGTGTTTCGATTCGTACTGCTATTTGCTTGATGGTTTCGTTTGGTAATCTGCGAATTTCATTACATAAAACTCTTTGTTGTTGTTTGTTTCTTTCGGAGTCAAACATTTTTGAAAATTCTTGTGTAAACCTTTTCCAGTTTGATTTTATTTCTAGAGGTAGTACTGAAAACCATTTTTGGGCTGCGCCATCTAAGGTTGTTTGTATTAACGCTGTGCGTCGATGTATCCAATTTTGATGTAGTGGCGTATTAATTGGTTCAGGTCCAATATTTAAAATCAGGTTTGCTGTTACTGCATTTAAATAATCTTCTACAGAGTATTCAGGGTCTGTTCCTGTGAAAACCATTAAAGGTTTGTTTGATGTTATTGATGATCCACCCATAAGGTATGGATTCATTGTCATTTGTAATGATTCTGCTGCATTTGGCATTTGAGAAAAATTTGAAAGTTGGTTTCTTGTTATCTCATGTTGTTGGAGATAATATGGGAGTGGTATTTCATTTTGCATTTGTGATGGTTGATACGAGTGTGCAGTCATTGGATTTTGTTGTTGAATTGGTTGAAAAGATTGTGTATTAATTGGATTTTGTTGTTGAATTGGTTGTTGATTTTGTGCATCTATTGGTTGTGGAGAAAAATTTCTATGATTTGTACGTGTTCTCTGTATTCCTTGTCTACGATATTCTTGAGTATTTTGTGCAAATATATCTGGTTGTAAGAAATCATCATCTGAGGATAAATAATCCATTTGATAAGATGTCTGTTTTTTATTTTTATTTTGTTGAAAAAATGGGTAATTTTCACTGTGATCATGTGGAGGATTTGTTTGGAAATTTATTGAATTAGATTGGGTCATTGGGTTATCCCAATTTCGAGATCTTGTATATTGGTTAAAATTTCTTTGTGGTTGGTTATATGTTTTTGATGGATGTGTATAATTATAATTATGGTCTGCAAAGTTGTTTCTAGTGAATGTTTTGTGTGTTTTTGATGGTATTGTCATGGGTCTGTATGTTTGGTAATCCATATGTGAATATTTAGGGGCAACCGAAGGTTTAACGGTTGATTGTAAGGTTACCTGTGTTTGTGAAGGATTTGTATTTCTTGGTGTTGTTAAATTTGGGCGTATTGGTGAAATACTTTGTTGTGTAGTTGTTGTGTGTACAATTTCTTCATTTATGAAGTGTGATGGTGTCTGGATATCTTGTTGAGTAAGATTCCTAGTTCCATTGAGGTTTTCATTGTGTATAACTGTAGAGTTTAAACTATTATTTTGTGTATCGGGTAAAAATGTATTATAGTTTAATGGTGTTGCATCAATTGTTAATGGTATTACTCTTACATAATCTCTTATGTAAGATATTGTACCTATTGCTTGACTTGAGATTGATTGTGGAAAGCTTATAAATGCGGGATGAGACCATTCGGGGTCCCAAGCATAATCTGATTGTTCTGTGATAGCGGTATCATCGTTCGAATTTTGGGGTCTAAAATTTTTTCTTGCTTGTGCAATTAAATCAATATTGTGTGTGAAATAATCTATTATGAACCATGCCAAAATTTTTTGTAGATCGTGTTTTGTATGTTGTGAAACGTCGTCTTTCGTGAAATTTTCTTTAATGATGTTTAAATAACTAGAGAGTAGTGTGATTTCATGTCGTACTTTCAAATGTTTAGATGTTTCTGTCGGTGAGACATTTGTTATTGGGATTTCGTTTTCTAATATCGAAATATAACTATATATTATTGCGAAAACTTCATTGGTGAATATGGAGTTTGCTCTTTGTGAGTTATGGTATTGGATGCTTTTTATATATTCTGAAAAAACTTTTGAAAATTCTAAATCAAGATCGTCTGTTTGAATAGTATATGTTCTATTATTATGGTTTGGGGAAGTGAATTCTATGGAGTAGATTCCATACTGTTGTGTTATGTTGCATATATCTTTTAGATAGTGATCTATGATTTGTCTTTTGATTTTTACATCGGGGAACTCTGTTTTACATGGACTGATTCCGGGTTCAAATAAATTTACGAGTAAATTTTGACAAAATATGTGTTGTCCTCTATCAGTATCTGCGTCTACTATAAAAGGAAAGATTTCATCATCATCTGGAGTTTCTTCACCTGGGGTGTGCGTTGAGCTCATTTTTTCGTTCGATGACTGTTAATATGTAATTATTAATGTGTCGAATTGGTTGATTCCAATTGTATAAATGTACTGGTTTGTGTTTGTACTGCTTTTTTATTCTTCTTTTTCCTCTTTGTGATGAATTTGAAGTTGTTTCTGAGTCAGAGAAATATAATTGATCGTGAATTGGGCAATTTTTATCTATTGATTCTTTTAGTTTGTAAAGTTCGTCTAAACTGTTGGTTTCTGATTCTGAAAATGCGTTTCGATTTTTTGAAAATCTTTTTCGTGTTATTTGTCTTTGTTTAGTTATTATTTTTCTTTTTAGTGTTTGTCGTTTTGTTCGAATGTATCCAACTGTTTGTGTATGAGGTGTGATTACAAGGTCGTATTTTTTGTTATCTATTTCACAATTGTGTAAAACGATTGTTTGTTTATTTCCTAGGTTTTTAAATGACATAAGGTTTAGAATGACGGATGCAAAGGGTTGTTAAATGATTTCTATTTTCCTAAACTGTTAGTTCTTACGATTTTTTGGTTAGCTTAACCTGGGTCTATTTGTTCAGGGTTGGAGAGAAAAGTATATCGATTCCGAAGAATGATTTTTTACTTTCTCGTGACTAGTATAAGCTAAGGTGTTAACTTACTTAATCTTACTTAGGGGTAGTGATTGTGTTCAAGGGTTGGAGAATAGTAAATCGATCCACAAGGTTCAGGTATAATTAGAACGCGAGTAGTTCGTTAGATACTATTTTAAACTTACTAAGTCTAAGATTTATCCTGGGTCTGTTAAGAGGGGGGGTCAAGTGAAGGATGAATAACCGAAGTTCTTCACTGTTTATCCTAATTTGAATGATTAGTTTTGTTTAAAAATTTCTATTAGTCTTAGGTCTTTAGAAAGGGTTGGGTAGTGAATCGACGTTTGAGGTCGTTAGACACTAATTAAGTTGGTGGGGGAGAACAAAGTTGTTCTGTTTGATCCAAGGATAAGCCTTGATGATCAAATTTGAAATTTAATTAAGTAGAAAATGATTTAAGATCCAAGGATAAGCCTTGATGATCTGGTTTTAAAATTAAGTGAATTTAAGTTTTAATAAAATTTAAAATGTGTGTAAAGGAAAGATTTAGTGTTTTGATGATATTAGTGGGTTTATGATTGCTGTTATGTTTTAGATGATGAAGCTGGAACAACAGGATGATTTATGATTACTAACCATTTATTGTCATGCTACTAATTTTTATTTTTATTTTCCAATAAATATTTTTCAAACATGTTTTGTATAATACTGCAGAATTTAGGAAAACGATCTGAGATCTTTTTATCAATCGTTATTGTATATTAATAAATTTGTTTAGCGCCTGAAATGATTTTGAAGAGTAACTTCAAGGTTTTATGTTTGCAAATGGAAATCTAAATTCATTGCAAGTAGTATTCGAAATATAAAAGTTTGTTCTGGCTTTTGCCGAACTATCATATAACTATATGGCAAGTTTCTACTTTGTCGTATGTCGTCTTTGGTTCGAGGTCTTCTTCCAATTCCGGGTAGTTCTGTTATGGTTCGGAATATTGGCTCTGATCTATTGAGTCGTAGAGACATTTCGATTAAATTATTGTCGTATAACATTTTTGTAAATGTTTTTGTCTAATTTCTAATCTATTTTGGTTAATTCTAATCTATTAAGGTCTTGTTCGAGACTTATGGTCGCACCAGATGAGTTAGGACCGAAGTGTAACTCATAGAGTAATTTCGGATAGGGTACACCGTCTGCTCGTCACGCTATCTTATTTTCGGCCGGATAGATTCGTGCAACTTCTTAGTCTAATACCGATCCTAATCTTACTCTTATACTATCTAGTCTCAGGTTGTTTAACTAGTCTCTGCTAGGCTCAATAGATCTAGGGTATACTGGTTTATTGCGGCTGCTGAAGTGCTCGGGAGAGTCCAACTAATTTCTAAGTTAAATTCAAATCTCTCTGGTGCTGAAATTACAAGTAACTTCAGCACTTACAAATAAGTGGGTTGTTAGTTAGATGGATCATGATTGGTTAATATTAAATACTTTACATTGGTAAAACATTTAATTTATCCAATCATAAAATGTAGTTTAGATCAGGTTCCATTATCTAAAGAACATGTTTTCTATATTTTTGACAAAGAAATTTATTTTATTCGATGACTTATTTCACTGAAAGGGGAGTGTCTCTGCCATAAAACACGTGAACACATCTATGGTAGT
This sequence comes from Symsagittifera roscoffensis, assembly GCF_963678635.1. Taxonomy (NCBI): domain Eukaryota; kingdom Metazoa; phylum Xenacoelomorpha; order Acoela; family Convolutidae; genus Symsagittifera; species Symsagittifera roscoffensis. Next base: position 75,932,971 of record NC_087065.1, on the reverse strand, counting down.
GTTCCACTTGAAAATCAATACTCAATTGAATTAGAACGGTCTTTAATTTTCCACCATATTGATTTGATCAAAGAGAGCCATTCATAAATTTACAAATTTATGATCGTCGTAAATTTGTTCCAATCGATCGAAGAGAGACTTAACAGTGTTTTCGGAGATTTCTGTCGACGCTCTGATTGTATTATTAATCTTTCCTCCCACCACCTGCAGAAGCGCTATCCCTCTAATCCCTTTAATTAAATGAAATTTCTTATTTAAACGAGATTAGCTGCTCGCTCGATGTTTTCGACTAGACTAAAATATTACTAGAAAAGGGAAAACAAAAACAAGATTTGAATAGTTTGGGGAATCCGGAAAAGTTTGGGGAATCTAGAAACAAATAACAAACACGCTAAAACTGCGCTGTTGCGGAAGCCGCAACTGTAGGCTGAATTTGCATTTTGTAGAAAAATTCATTAGCATATATAGTAGCGTTTTACTATAAATCTTTTCTTTACCAGGTGGTCATCGGCAAATTCAATTTCAATTACTACTTGAACTTTATCCCCAACCGTTCGATCTCAATTAATGCCAACTTAAATCCTACCAACTCAATTCCTGCAAACTCTCAATTCCTGTTAACTCAAACGCAAACGTTCGATTTCAATTTCTGCCAACCAAACTTTTGATCTCAATCCATCCCAATTAACTTCACACAAAAATTTTAATCCCAATTCCTGCCAATTGAACAAACTGAAGTCAACTGATTAATCAGTTAATTTAACTTTCAATTTAAGTGAATTAAAATAAATTCGTTCCATTTGAGCTTCCATCGCAATATTTTTAAACTAGAAGAGATAAGAGGTACGCAAAACCAGAACAGTTTGAAACATATAGTTAATCTTTAGGAAGCTGTTTAACCAAGCTATCCCCCAATAATTCTCTCACTAGGATCAAATCTATCACCATCATCTCTATTAATTTTCATACCTCAATGAACCAATTGAAATCACTCTCATCTAATCTCAAATACTGATGATTTGAAATCACTTTAGTGTTTGAATTTACTCTTTTTTCGACTCAAATACTGATGATTTGAAATCATTCTGAACCCACAAATTCCAAATACGATTTTTTAGTGATATGTTGTGCGTTGTGTTTTCAAATATTCTCAAATCACTAATCCCTGATTTTTTTCAGGGATTTTTTTCAACTAAATCAATAAATTGATGGCAGAGAAACCAAATTTATTCCAACTACTAAAGGATACATCCGCCGATTCAATTAACCAACAATATGAAATTGTTCGTGAGTTCCGATGACGATGGTTAAGTCCTTGTTTTTAGTCTCCTCGTTTGCAAAATAAAAATTTAAGTTTTAGCTTTTGTTTGATTTTCTGCAAGACCTGGTTTAGTTCAGTAATAAACAAATTTGCTGAATCCACCTAGAATTTGCGAATCCAGCGTACAAGTTTTGTGGATTCCAATTACATTTGCAGAATCCAGTTAAAGTTTGCGGATCCGTTTTAGTTGGCGGAATCCAGAACAACTCGCTATATTCGCTTGCTGCGGAATCCGCGACAAAACAAATATGCCGACAAAAAGTATTCTTACGTGGAACCGACGGGAATTTCGTTACATATTAAAAGACTTCTCTCTGGGTTCCATCGACCTACAGACACTAATTTAAGCGCCTATCCAGGGCACAGTTTGGCCTCCTGATGTCTGGATTTTATAATGCTTACCGTTGTATATGAAAAATTTTGCGAAAAAATGATTTTCTGAATGCGGCGCAATTTAAAATCTGGAAGCAAGGTCTTTTAGCGACAAAATAAAAAACAGCCTGATTTTTTTTGACACTAACTGATATGAGCGGTTTTCCTGAAAATTATGCTTCAGTGCTTAACTTTTTAGAAAAACTTCATGTTTCCTGTAACAAAAATCATATCAAAAAAGGCAATTGGCAGCAAAAACAACTGTTTTCTGCTCAAAATAGTTATAAGAAAACAGAAGTATATAATTTGATTTATTTAAGCCGTCATCAACACCAGAGAAAGCTTGCAAGCAGCGGTCAGGCTGTACTTCAAATAAATTCCGTTTGTTGAACCATTTAGCTTTGCGACATTTGAATGGTTACTATCGGTCGAATAGTCCAGAAAGTGTCAATAGTCTTTGATTGTAACGAATTGTCGGAGGACTTCAAAATTACAAAGCCGACATATTTACTATTTCTGTTTTGATTAGAGTGTTTTTATTACCTGAGCGAAGTGAGATTTATAGCAATGGGTCTGAAATGTTTTGTCATAGCCGAAATGAAATCTAACCACCAGGAGCAATCATTTTGACCGCAACCAAAAAGAGGCAAAAATGAATCAATTTGTTTAGGTTTTGTTTTTTTTTGAACAAAAAATACTGAATTATCGAAATAATTACTATAGCTTAGCACCAAAAAAAGTTCTGTCCATTATGATCACTTTTTGCAATACTTATGCAAAATATCTATTTTTGGGCAAAATTTTGAATGAGCATAAAATCTATTCTTGCAACTACATTTTTGCAACTTTCGGATAAGCGACAGGAACTTTTTATTGATTGAGAAACGCACCTTTCAACTAAACACACTGAACGTATCGATAAACGAGGCGGAAGGTGTCGTGATTAACACATAAAAAGAAGAGAGGGATATTTGAGGGGTGAAACACGGAGACGGTGTCATACTTTTCCGGAGGGGGCGCATTACGAGTGTAAATAGACTAGCCGAAGTATCAATCAAGCGAAAATGCGCAGACCACATAATAACACAGCCGAAAAGTTACGTCGTATGAATGAAAATTTCATGACTTTCGTAACTGTTACATAATTATTATTTGACAATTAAATATTTTTGGCTGGTTTTTATGGTAACTGGCTTATAATTTTGGCTGGTTTATGTATACCACCACTTTTTCGGTCTCGAATTTTCGTACCCATCGAGCTCTAATTTACAATATTTGATTCGCGAATTATGTGGAAAATACGTTTTTTTAATCAAAAACCGAGCAATTATGTCGGGTTGGTTAAATTTTATGGAAAGAGCGCAATAGGAGTATACTCATTGGAATGTATGCTATATGAGACGCCCTCCTTAAACCCATCTCAGCGTGCATAAATTGGATGTGACAATAAGGATGAAAGTGACAATAGGTTGACAAGGATGAAAACACATTTGTGAGGAGTGGGGCTAATTTCGTGTGCCAAATAAATCAATTTAGCCCCTCGTGTTTTACTTGATCTCCTTGAATTTGCTTGGGGGTCAAAGGTGTCGTTCTAAAAGAGAGTGTATAGGGTAGAAATTGCCAGAGCAAAAAGGATGTTAAAGATAAAAAAATAATAATTGCAAAAAAAGTCAATATTTTCGCAAAAATGCAAACATATTGGCTATCAAGGTCAGCTAAGGTTATATTGTACATAACAACAACACAACGACAATTAGGTTGTTTTTTGCTGACTTCAGGACAGTTTCGTTTTTTTTTTTAATAGGAGAATGCCAAACAGATTAAAATATTTAGGAGTTTATTTATCCGGAAAACGTTTCTAATCTGAATCATATTTGTCCTTGTATGTTGTCCTCGCCCTTGCGAATAAACAGTCTTAAACTCTTAAGAGCAAAGAGGGCACGATCGATAAACATCTATTTATCAATTTCATGAATCTTATTTTACGCTGGCATGCAATCATATATCGCGGGCGATTAGGGTCTATCCTATGTAATGAAAAATTAAATGAAAATTCACAAAACTTTGAGCATCACCTGATAACAAGCAGTCGTGTTATTTAGAGTAAAATTTGCGTCAAAAACTTCCTTTAAATAATTTGGGTGGTTGATAAAATAAACTCAATAGGGGCATCAAACCAGTTTGCGGATATCACATAAAAAGAGTCCCGCCTATATTTAAAGTAAGAAAAGCCCACATCATAATAGATCAAAGGAAAAAAGGCTCTGTTCTGCAATCAGCAAACCAACCTTCCGTTCCCTGTTTTAGATTGCTGTCGCAAAACCACCCCCACATTCCTCGCATTCTTGTCTCTTGGTGGCCAAAAATGTGGCGACTTCAGTGTTAGTTATTTTAGTCTCATTATCTTTCTGGGTATACTTAATTACGAAGATACCTTCAAGTCATTCAGGTTAAAAATGTAATCACGTAGATGCTCAAGGTCATTTTTTGGCTCATGTGAACAACCTCCCCCCCCTTAAAAGACCAAGTGAGCAATCTCCTCCCTAAAATTAAATGGCAAATTTAGGACGTAAGGTCTGTATGTATTATGCTCAAATAAGATTGTCTGAAAAATATAACTTTAAACCAAGTGAATTTTTCCCCCCTAAATTGATTTAGGGGGGAGATTGTTCACTTGGTCCCATTTTTAGTTACCAATGAACCCAACATTCTCATTTTAAAAATAGTTGATCTGTCGTCTGATTCCAAATTATATCATGTTACTCAGTCATCAGATATCAGGGCAACTATTGAACCTTATTTTAGTCAATGAAATCAAATACTCGAATATCGAGCGACACGATGTTACTCGACATTCGAGTATTTGGTTTCACTGACTAAAATGAAGTTCAACCACTAATCAATTAGCCTGAAAGAATGTTGGTAAAATCAAAATCCGGAATCTTTTTGAAGCTTATTTTTCCGGAGTAGGACAAGGTCGAAAAAACTAGTGGATCATTTGACACGAACTTAAACAAGTATTTGGTTTCAGTGTCTAAAATGAAGTTCAACCTCTACCAAATTAGCTTGAAAGAATGTTGGTAAAATCAAAAAAGTCCGGAATCTCTTTTTCAGGCTAATTTTCCCGGAGTAGTACAAAAAAACGAGTGGATCATTTGCCGCAAACTTAAACGAAACTGAGACCCTTGCATATCAAAAACTCAAAAGCGTCAAAAACTCGAAAAATTTAAATAAAATCCAAAATAAATGCTTAAGTCCGGAATTGATTGTTTGTTTTCTTCGTTCGGGTAATCGGTCTGAGATAATTTTTCATGGACATTCAATAGCGTCAATTTAAAACATGGAAACTTAGAGCCATGAAAAAATCCAACCATTATTCTTTAAAAAAATAGTTCATATTTTTTGGTATGAAACTTCAATTTTTTCGTTACTCTAATCAATTATTTGAAGCACAATGAAAGCAGTTTTAAAACACTTTACTTTGGCAAAAAATTTTGAATTGGTTGGTTCCAGTGAAAGTTGAAGAAAATGACGCATTAACCTCTTAAAATAAGACAAACAACTATTAGAAAAAATTACACATTTATTTCTGTGATAATCATTTTTTTTTCAGTTTCAAAAATGCTTTGAAAAAAAAACAATAGAGTAAAAAAAAACAAATTTGAAAAACAAAATTGCCAAAAATGAGAAATTGTTTTCAACATTTGAGTTCCGAGCGAAATTTTCTTTAAATTTTTTTTCGCTATGAGTTTAAGTTCATATTTCAATTTCATACTGAAAAAGATTGACCTAGAAAAATTTTATAGACCTCATGTACTTGTGGAAAACAAGAAGCTATTTTGCAGCTTCTTAAAAATCGGAATATCATGTTTTGAGCATTGGATGCTACTGTTTTGGATAAATAGCTAGTCAAAAGTCTCATTTTGTGTGGTTTTTTGAATGTGGTCCAGTTTTGACAAGAAATCGATTGAAATCACGGATAGTGTAGCAAAGACCTTTGAAAAATCGACTTCGTGTAGTACAAAAATTTTTGAGTCCAAATCGATTCAAATCCATTTTTGTCAACCACTTATCGGTCGTTTTCATCCAATTTTTAGTAACAAGAAAACCGATTTTTTCTGTCTTCTTTTTGGATACTCATTTTAAACAAATAAAACTAAAAAATCCTAAATACCGGCTAAAAAATATAAATTTTTGTTACTTGTCGTTACAGTAAACAATTTTAACCAAATATCGAAAACAAAAAAAGTGTAAATCAATTTCTGAATGTAAATGGGCTGTCGGAAATAGATTTTGTTACTGTATTTTAATAATTAAAATCGATTTAAATCGATTTCAATCTGAAGTTTGCCTGTGCGTGGTATGCCTGTGCCCGATTTAGAGTTTCGTACCAAGGTTTTGGAATTTCGTGCTCCCTAAGGATTTTTGATGAGCTTTAGAATGGATGCGTGATTTTTCAAATAACGTTTCTCAGCAATTGCAGTAGAAATTTGTGCGCTAAGGAAATTTCCCACAGAGTTATTGTATAAACAAAAAATCAAAACACCACGAATTTCAAGTGAAATTTGAGGAGCGCTTCCGGAAGTAAGCTTTTGCATCAAAAATTAAAATTTCATGTTTTTTTTTCAAATAACTTTACATGGTTATTTCAAATCAAAAGCAAATCAGCAGATGTTATGTTTTGTCAATTCAACGCTTAGCATAGGCATTAATCAAGCAATAACTTCTCAGGTATAAGAAAATTATTTGAGTTCTGTTTTATGTTTGTCTCTACTAATCAAAAAAATTGTATCAAATCAAAAATTGCATAGCTGCGTAGCATTATTGCATGAATCCATGGCAGCCATGGTAGCAAGAGATTTTTGTTTACAAAAATGATTGGAATGTTATCTAGTGTGTACGTTATTTGGACATTTTTGGGATACTGTTTGGAGAATTTTGTCCAGGAATCATTGTTCTTGATAATTTTTGCGATTCGGGCTGTTTGTAAGGGCATAAATATAAGTGGAGATATGTTCACTAAATTACTCTAGCGTAGATGAGCTAACAGAAAACAATACATAGACTTGCCGGAAACATCTATTGTCAACTCCTTTCGCTAGATCTTAAGAAAAACTGACTTTAAAATAATATGTGACCCCTTAGTAGGCAAAAAACCGAATTAAGACATGGTCAAAAAAAAACCGCGAAAAAAAAAGCTGACAGGCAAATATAATACTACAAAATAAAGAAAATAAAGAAAATCCATTAAGAGGCACTAAACATAGTGGTAAGGCATTCACTTTGAGATCGTCAGATCGTGTAATCGACTCCCTGCCATGGCAATGATAGAGTGTGATGACGAGCTCTCACTTGACCTCTAGCTTCAGTTCTACCACAGCCTCAGCGATTACGACTGCAATATTGGTACCACGTAAAAGTTCTAGATGCAAAAAATCTCCTTGAGTCGCAAAAAAAGAGCTTCGCTCAGCAAAATTACTCAGTCTGGAGTGTGGGGAAATAAGATAAACAGACTATGCTTAGACAGGCTAGATAGCCTTTCATAGATCCTCTGCGAATTGCAGAAACCACAATCCACAGCTCAAATGTTTTGTGTGCTTTTCGAATAACCGAATGATGTTTTACAGCTCACAGAAGCCAAGATTTATTTTTATGCTAAATGCAAGCTGTCCATTATGAAATATCAAACTTTTAATCACCTTGAAAATTTTTAAAAATTAAAAACTATTATTTCAGAAATTTGTATTTTGAGAACAGAGCTGATTTATACACTTAAAAAAAAGAAGAAAATATGACAATTGAAACATTGGTGGTTTTTTTGCTTGTGTTTGAGAATTGTTTGATTAAAAAAGGTAGGGCTAAACCGGGTCATGTTGACATTGCTTCAACGATGGAATCAGTTAAGTTACTTATATATTTATCTTATATGGTGGTCGTTTCCTTTTTGTGAAGACGGAAAAGCCTGAAGATAAGCTGGGCAAATATGCTTATCAGCTATTGAATTCTCAGAAATGAGGCTATTTTTTAGGCCAAAAATTGATAAAGGTGCGGAATAGAATTAAGTGAAGGATGTCTGCCAGCCTAATTATAAAAGTCTTTTTTGTTTCTACCTCTGAAAGCGTAGAGGAACTTTACCTTCGGGTGAGATTTAGTTTTGAACGTTTTTTTCCAGGCAAAGTCAGGTACATTTTTTGGAATGGGTCAACCGATATATCATACTAAAGTTTTTTCAGTCGCGAATTGAACGACATCAAAAATTTTTTAAAATCGTTCTCTTTTAGAAAGTGTCGAAAAAAGTCGATTTGAAGTTTTTGATTTCCAGTCCAAGTTGGAGCGAATAAAAGGAGCGAACGGGCTTATACAGGAGGATAAGATTTATTCAAGCCGAGATAACTTAGCTGTCTAGCACTTTCTGAAGAAAAATGTTTAATAGAAAAGTTTAAAAAAACTTGGAAAAAAATGTTTTTATAGGTTTTTTTAAAATTATTTTGGTCGGAATTTTCCGCGATAGTTGCGCAGCAGCCGACTATCCTTGTTAAATTAGCAACTTAAACAACATGTCAGTTTTTGCTTTTTTTTTGGTTTTCCTTAATTTTTTTTTGCTGTGAACTAAAGTTAGTTCATCAAGTTTCCTTGAAAACTTGAGCAATTTACTTTACTTTACTGTGTTTTTTAGGCAAAATTATTCCAAATTTAGTAATTGAGCGATCAGTTTTTTGGCTGATTAATGCTAATGATTTCTTTAATTGGATTTTTTTTCATTCCAAGGAGGTTCAGTCATTTAGTCTCTTTAAAAAGATTTAAACAAACAAAACTGATTTGAAAATGAATCAAATCTTTTGGGAAAAAAGCCCAAAATGAAATCCATTATCAATTTTTATTTTTCAACGGAAGCCTTGAGAACAAAAGCCCACAAATAAGCTAATTGTATTTTTTAAGTTGCCTCTCTCTTAACATTAAAGGCTTAGTTGAGAATGAATAAGTGTTTTCGAATCCATGCTCTTCATTGGAACCAATTGCTATCAAGGATTACGGGAACAAATTAGGATAAAAAATGGGTCTAGTTTAACAATTTGTCTCCTCTTATGCCCTCTAGTCTCAATTCGTCAATTTGTCTCCTCATATGTTAACTAGTTGAAAATAGCATGCTAATTTGCTTCTAAATGGTTTCAACACCTCGACTTTAGTTAAGCTTAAGGCCTGTTTAATGCGAACTTATAAATGATAAACCTAGCTTTTTTTTTCGAAATTACTCATGAAAAGGAGTGGTTTGACTCACAGAGAGCCCTATATTCAAATCATATTTTTTTCGACAAGAATTCTGAAATAAAGTCAATTTTTTGTAGGCTACCAAAGCTTCAAGCAAAAATGGATTTCTTAAGCAAAGAAAAATTATGATAAAAAGTTAATGATTCACAGCAAAAAAAAAAACTAAATAACTAATGAAATCTTCTACAGTCTAAACGCTTCATAAGTCCAAAACAAAACAAAACTGATCGTATCAAGACGAAGCCCTAAGTGTTCCGACTGTAATTTAAAGTCTATGGAGGAGTAATAAAACAAAAAATATATTAGAAAATAAAAGAGAATTTATTTTTTAATTCGAGATTTTTTGTAAAAATCATCCCCCAACACGCCATATAAAGTACAATGTGATAAATTTCGCTCGTAGTAACAAATCAATTATGGCGAAAAAGCTTCTTTCAACCAATTTGGAACGATTACTAAAAGGGATTATTTCTCCGCTTACGCGTTAATATATCGAAATATATCGCGCGTTAATCGTCCAAATTGGCCAAAACTGCAATCTTTAAACACCATAACTCTACGAAAAATGCTCGCATGTATAAAAAATCTTTCCAAATTCAAGCCTATGACAACTATACCTTTCAAAGATTGTTGAAAAATTCCGTCAAAAATGGCTTTGTAAAAAGTCGAAATTTATCTGAAGAAAAAAAACCCACCCCGAGCACAAATATTCCGTTACTTTCGTTGCGAAAGTTGGAACAACAATTATGACTACTGCAATCAGTTTTTAACTATGGCTAAAAAAATGCCATTTTATCTTGCAACAAAACCTTCGAATTGAAATGAGTTTCATTCCCCAGACGAATTATGAGGAATATTTTTATAGTGTATTAAAGTTATAAGATGAATAGTTTTACTTCGACAAAATAAATTTTAAATATTTTAACAAGACTGCTCGTATCAGGGTGAAGCCCTGAATGTTCCGACTGCCTTTTAAGGTTTATGGAGCAGTAATAACATTAAAAAATTAAATGTAATAAAAACAAAATGAAAATATTTTTTCTAAAAATTGAAATTTTTTATGAAAATCATCCCCCACACGCCATATAAAGTAGAAAAAAATAGATTTCGCTCCTTGTAACAAATCAATTATGGCAAAAAAAGCTTCTTTCAACCAATTTGGAACGATTTCTAAGACGGATTAACTCTCTGCTTACGCGTTAATAGCGCAAAATATATCGCAGTTAATTGTCCCAAATTGGCCAAAATGGCAATCTGTAAACCCTCATAACTTTACAAAAAATGATCACAGGTGAAATATCTTTTCAAATTTGAGCTCATGACAACAATACTTTTCGAATGATTTTTAAAAAAGTCCGTCAAAAATGGCTAGTTAAAAAGTCGAAATTTGTCTGAAGAAAAAAAACCCACCCGAGCACAAATATTCCGTTACTTTCGTATCGAAATTCGGAACAAAAAAAATAAAATGAAAAACGTTTTTTCTAAAATTTCAAAATGTTTCTATTAAAATCGTCTCCCACACGCCATATAAAGTACAAAACAATAGATTTCACTCCTTGTATGGCAAATAAGCTTCTTTCAACCAATTTGGAACGATTTCTAAGACGGATTAAATCTCCGCTTACGCGTTAATAGCCCGAATTATATCGCGCGTTAATTGTCCCAAATTGGCCAAAATGGCAATCTTTAATCCCCATAACTTTACGAAAAATGATCACAAGTGAATTATCTTTTCAAATTTGAGCTCATGACAACAATAGTTTTCGAATGATATAAAAAATTCCGTCAAAAATGGCTAGTTAAAATGTCGAAATTTGTCTGAAGAAAAAAAAACCCACCCCGAGCACAAATATTCCGCTACTTTCACAAAAATTCTTACGACTAAAAATTGAAAAATTATTCACTTGTTCTACGTTAAGGAATAATTTACTCCACTACTTTTAGTTGGTAGTTTTTTGGTGATGCAATTATTTTTATATTCAAGCTAAAGGCCTAATTAATGCTGCGGATTTATAAAAAACAGTTTGCTTTGACGATATTTTTTGAACTCGAACGAACTGATTGATTCTTTATGTCCTTTTTAAACATATAAGAATTAATTTGAACGCAAGTTGGCGGTAATTAGTTGAAAAAGACATTCAAGTCTTGCTTCATAGGGCTTAGGTTAAACTCGAGGCCTTTTTAATGTGCATTAAAATCGACTAGAGTTAGCTTTTTTCAATCCCGACTAATGAAGACTAATGTCAATTTGTCTCGCAGAAAGCATTTACTAAAACTGATTTGAGAAAGCTTAACTAGTTTTGTAGTGTAATGAAATTTTTATGGGCAAATAGTTATGGCAAATAGTTATGGCTTTAAAAAATATATTTCAAACATTGAAACAACATTTTTAGAAAAAATTGTTGCCTTTTGCGGGCGCGGATCTAGGAATTTCTCGAAGGGGGCGGGTTTTAAAAAAATGTTTTGAAAATTTTGTCCACTTTTTTGTGAGCTCTCCGAAACCACTATAAAGACCCAAATTTGAAAAGTTTTCTGCGCCGGAAGCAAATTTTAGAAAAAAGGCCAAAAAAGGCGTTTTAAAAAAGGCACGTTTTGAAAAATTTTGACCAAAAAATCGCGTTTTTTCGGCGCGCGCTCCCCCTCAAAAATAGTATAGATTGACGCCGAAGGCGCCTTTAAAAATTTTTAAGGTCAGTCAGCCAAAAATGGATATCTAGTGGGGGCCTTTGGGGCGGCCGGGGGCCGAATTCATGAAGAAAAGAGCGTCTGCCCCCACCGCCCCCCCCCCATAAATCAGCTACTGGCCTTGGGTAAGAATCTCATTAAATGTACCCAAAAGTTCAATTTTGAGGCGTTTTCGGAGACTTTTTGACCAAAAAAAACATTTTCTGCCGCAATTTTTTTCATCAAAAACTGCAATTCATTTGCACGAAAAACCCTTTAGATTTTTTAATGGTCGGTAAGCCACTCAAAAGTTGTGCAAAACAGTACCAAAGGTAATAATTTTGAGTAGCAGTGACACTGAAAAGTTGAAGGGATAGAGCGGCCGCTAAATCACAAAAACTGCCAATAAATTAACAATCATTTTTCGTAAATCCATGGAGATTTGAAAAAAAAATAACATATCTGACGCTTTGCTGCAATAATCGTGACTAGTAGTCACAATTATTGGAGCAAAGAGTCAGATTTGTTTTTTTTTCAAATTCCCATAGATTTACGAAAAATTATCGTTTAGTTTTGAGGTCAGGTCATGGGTTCCGTCAAAAACCGTTAGTTAAGAAGCTGCAATTTTTGTTTGCAATTTTCTTTCCACTAAAGTGGGAACTGAAATTATTCACGGCGGTAATAAAATCCTTTCGTTGTTGATGTGGGACTATGGCGCTTTTGCAGTTTCTCATCCCGTTTTGTGATGCATTGTGTCGCCGAGAGTTACGGCGAAGTAGCGTAAGTCTCCGCCTCTCATTCGAAAGGTCAATGTTTGATCTCCAAGTGATTCATCTGCCTTGTTTGAGGGTAACCCAACTTTACCCAGAGCAAAAAAATGCCAGTCAGTCTTTTTTAAAAGCACATGAACAGTTTCCCGTAAAGGTTGAACCTATTGTATATCGGTCTTTTCCCACATAAATAATTAGTCCTAAATTTTGAAATTACAAAGTGGGATGTCTAAAAACTTAATAAAACCACTTGATGATGAAAAATTCTTGCAATTGTTCGTTGAAAAACTTCAAAATGGTTCATAACAGCAGAATATATTTGTCTCAAATATATATATGTAACTCTGATAAAATTATTTCAACAAAAAACAAAGAGGATAACTGGAATCATCTCAAGGAACCAGCAACAATTTAATCAACAGCTTCTGCGACTATTTTGATCTCCCCTACCAAAAAAAATCATTTCGATTATTTAGAAACTTTAGCGTCGTTCAGTGAAAATGAATGCTAAAATTAGAACCTTTGCAAAAGATTTTGCAGCGAGCAACTATCCTTCAAAATCTTTTGAAATTTTGTCAATATTTGTCCATCTTTTCCAGGTGTTTGGAAAGAGGAAGTGGTTAGGAAGAAAATACATGTGAGCGAGGTCTCCAAAATCCAAGCAGCCGAATTGAGTAATTGAATTAAATCGTCTGCAGGGAAAGTATGGGCCAAATCAATCATATTTATTGATTTTATCTCGACTGTTGTTAAGTGGCCTGGCTTTTCTACTACTCAAGGTCCATTTGCAAAGCAAAAAGAAATGCTTCTACCTGATTAGGTGTAGATTGAACAAAATAAAAATAGAACGAAAAAAAATGGAACAGACAGTCATTAGGCAGTAAAAAAAAAGGTGGTATCACGGGCATAATCATTTTATTTTTGAAAACAAAATTCAGTTAGGTTTTGAGAGAAGTTTGTTTTTCACATTTGAACAAAGAATGACTGGCGAATAATCCAAATCGCATTATTAGTTTTTAACTTATTGGTTATCTTTCAGAAAAAGGTTAGAAGAATTGATCTTCGAACGAATTCTATAATTGCATTATTAGTTAATTTTCAGACAAATTTTTGAAAAAATGATTTTTGAACGAATGCTAATATTTGAATAAAGGTGTGAAAACTGGTCTTTCAAATAATTTTGGTTTCAGGCGATCAATTTTAGTAATCACTCAATTATTAAAGCAAAAAGAATGAATTAGAAATCAACCAACAAAACTTTAACGACTTACTCTCTGAAAAAATAAACTTTTGTTTCAAAAACAGACAGAGCTGCTCGTATCAGGGTACACTGCTAAACTGTCCTTTGTGTACTATGGAATAGTTTTTAATAAAAATTTCACAAACATTTTCCAATTGAATCAAATTCAGAAAATGAAACAAAGTTGTTTTTTTCATGGTTTGAAGTTTTGCTACAAACGTTATGTTATGTACGAAGTAATGCAAATAGCGTCTAGCAACAATGCAAAAAACTCAAATAGCTGGTCTGAAACCAACTTAAAACTATTAGTGAGCAGAGTAGACCTCAGCTCACGCGTTGATAGCACGAAACTTATCGCGCATTAGCTGTCCCAGAATGGCCAAACTAGCCAACTTCAAAAACTTTTTTTTTTACAAAACCTTCACAGGTAAAATGTATTTAGTCTGGAAAAGTGAGCTCAGAACGTCAATAACTTTAGATAGTATATATAAAACCTTGTTCAGAAATCCAGTCAAAAGTCGAAACATGCCTGCAGAAAAAATCACACCAAGCAAAAATATTTCATCTTTTCTTCAAAAATCGGAAAAATATGTCATCAAACTGCCATATTTATTGCATCAATTCGAAAATAAGTTTTTTGTACTTCTTGTCTCAGCGCTACGACAGAAAAGTGATGTGCATCAGAGGAAATTCTCATTAAGTATATATGGACTTAAGAACGACTATGAACTATTTCAATTTTAAAAAAAGTCAAATCCTACTTAACTATTTTGCGGGTCCCCGATATATCAAATGACGAATTTCAAGCCGAATTGATAATTAAGGGACTTCAAGCCAAAAAATTTGACAAAGAATCAAAATTTGGGTGGTTTAAAATTCTTCGGCCTATTTACCAGTTTCCTTTGACTTTCTAAACCCCTTGCCGCCTTTTTCCATACAATTTTTGACGTCAAAAATTGATAACACTCAAAATTAAAATGAAACGTTGTTGAAAGCATTTCTAGGGATATGATTCAAGCATTTCAAAAACCGGTTGATGCAACATGCGGATAAAAATCTTGAGTAATCGTGATCTATTTTGACAAACAACTTTTTTATGGGCCTATTGTTTACTTGGTATTTTTAATGCCCTAATTTTTTTGAATGATTCAGACAAATTTTGGGTTCTCACCAATATTGATGAGAACAAATTTTAATATAATTTTGAAATGTTTTGAATAGACTGCAAATATGATTTGTCTTGAAATCTTTAATGCTTCAAGAAATATTTTGCAGATGCGTGCTAAATTCAATTGCATAAAAAATGAAAATGAAGAATTTTTCACAAAATTATCAAGGAAGCGTTTTTTTCACTCCCTCTATTAATAACCTGAATTGATGTATCATTAAAAACATCAGTTTTAGTGGATTAAACCGGAAAAAATTTTATCTGTGTAATCATTTTTCAAATCCGCTACAATCATGCGAATTTTTAGGGGATTTAAAACGTTTTTTTTTTCAAAACTAAAAAATTGGAACAAACTCAAAACAAGTATTTTATTTTTCCTATTATATTCTTGATAAATATCACTGCATAATACTTAGAACTAACCAATCATGATCCATGACTAAAACTTACTATAATTTGTGAGGCTGAAGCTGTTTATAGTTTCAGCCAGAGAAGAATAAATTTAACTTAGACAGCAGTTGCTCTTCCCCTCCTCTAACCTCGCAAAAATACCAGTATATAATAGAACTATTGAGACAAAGAAATGTAAGAGTAAGATTAGGATCGGTCTAAGAGTAAGAAGCTGCACGAATCTATCCGGCCGAAAAAAAAGATAGCGTGACGAACAGACGGTGTACCCTATCCGAAGTTACTCAAAGAGAAAGCCACCCCGGACTTAAACTCAATAAACTCAAAACCCATTAAAATCAACTTTTTTGTCAATTCAATCGATTTTGTTACGTAACAAAAATCCTGGAGAAGTCTGTTTATCAAAAATCCAAAAAAACATGATCGCTAGTCAATTTCTTGAAAACAATCGGCTGCAAGAATTTTGCATTAAAAATGTTCATAACTAATTCGCGGACACCATTATGCTGAGCAATCCCTAAAACCGTAAGCTATGCATAGAAAACGTATTTAACTCATATTTATTCATTCAATTTTATGCCTTAATCACGCTCCGCGTTTATTGCCCATCCCCACATTTTTAAATGGATCATGATTAATTCGTTTTGTATGTAGAAAAAGATGAAATGATTGTAGGCCATTGTATAACAGACTATAATCCATACAACTTTAGTGCAGGAATACAATCACAGAAAACAAACTATTCATTTTTCTTCAGATAAATTGTATCTGAGCCGGCCAACTATCCGTCCTTATAGTAGAAAAGCTTGGCACCCTTTTAAGGAATTTATTCAAATGGTTAACCAAATGAGCATTGTGTGAATTATGAACCCTGTAACGAATCCATAGGGGTGGGGTGTAGCTAACTTAGTTAACAAAATCCATAAAATTCACCGCTTGGCTTAAAATCTTGTTATAAGAATCTGTTTTTCAAAATTTGAAAAAAGACATCCAAATTCACCGTGTTGCGCTTTATGAAGATAAGTGTTTACTTTTAAGAAGATAAGTTTTTACCCATAAAGCCGTAAAAAACTCTGCTTTGAAAAAATGAGGGCAAGTTTGGCAACTTTTTGCTATCTCAATCTGCGCTCTGTCCTATCAAGTTTCGTCGACCTAACTTATTTTGTCGACCAGCTTTACCTAAAGAAACGGTGTCCTACAATTTATTGACACACAATTTAACACCGTACATTTTAAAACTTAGTCATTTCACTACTAAACAATTTAAATCGACAACAATATAACTCCTATTTTCCAGTTTAACACAGTACATTTTAACACCTAGTCATTTCACTATTAAAATTAATGCTTTATGAATTCCTTATCTTAACTCTTATCACACCAAAGTTAATCCTGCAATTAACACACGCACCATAATGAAAAACTTGGTTTATCTTAGTTATACATGCTAAAAGGAGGCTTCCCAATTTACTTAAGACTCTTATCTACAGGTTTGTAATTTATTTTCAATTAGACTTTTCGCTAAACCTTTATGATTACTAAAAAAAAGCTGCTTGTGCTAATTCAAAACAATATGCCGTACAAATTCTGACAAAAATTAAATTCTGACAGTCACTTTATACTTTACTCAAGTGATAAACAAACGCAATTGTGATAAATAAACACATTATGATTGAGTCTTCTTTCGAGTTCACAGTTTCATCTAAAAACAAGCCAATTCTTATAGCGTCCGGCCATGAATTTTCTTTCAAGCGGAAAAATAAGTTTACAGAAAACTGGATTTGCTCAAAATATCAAACACATAAATGTCGAGCAACTGCCATTACTGAAAATAACGAATTAATCGAGACGCGTGGAGAGCATAACCACAACTTTCAAAATTACTCCAAAAATGTTCTATCAGCTTTATTCAATTCATGTTAGTGTATCTGGCATTGCGCCAGCTTGCATTTACGCCTTCCTCCCTAACAAAACCGAAAAAACCTACAATCGCTTCCTAATAAACGTTCCTTTTGAAATTAAGTTTTTGGCTGTTACTCGTTGGTTATATTTTGTCCTATCTGCGGGTATAGGATCTAATTGAAGTAATTACGTAATAGCTGGCTGAAAATGAACTTCCTGCTACGAATTATTAATAATTCCAGAAGAACTGCCCTCTAGCATACCGGCTGTTGTGTATGTAATTTGAGGAAAACCCTAAAAATTTTACCATAATTTTCAGATTAAGTTAACATCTTTCTACACTAAATAGTCCAAGTTAAGATTATACGCCCAAAGTTGTTTGGATTGCGGACAATGCATCTAAAATACGCGATACTGATTGGCTGAAATTTTCAACTTAGAAAAAAGTAAATAAAACTCCCCCTTCAAGCGCTTTAGGGGGAAAGATTTTAAGTTGGTCGATTTTCTGTTTGAGCTTTGTATTGTCCATTTCCATAGCATTGTATTGTCTGAAATTTTAATCCGTTTTTTTTCACCATCAAAAATTAGACTTTGGTGCAATCTTTCCTTAATTCTGTTGCAGATTGCAATTTGATAATAATTTAAAGATCGGTTATTCAGTAATTCAGTAAATTTACTTTCTTCAGAATCCTTGATTTCTAGGTTTCTTATCATTGTTGTTAGGGGCAGATATAGGGGGGGGGGGGGGGCGGACGCCTCTTGCTCAGGGATTCGAACCCTAAACAACCAAAGGCCCCCCTTGGTATTAGTTTTGACGTCTATTTTAGGCTGGTCAACCCTAAATTTTTTCTAAGGGCGCCTTAGGCGCCAATTTTTACTAACTTTGAAGGGAAGCGCTCGCAGAAAAAACTCAAGCTTTTGATCAAAATTTTCCAAAAAGTGCTCAAAAACTGCATTTTGGCCTGCTTTTTCAAAAAAAAGGCCAGTGGCGCAAATGTTTGGTCAAAAATGGGTCTTTATAGGTGTTCGGAAAATCAATTTGGTCAACCTAAAAAAATTCGACAAAATCATCGAAAAGTTTTTAAAAATCAGTCTCTTTCGAAAAAATCATCCGCCCCTGATTGTTGGTATTAATTGAGCCCTAAAACACTTAATTGAACCATCCAATTTTATCTTGAAATTTTGATGTTTTTGGCTGATAGAAACACTGATGAAAATATAAAAAAGTAGAAGCATGAACTTTTTGCAGGTTTCAACCGTAATTCAAACAAGCTGTGAACAGTTGAAAGGAAACTGATTGTTTTTCACAATTTTGAAGGCTGACTGAAAATTCCACTCTACTCAGAACAAAATCAAAGCATTGTTTGTCTTCGACTTTTTTTAACAAAAGAGAAGAGAACGCCAATTGTAGCTGGTTTGCAAAGTTTTGGCAAAAATTCGCGGTTTATTTAATAAGTTCTCCACTCATTGTTTCATAGTTTTTCCAGGATAGCTCCATTTGAAGAGCTCTCAGGGTCTTTTGGCCAAAAAGGGAAGTCTTTAGTTTCTATTACGTAATAGTAACACCAATTTTTGTCTTAATCCAAACTGAAGCCTTTTCTGAGACGGATTAAATGTCTAAGCCTAACAAGACTGCTCGTATCAGGGCAAAACAAAGCCCTGAATATTCCGATTGCCTCTTAAGATCTAGGGATCAGTGTTTGCAAAAGGAAAAAAAGAAAGTTTTCAAAAAAAAAAATTTTTCTCTGAGATTGATTTTAAAAAAGGTTGGTTTTGTCAGATTGATCCTCCACACGCTACACGAAATACAAGAAATATTTATCATATAGCAAAGTTTTAAACAGTTAAATTCGCTCGCTTGAGTTCAGTTTGGAATAATTCATAGAACGATATAAACGTCCGGTTACGCAGCAATAGCACGGAATGTATCGCCCGTTAGTTATTCTAAATTACCCAAAATGACAATTTTCAAACGCCCTTAGCTTCACATAAAAATCACTATTTAAAAATTTTTAAATGTTTGAGTTCAAAACTATAATAATTTTTTGAAAATTGAAAAACTTTTGCGTCAAAACTTGCTAGTCAAAAATTCAAAATTTGTCTGGAGAAAAATGCACCCCGAACACAAATATTCCGCCACTTTTTTCAAAAACCCAAACAATAAAATGCAAAAATAATTGCAGATTAAAAATTATTTCAATTTTGAGCTCAGATTTTTATGGGTATCATTTCGGATGATACCAAAAAGGTCCCGTCAAAACGGTTAGCTAAAAATCTGGAAGCTGTCAGAAGAAAATATCACACTGATCTTTTCCATTTTTTTAAAAATCGTCTCCACAGACGTTATGTCGAGTACAAATCAATAATTTTTTCATCTAATAAAAAATACACAGAACAATCTAGTTGCATCTATTTTAGAAAAAATCTCACAGCCAAATTTTATTGAACGATGGTAAATAGCGCGCAAAAATAATTCCAAACCATAAAAACAGGCAATTAACGAACCTGTCTATTTTAAGCAGTTAGAAAATTTTTTGATGTTGATTTAATGGTGTCAGTTTCCTTCAGAAAATATAAAGCTTTCCATCAAAAACTACAAGAGGAAAAACTGTAAACTGTCGGGGAAAAAATATCAGCCAAGTAAGAGTATTCCATTATTTTGTTCGAAAGTTGGAACAGTAATGGCGAAACCTTGTTAAAACTGGTTTGGCACACTGCGTTCGCGTTATGCTTAAAAGACTAAGAAAAAAACGCATGAAATTTTAAGTTAATTAATGCGTATCAAAAGTAGTTTCATGTACGACTGTTGAAGTTGAAAAAAATCATAATTATGGAATTAGAAAAAAGGAACCTTAAACATGGAACAAAAGGTTTTTCCTTTCACTAAAGTTTTGACATCATTATTTTTTTTTTCTGTCGAAAAAAGACTTTGATGGTGTTTCCTGAGTTCTGATTCGAGCTTGCCAATTTTTTTAAAATCAATTTTTTAGTAATTCACTTGCATTGGACGTCGGTATAGCTTGGAAAAAACGCGATAAAAACATGCTTTGAACAAATTATGTTCCCATGTTTTCAAGCCTTTTATGAACTTTTATGAAAAAGAAAACAAATACCAGTCACAAAAATATTTTGTAGTTAAAGTAGCTTAAATTAATCAAGTAACAACTTCAAACCAGTTAATAGTTGTCAACGCAATTCAGTGGCTTGATAAGGAAGCCGCAAAGGTTTTCAGGGGGCGTTTAAACAAAGTGAGTCAGTCAAATTGAGTAACAAGGAATAAAATGTCATGGTTAGTGAATCAGAAAGCAGAGATGGAGTGTAGGTTAATCTGACATTTAAGAACACGGAAACGCGTTCTTACATTACATTATTATAAAAACCCTCAAAAAATATCTTGCAAAAATGCAGGTTAATAATACACAATTAATGAAAAGACGGTGACTTTTTGTTCCTTCAGCCTCAACTATATTGGCTGTTTATTAAAAACTTTCTGAAAAAGTTGACGAGATTTAAAAAAAAAAATTCACGTAATTAAAGATGTTATTCGAAGCTTAAAACGCCTAGTTTCATTAAATAGTCTGTCTCATACCAAAGTGGGATCTAGAATTTTCTCGATAGAAGCAATTTAAAACTTTTATGTCAATCAAGTTGATTTTACAAGACTTCTCGAAAATTTATAAAGACTTCATGGTTTCAAAATTATCGTCACCGCACTTTTCGGCGCGCGCTTCCCCCTTAATTTTAAAGTCTTGGCCGCGATGACATGTCGAGGAAACTGAAGCGTTCGTCGATCAAAAAGGGATGTCGCGAAAGAGTATAGCATAGCAAATGAACCGCATTTTGTGAGCAGAGGTTCAAATAACTGAAGAAGGGTTGCTCACCGTAAATACGTAGACGCCCTAGAAACATAGACAGCTTGGGTCGAGTCGGTCGAAACGTAAATCGCAAACTTCGATCCGGGAAGTCGCAACATATCTGTTTTGGGTCGCGCAAAGTCGCACAAATGTTTCGGTCGCACAAAGTCGCAACAAACCCATTTTAAATCGCAATGGTCGCTACATACCTTATTTGGGTCGCGCAAAGTCGCATCATACCCAATTTTGGTCGCAATGGTCGCAACATAGCTTTTTTGGATCGCGCAAAGTCGCATAAGATTTCTTCGGTCGCGCAAAGTCGAAGCATACCCGATTTTGGTCTCAATGGTCGCAGCGTACCAATTTTGAGTCGCAATAGTCGCAACATAAGTCCCTGACCTCGACCCGGGACGCTCCTGACTAAGTTCAATTTCAAAATTTTTTTTGAAGGCCGAACTTTCTTACTGCTGAAGCTTGTGATTTGTGAGAAGAGACCGTGAATATAATAACTGAGAAAAAAGTTTATTTATAAGGTTGATAAAGTTTGACCATATCGGTATTTTAATCATCAACATTTGCCTTAACTATATAATTGACGAGTTTCTTGCTAGTTTTTGCTCCATTACGAGCCCAAACTATGCACTGGATAGGCGCGCAATTTTGTGTCTGTATGTTCCTGGATTCCAGAGACAAGTCTTTAATTATGTTAAAATTTTGTCGGAACTATTAAAGAAAACGAAAGAACAAAAGAAGACCAAAAGGAGCGTCCTTTGCTGCGGAATCCGCTTAAAATTTATAAATTTGACCTCGTAATGTCGGAAAATCAAAAAAATGGATGTCGCAAAATTTTGGAAAGTTTTTGCTTAAGAATTTATTTATTGAAATCTCTGGAAGGTGGTTTGAAAGCAAAGTCAACATATATATATTTGAAGGTATCAATATGTAGTTTTAATTTGTTCTACAGCTTTTTTTGGGCATCCAAGCTTGATGTCTGTACTTCGATTGCAATACTATATTACTTGATTGTAGTTAGTTGACACTTATGAAAACTGAAAGTAAAGTGTCTGTAAGCTCTGATTTTTTTTGTTTTTGACTATACAGAGCTATTTTGAATTGTTAGGACAAAATGCGCGTAAATTGAAATTAGGCAAAAAGTGAAGAAAACTGAAATTGCTTAAAAGTTTACCCGAATTTATATGGTGCAACTTTTCTGAAATTCACAAATAAAATTTATCTAAATTTTTTTTTTATTTTGGACTTTTTGGGTAATAAAGGTTTTCGCCGAAGCTATTTGCGCACAAAGTTTGAAACTTGTTTAAAAGCGAAGTGTTTGATTCTCAGTTTTTGAAAATAACCGTTTCAACCAAAACTATATATTCTCTTATACAGAATTTTAGAAAGTGTATTCTTCTAGAAGTTTGTTGAGCTGTGTACGAGGCTTATTTAAAAAAAAAAAGTTTTGACCTTCTAACTGGGTAGTTTCAGCGTAATTCTTGATTACCTTTAAAAAGCCAAAATGATTTATTTTTGAAATAAAGTTTTGGTTGCAAATTCCGAAAAAAATTGCGCCATATTCGGTCTGGCGAATATCTAAGCAACTTTTGTTTGGTTCATTTTTTGTCTTATATTAATTCAAAATTTGAGCGTTCGAAATTTCCTATGTTCGCCAAAAAAAGAGCCAAAAATTTTTTAAGACGAAGTGCCCACATTAAACAAAAAGGAAAAACTTACTGGCTAATTTTGTTCAATATCGGTATAAATAGTTTTCAGCATATTGCAGGTGATTGAAATACAGTGTAAACTTTTGCACCATGTGAACAAATTTTCCCCTAAACTGATTAAGGGGCAGAGTACTTTTCGACAAAAGAATTACTTTCCAGCCAATCACATATGAGAAAAATACATGCATACGGTACGGCTTATGAACTTGTCATTTAATTTCATGGGAGAGCTTGTTTTTGTCCCTTAAGGAGGGGGGGGGGGGGGTTGTCCACATGGGCCAAAGTTATAGTTCTTTTGCTTTTAATTCTTCTAAGAGGGCAACATATTAACTTCTTGCAGCTCGGGGGTTAGTTTGCCATATCTTGATTAATTTTGCCAGATTTTTTTATCTCTTGCAAACTTGTCCGCAAAACAGTACCTGAGCCGTCAGGCTATGAGGTTAGTTAAAGGCTGAAGAGAAACAGGAAAAGCCATATTCAGTTGGATAATATCAGATGAAACCGAAACCGTAAATCGGGCAAAGTTTTCGGCCATATCGTTGTCAAATTATCTGCTTAATTACAATCTATACTGCAATTCAGTGATATTTAAAAACGGATTTTTAGCTCAGTTTCGAAAATTATCGTATATCAGGACAAAGCATCGAATGTTCCGATTACCTCTTAGGTTTCAAAATTTTTTTTTGCTAAAAAAATTTGATATAATAAAAATTATGGAATGCAAATAACAAATATAAATTGGTTATTATTTGGGTCATCTCAAGTCATTTGACCCAGGGGCGGATCTAGGATTTTCTCGAGGGGGGGGCGGATTTTCAAAAAATTTTCGAAAATTTTGACGACCTTTTTTTTTTTTTTTAGGTCGATCAGATTGATTTTCCGAGCTCTGCCAAAGCACTTTTTTGCCCCCATTTTAGCTAAATTTTCTGCGCCGCAGGCAAATTTCTGAAAAAACAGTCAAAAAAGCCGTTTTTGGGCACTTTTTGAAAAATTTTGACAAAAAAATCGCGTTTTTTGGCGCGCGCTCCCCCTCAAAGTTAGTATATATTGGCGCCGAAGGCGCCTTTAGAAAAATTTTAGGGTCGGTCGGCCAAAAATGGATTTCTGAAAAAGTATCAAAGGGGGACCCTTTGGGTCGGCAGGGGGTCGAATCCCTGAGAGGGGGGGGGGGGCGTCCGCCCCCCCCCCCCCCCCCTAAATCCGCCCCTGATTTGACCAATTAGCTTGCATGATCGAAAAAACACTTTATATAAAATTAAAGGGCCATATGATGTGTAGTGGGAGATGTTCATGGGTCGCCGTGCATATTAAAAAATTAAGAAGTAAGTATTGTATTAGAAAGCAATTGCTGAAAAAGGAAGTGTAATTTATGGCTACTCAAATTACACTCATCAGCAAAAAAGTATATTACGATCTATTACTTTTATATGAAAACCGATATGAAACTACAAATTAGTTTTCTCTACATGATAATTAGAAGTTTAGCTTAAATTGCTTCAATAATTAAACCATTGCCTTCAAACCAATTTACTTAATCAGAATTCCCTACTTTATGGTTATTTTTGGGTGCATTTATAGGTTTTCAGGACGCTTTCAGGGCTACTTCTAATTGAATAGGAAAAAATAGGAAAAAATAGGGTATCAACTATTCTTCTGAAACTGCAATTAACGATCTATGGACTAATTTTCAGTAATAATGGACTAATTTTCAGTGGACTAATGGACTAATTTGGACTAATTTTCAGTCATGGGACAATATTTTGCTGGTATTCTAATCAGGGAGGATCAATTGAGAACAAAAAAAAAAGATTTTATTTTTGCTTTTTCTTCTGATTATTTTCTATTGTAATTTTATTCAAATCATTTTAGAGCAACTGGCAATTCTTGTTTCATTTAAGATTTAAATTAAAATGGTGTATGAAAAAAAATCAAAAAACGATAAAAGAAATTTTTTGAAAAAGTCACGGTAGCTCATCTTGAAAATAACCTCAATCATTCAAAAATAATTTGAAACAGTTCTAAATGCCTGAAAAATATAAAAACTTATAAAACAAAAAACTGTTTGCTCTAAAAAATGTTTTTAAGCTGTCTCAAGTTATTTTTTTTTTGAACAAAATGGTGATACTGACTTTGTAGGGCGCGGAAGAATTTGCATGCGAAGTTAGTGGAATGCATGAACTGTGGCTGGAGAATGTGCACAGGGACGACAACGAGAGAGAAGAGGAGATTGGCCGACGAGAGACTAAGCAGAAGGAGACTAGCCACTGTGCGCCTCAGTCGCATGTTGAAGCATATGGTCACTATGACCAGCACATTGCCCACTATGGACACGACGTCTGCACACCCAATCAGTCCTTTCTCCAGATACCTACACACACAACAAACATCTCTTTATATGGGCTAGTCTTATGACCGAAAGTCCAAATAGCAGACAATTTTAGTAAATCCAAGTTATCCAAATTTATGGCTAAATTGACTCGCTTTCTTTCAGATGTTTGAATATTTATTTTTGATATTATAGCAATTAAAATATTTTGTTATTTGGTTTTTCTACCACAAAGTATTCATTACTAAATTGTTTTTAACACCATAATATTTATACCATCAAGTATTTATATTGTGCAACACCAATTTGTTTGAGGCAAATTATCTCAAAAAGTCTTTATGAAAAGTTATGCAGAAAAAAGAGTGCTCAGCTGGTACTCATGATAGATCACACAGCTTGATTAAATTTTATTCGTAATTATTGTTCCGTCTTCCGGGATCATGGCCATCGCGGGCTGATTTATCGTCCAAAGGATTTGGATACAAAGGATTTAAAAAAAAAACTCATATGCGAAAAATTTGGTAAAGTTAAGAAGGTTTGAAAATTGACACTTTGATTAAGTTAGGTTTATTAATTTGGCTTATTAGTTTCTTTTAACGCGCAGCATCGGCTGCGTATTAATCTGGCTCAGAACCCCAACCAGTTGAAGTTGAGGCTCTTAATGATCGAAGTTTGCGTTATTGACGCCAAATTTATGAATGTTTTGATTTTTCACGCGGGATTGGATGAATCTAATCAAAAATTTCATTTTTATTTTGCCAAGAAACTACTCTATATGTGAGACGGCAGTCAGAACATGTCAGAATTCGCCCTGATACCAGCAGTCTTGTATTTATATTAGAGACAAATCCAGAGTACAAAACTGCTCGAATGAATGCGCGGCACTGAATATTTCATTCAATTGCTTCAAACCCGTCATGCTCCTTAAACAAGGCCGCCCCTGGCCTCAGACTTCTTAAGCCCCTGCAACAAAATCAGAACTTTTCATTTTGTTATGGAGACCCAAATATGACAAAAAACTGAATTTGTTATCGCTTCCAACAAGCAAGAACGAGCATCATTAGTGCAATATTGTTCCGACCATTGTTTCATTTTTTCCACACAAAATCAGGAACCACAATTAGTAATCGGAATTGGTTGAATGATATATCATATTAAAGCCTTTGTAATTGTGATACTACTTATAACTTTTCAATATGATGTTCCAATGAAGAAAAAAACTGATTTGAAATGTTTGAATTATTTTAAACATATATCGAGTGAGTAATATTCGTTATCTAGGCAAAAAAATGACTTTACTAAAAATAAAACTGGCGTTGGAAGCTTCATTTAGCGATAAAAATTTTTAAAATTTGTTATACAAAAAGTCAAAAAAAGTTTGTTTTTTAAAGTTTCTTTTTTGTTTTTTGTTTGTTTAAACCTAAGTCCTGCCTAAGCATCTTAAAACAAGGATTGCTAGAATATCGTTTCTATCGATAGCAACAGCGTTGAATTTCAACATCGTTTTCTATCAAGTTTTTACTTTTTCACTTACAAAAGCATCAAAACAAAAATGCAGTTTTGCAGCGACAAAATTCCCTCAAAAATTTTAAAATGGTTTTTAAGAATTAGTCAAACAAGTCCTGGATACAAAAACCATTCGCTCGTTACGCATTCTTAAAATGCGATTTTTTTGGAAGACTTAAAATGAAGTTTATGTTTTTTGTGTTGTTAACCTTCAGGTGTTAGTAAACAAAAAACTAACATAAAGCCAGAACAAGACTGCTCGTATCAGGGCGAAGCCCTGAATGTTCCGATTGCCTTTTAAGGTTTATGGAGCAGTAATAACATGAAAAAAATAAAATGAAATAAAATAAAATGAATTTTTTTTTCTAAAATTTGAAGATTTTTTATGAAAATCATCCCCCATCCCACACGCCATTTAAGTACAAAAGGATAGTTTTAGTTCCTTGTAACAAATCAATTATGGCAAATAAGCTTCGTTCAACCTATTTGGAACGATTTCTAAGACGGATTAAATCTCCGCTTACGCGTTAATATCGCGAATTATATCGCCCGTTAATTATCCCAAATTGGCCAAAATGGCAACCTTTAAACCCTCATAACTTTACGAAAAATGATCACAGGTGAAATATCTTTTCAAATTCAAGCTCAGGATAACAATACCTTTTGAATGATAAAAAAAATTCTGTCAAAAATGGCAAGTTAAAAAGTCGAAATTTGTCTGAAGAAAAAAAAACCCACCCCGAGCACAAATATTCCGTTACTTTCGTATCGAAAGTCGAAACAAAAATAAAACAAAAAAGCAGAAACTTAGGATCAAGTTAACATCACCCCCAAATAGACCAAGTTAAAATCCTCCACCCCAGCGCTCAGTTTAAATTAAATTTGCTTAGTGCTGCATGTAACATGCAATGCTCGATTTTGATTCTGATTGGCTGAAAAATCCCAACTTAGAACCAAGTTAACATACTCCCTCCCCCGTCATTCAGCGGCTTTTTTTGGGGGGGGGGGGGGGGGAGGATGTTAACTTGGTCCGAAGCTCAAAAAATATGTACGTTTTTAGAAGTTACAGAAAACTAGCCATACATGCGTTTTATGGCATGCGTTTTTGTCAATGCGGGAATCTAGAAGTTGTTCATATTCATCAAAATCGACTACAGAAACAAATTCCCCCGATTTGCAGTAAGAAGAGGGGGAATGTTTAAAAGCTTTTTTGTGTTGGTTGTTTAGTCTAACCTTCCGACTAAGAGTGGAGATGTGATGGTGTTGTTTTGGGCAGCATCTGAAAACTGGGCAAATATGTATTCGCACGCTGGGTGACTCCAAGTAGCATTGTCACTCCTTCCCCCTTCTTCCCCGCCTCCATCTGCGCCCACTTCCAAAAAGACCCCCCCGCTGTCAGTTCTGTTGTTTCCAAGAAACATTTCAGTCGCAACAAGAAACAATCAATTGAAAACGTAACGGATGATTTCTGAAAAGCGGCGGAAACAAAATACTGAAATAGTAAACCCAGGAGCAGCAAACAAAGCTCTAGACAGCAATTGTTGAAAATAATAGAGAAAATATAAGCAACGAAGATGTAATCAAGGAATAAGATGTAATCAATCAATTAATTCTTCCAGGAGAAAAAAATGTTCCGAAAACTGAAAATGATACAAAGTTTCAAAGAAAAATAGAAGAACATTTTTTCAGCTATGCAGAAGTGTGACTTTGTAAATTATGAAAGAAGGATTAATATCACTGAAATGTTAATTTATTTAATTTCCAAATTTCAAAGGCTAAATTAATCAAACTGCTGTTGACGCCACAAGTAAAAAAAATTAAAGGATAAATTTTTTCAAAAACAAAATTGAACTTATAATTTTCTCGCAGCTCAATTCTCAGTTAAATTGCGCTATAAATCAAAGAGGTAAAAAAGACGCCATTGCCATCTTGATCTGATCAAAAGTTAGCAAAATATCAGTTCAAAACAAGGTGGCGTCATTCAGTCAAATCGAAAGTTAGACAATAATTAGCATAATTAATAAATTCAGCTTGGTGTGTCAAATTAGAAATGCAAATTGAATACAAATGCTGAAAAATAATTTAATTATTCTTTTTCTGAAGAAGCAAAAAGAGAACAGGTCGGCTTGATTGGATCCGAAATGACCAAAATTAAGACGCACCTCTCCCTGTAATAATGGAAATGCACACGGTTGGCTGAATTACCATTATTTTCATTATTATTTACGTCTGTTTCTCCCATTGGTAGAAACTAACTGAAGACAGTTCAGCCCCAACAACTGTTTGCTCTTCAAATTTATGCAAGAGCCAAGGGGTCGATCGTGTTCCAATTTGCTAAGTGTTTTCTCCTCGCGGGTATTTCCATCTAAAGTGTTGCTGCAAAGATTATTTTCAAAGTTCGATTACTGATAGGCAAACCATATTCAATTTATTCAAAACAACAACCTTCTCCAGAGAAAAAAAAACAAAAAATACCTGCTAAATTAATTAATTTACCATTTGAAATTGATGCAGAATAATATCACATGGTTTATAATTAATACTCTAATTGAAAATAATAGACAATAAGGGAAGAAAAACTAGACAGTTTTTTTGTTTGTCAAATTATTTGGCTAAAAAAATTTTGTGCCTAAAAGATACAATCGTAAAAGATACAATCTTCTGAAACCCATTCTAATTGATTTGTGTTCCGACCCCTTTACTAAGTGGGAAAAAACTATTGCATAGGGTGTATTTTTTCAATGCATTTAAAATACCTTGAAAACGGTATCATATTAAAGCCTTCTTTTTATTTTGAGACCATTTTGATGATACTGAATTTGATATCAATCTAATTCTTATCCAAATTTTGACACCACCACTCTTGGTATAATGACATCTCATTCTTGCAGTTTTTGCCAAAATCAATTACAAAAAAAATCAGCAGCGAGCTGAAAATAAATAGAGGAAAATTTGATCCTAACTCAACTGCCTTTGCCATACTAGCAGGGGCGGATCTAAAATTTTCTGGATTGGAAAAGAGGATCTTTAGATACTTTTTTAATATGTTGCCGAACTTTTTTTTATGTCGACCAAATTGATTTTTCGAGCACTCACAGAACGCCATAAAGACCCCAAATTACAGGCGAAATTTATAAAAAAACTAGGTAAAATTTGTCGTTTTTCGGCCATCTTCTTTTTGGAAAAGTAGGGGCAAAAATTGCGTTTTTTGGCGCGCGCTCCCTCCAAAATTGGTATATATTAGCGCCTCTAGAAACTTTTTAAGGTTGGTCGGCCTAAAATTGATTTCAAAAAATTTTATCAAAGCGGAACCTTTAGTTAGTGTGTCGAATCCCTGAGGAGGAGATGGGTTCCCCCATCCCCTTAAATCCGCCCCTGCCTACTACGAAAAAATCATCCAAAAACAAAAAATTTTTAAAAAATTGTCTTCAATGTTTGAAAACTTTTGTCTAGTTCATAGAATTGAGAATATTTTTTACAAATTACACTGTGGCATACATATTCTTGCTTTACTATACTTTATTTCATTTTGGTGCCCAAGTTTTTTTGTTTCTTGTAATTACCTTTAGTTATAACTGTGCAGTAAAGTTCAGCCACCTATTTTGCTATCTAATATATTGTTTGGTTGTTTGGTTTGATTAAACAGATCCAAGACTTAAAAATAACGCTCTTAGAAAAGAGCCATATCCTAATTTTTACCACGACCGCCTTGTAAAAGCAAAGAAAACTTTTTCAGTTCAAAACAATCGATTAAATAGTTTTGGGAAAAAAAAATGTTTTTTTTTTTTCATTTGATTTTTGGCTTCCTTCCGTCTACCACCCACACAAAATTTTAAATACAAAGGGAGGTATATACCGTCTCAAATTGTTCCACTCACAACTGAGTCAATACACATATAAATTTCTATATCGAGTCTGAAAAATGAAACAAGACTGCTCGTATCAGGGCGAAGCCCTGAATGTTCCAACTACCTATTAAGGTTTATGGAGCAGTAATTACATTAAAAAATTAAAAGAAATAAAACAAAATGAAATTTTGCTTTTAATTTGAATTTTTCCTCATAAAAATCATCCCCACACACTTCATATTAAGTACAAAAGGATAGATAGATTTGCTACTTGTTACAAATCAATTATGACAAAAAAGCTCCGTTAAACCAATTTGGAACGATTTCTAAGACGGATTAACTCTCCGCTTACGCGTTAATAATGCGAAATATATCGCGCGTTAATTGTCCCAAATTTGCCAAACTGGCAATCTTTAAACCCCTATAACTTTACGAAAAATGATAACAGGTGAATTATCTTTTCAAATTTGAGCTCAGGAAAACAATACCTTGGATATTTTACCACTGTAAAGTATTTAATATTAACCAATCATAATCAATCTAACTAACAACCCACTTATTTGTAAGTGCTGATTTTACTTGTAATTTCAGCACCAGAGAGATTTGAATTTAACTTAGAAATTAGTTGTCTCTCCAAGAGAACTTCAGCAGCCGCAACAAACCAGTATACCCTAGATCTTTTGAGCCTAGCAGAGACTAGTTAAACACCCTGAGACTAGAAAGTATAAGAGTAAGATTAGGATCAGTATTAGACTAAGAAGTTGCACGAATCTATCCGGCCGAAAATAAGATAGCGTGACGAGCAGACGGTGTACCCTATCCGAAATAACTCTATGAGTTAACCACATCGGTCCTAACTCAATCAGGACAAAACAAAAATTTATTTTTGGAACAATGATATCGGATGAAATTTTATTTTAATTTTAAGCTTACGGCTTCAATATCATGATATCTATTTGATTGGTTGATAAGATGATAAAATTTTAAAAATCCCGTCAAAATGGCAAGTTATTAGACTGAAGAAAAAATCACCCACAGCAGAACTATTACGCCAGTTTTTTTTCAAATTATAAGTCCGGCTTTGAAACAAGGCATGACTATGTATGCGGCGATTTTTTTTATCTGGACAAACTTTGTTTCTTGCTGCATTTTTTGATTAACTTTTTTCTATAACATGAAAGAAATTGTTGCCCTGAGCTCAAAGCTATAAGATGTTTCAATTTTTTTTTTCAATTGTCTTGCTATTTAAAAATTCCAAATTTGGACAAGTAAGGTCAATCAACGCGCATTGTGTTGCCTTCCTATATCGATTAAACGACAAATGCATACATCTAAATAGAATGAAGGCGCACAATATTTTGCGAATAACTGCTTGCGAATGCCAATCAATTGTTTTGAAATTATTAATTAGTCAGGGTAGATTTTCAAAAGTAATGTTATACATTTCTTAAAGGAAAATTATGAAAAGTCATCAAAATTTGCACCTATTGTTTTTTCCAGAAATCTTAAGCGACAGTCAGCTCAACCGAGTTATTGCCATGATACGACTAGTCTGGTTGAAGTTTTCAGTTCCTGTTTTTTCAACGCTGAAAACTATGAAATCTGGTAAGAAGTCTAACAAGATTATCGAGTCTGAAAAATGAAACAAGACTGCTCGTATCAGGGCGAAGCCCTGAATGTTCCAACTACCTATTAAGGTTTATGGAGCAGTAATTACATTAAAAAATTAAAAGAAATAAAACAAAATGAAATTTTGCTTTTAATTTGAATTTTTCCTCATAAAAATCATCCCCACACACTTCATATTAAGTACAAAAGGATAGATAGATTTGCTACTTGTTACAAATCAATTATGACAAAAAAGCTCCGTTAAACCAATTTGGAACGATTTCTAAGACGGATTAACTCTCCGCTTACGCGTTAATAATGCGAAATATATCGCGCGTTAATTGTCCCAAATTTGCCAAACTGGCAATCTTTAAACCCCTATAACTTTACGAAAAATGATAACAGGTGAATTATCTTTTCAAATTTGAGCTCAGGAAAACAATACCTTGGATATTTTACCACTGTAAAGTATTTAATATTAACCAATCATAATCAATCTAACTAACAACCCACTTATTTGTAAGTGCTGATTTTACTTGTAATTTCAGCACCAGAGAGATTTGAATTTAACTTAGAAATTAGTTGTCTCTCCAAGAGAACTTCAGCAGCCGCAACAAACCAGTATACCCTAGATCTATTGAGCCTAGCAGAGACTAGTTAAACACCCTGAGACTAGAAAGTATAAGAGTAAGATTAGGATCAGTATTAGACTAAGAAGTTGCACGAATCTATCCGGCCGAAAATAAGATAGCGTGACGAGCAGACGGTGTACCCTATCCGAAATAACTATATGAGTTAACCAACACCATATTAACTCATCTGGTGCGACCATAAGTCTCGAATAAGACCTTAATAGCTTAGAATTAACCAAAAATAGATTAGAAA
>NC_087065.1:75803785-75899909 GCF_963678635.1 Symsagittifera roscoffensis | reverse complement strand
TAGGCTTGTGTGTCTGTTAGTGCTGCTGAAATAATGTGGTCAAGCTTGCGATCGAAGATATTTAGTGTAAATACATATGGTGTTTTAATGAAAAATTTCTCGGTGATTTGTGGGTTAGCGAAGCGATCGTCGTCTAAGAATTGATCTTGGTTAGCTCTGATGATGTTATGATCGTAATATTCTAGTGTATATTCATTAGCTCGGGGTGCAGTGTGTGTTTTTAGTGATTTTTTATATCCAATGTAGGTAAATTGTCTAGATGTTAGTGGTGTGGTGAGTCGATATAGCATGTTTTTATTTCGTTCTATATCGATGTGAGTGTTAGATAAGGGTAAGCAAAGGGGATTAGTAAAATGATAATATGAGGTCCAAGAAAGAGTAGGCATTAAAACGTATTCGTCTACAAAGTTACGTGTCTCGTTAGTGTCGTGAGGGGTGTTTAAGGTGTATTGTGGAAATGAGGGTAAGGTGATAGCTAAAAATTCTTTTGTATTAGTGTGATTTGGGTGATTTATATATTCACGGGCTGTTCCTGGTTTTGCTGGGAAAGGATGGTTGGGGAACTTTCTCTTAAAAGTGCGGTAAGCTCTATTAGTGCTGAGTGAAGATTCAGTAGATGTGGATGATGGTGCTAATGATTCGGTATAAAATGAAGAGGGTGTAGGGGTAGGAGGGTTGGATGAATCTATTGTGGATGAAATGTGGTTTATGGTGGGGGTATCAAGGTGGTAGGGTTGTTGTTGTAATGTAATAAAATTATCTAGTTCTGGGGAGATTTGGGGGGTATCTGGAGAATTGGATGATCGGTCTGAATGATACGAAGAATAGGTTGGAGTGACTTGGGAAGCATAAGAGGGTGTAGAATTGGTGAGGACAGGGTTATTTGGTGTCATTGGTTGAAAGGGGGGTTGGGAAAAATTGAGGGGTTGGTGGGAAAATTATTGGATGGAGATGGTTCAGAGTCGGCAAATTCATCGGGGGTTTCAATATTCGGGTTATTGAGTTGTGATGTGGAGTATAAAACTGAGATGTGTGAATTAGTATCGGAATTCATGCCTGATGTTACATTACTGGTTGGGAAATCGGGTGGCGGGAAAGCAAAAAGTGGTATTATTGTAATGGGAGTAGTGAGGTTGGTTGGGTGGGAATTTGAACGGTGTAGGGATCCAAGTTGTCGGCTCATCGTGGGCTAAAAAAATTATTATTTTGAGACTGAAAAGCGGTGGTATGGGGTTGTTCTATAATTTGTTCATAAGTATTATCATCTTGTGATTGGTGTGTCATTATATGTTGGATGGGACTTTGTGATATGGTTGGTCGAAAATTTTGATTATGTGTTATGGCTAAATTTCGAAAATTACGTGGGACTAGGGATAATGGATGGTTATGTGGCAGGGGTGGTAACTGTGGTGCTGTTGGCGTTGTGTCTACATTGTTATGTTCTTCGTCGTATGTGTTCTGTCTTGTAGCTATTTTTGTGTTCTATTCTTTTATTTGTGCATCTAAAAGAATTTTGTTTATTGATGTAGAAAAAATTCCAAAAAATCCTGCAAATAGTATGCGTGCTACGCTTGCTTGTCTGTTTACTTGTGTGTGTATAGCACATGTGTTGTAGATTCCTTTTAAAAGTGAAAAAAGAAATCCAATAAAGTTAAACATTGCGTATAAAATAGTCAATTTTTCTAAGATGTAGTAGGGCCATCCTAGAAAATCAAGAATTTCATTCTTGAGTGTAACAAAGCTAAAAATATTGATGGGTGATATATCTTGGGGACGGTATTTTCACCGTTTAGATATATATAATCTTTAATGTCTTTAAAATATCCGCTATAGTCTTGCGTATAGATGTCTGCAAATCCTGCGGTTTCTGCAAGTTTGCGTAAGTTTTGGTCAATTGATTGTCTTTGTATAGTGTCCATTTGTGTTAATAATTCTTGGAATTGTTGTGTTCGAATGTGATGTTGAATATCTGATTTTGAGTATATTCCTATTGATTGTAACTCTATATTTGGGTTTCGAGCGATAGCGCGAATGCTTTCTGGTGAAAATTT
Source organism: Symsagittifera roscoffensis (assembly GCF_963678635.1). NCBI lineage: Eukaryota > Metazoa > Xenacoelomorpha > Acoela > Convolutidae > Symsagittifera > Symsagittifera roscoffensis. The sequence goes on along the minus strand of NC_087065.1, from coordinate 75,897,858 downwards.
TTTGAGTGATGGGGTATGGGGTGAGAAGGTAGTATTTATCTTCATCAGGGTTTAGTTGTACTACATTGTGGCTATTTTCTGATCCACATGGGACTGCGGTATCCCAGAAATAGGTTCTTCGTGAAAGTGTGTCAACGAAATGTACTTTGTTCTTATAAAAGATAGGGATTCTTTTATAGCATCGTTTGTCTTCAAAAACGTATAGTGGTGATACTTTTTTAGTACAAGTATAAAACCATAAGATGTTTCCTTCATAGTCTAAAAAATTTGATCTATTTCCTGATAGTAAATATCCTGCGTAGGGTATTTTTAATACTGCTAGTGCAAGTGATTGTAATATTTGTGTTCTTTCTAATTCGCATAGTTGGTGTAGTGTTTCTAATTCAGAGAGTGACATTTCTTGAAAAATTCGGCTAATCGTGTAGTCTAGTTTCATATCTAAGTGAATATCATAGTGGATATTACCAAAATATGTACTATTCATTAGTGATAGTTCTTGTAAACGTGTGCTTTGATCGTCTTGGGGCTTTAAATGTCCACCAGGTTGACCTGTATTCTTTTGAAAATTAACTGGTATTTATGATGTTCCTTCATTTAGGGGATGACTTGTGGCGTATGGGTCGACTTTTATTTTTCCAGTGGTCATGTCGAATCCATTTTCGTATTCAACTAATATTTCAGAGTATTGTGTTTTGTGAAGTGGGTTTTTATATTTACATGCGAGTTCTGTTTCTTGATATATTTGAAAACGTGTTAATTTATTTTCTATATTATGAATGTTTCTAAAATTAGAACTTATTTTTCGTAATGGATTTACTTGTTCATATGGTATTGATTGTATAAAATATTTTTCGTGAAATTTTATCATACGAGCGTGTATTTTTGCTACTTGAAATGTTGTACATGTGTCTTCAGGGAACCAAACAATTGTTGCTTGTGTTCGTGTTGTAGGGTCGCAATAACCTTGGTCGTTTTTACAAGGTAATCTGATTCCTTGATAGATCATTGTGTTGTCTGATAAATCTCGTGTGAGTTGTATTTTTTCGAGTTGTATTTTCCAATCGAAAAACATGATCTCTTGGTATCCTTTGTTTTTTGTGTTTGCTTTGCAGTTTGATGGGTCATTTATACCAATGTGTTTTATCCAATGTTTATCGTGTATATCATAAGTTAATCGTCCGTGTGCGCCGTTATATGGGTACTTTTCATCTAGTTTTATATGTCCTTGATATCTTTCAAGTTCTGCTTGATGTACAGAATCCGAAAAAACTTGGAAATACGCTATCTTTCTATCTGTGTTTTTATTTTTTGTGATGTTTAGTCGGAGTAACTCGTTTTTACAATCTTCGGGATTGAGATGTAAAAGTCGTTCTATATTACTCTGGTAGAATGATTCATGGTCAAGTCGGTTTTTATTTCCGTTTGAGACTTGTGAACAATGTACTTTCTTTTCAGAAAATGTTGCTGTGAATTTATATCCTATAACTGTAGTTGCTCGGGCTTTTGAATAGTACATTTGTTGTTTCTATGGCTTGGGGTTCTGTTTCGCATTGTGATACTTGATTTAATGCATACTTATGTAGTGTTTTTTGTTCGTTTTCTTCACAATCGTAATGTGTTACTAATAAATCTTGTGGTCCTGTGCGGGGGGAAGGGTTTATGTTTTGATTTGAGGTTATTAGAAAAAGGAGTTGGAGAAAAATTAAAATTTTTAGAATATACATGTGTATGTCAATCCTGAGTATGGGTTATAAAATGTGATGTAACCAATTGTCTTTTTGGTATATCTGTCGTATTTGTATATTACTTCAGTTGTTATAAATGGTGGTGGTAGGGATTGAGCTGTTATATTTGGTGGATTTAATGGATAGGGATGTTGAGTAATGTTGTTTAATTTAACCGTGATTTCAAATTTTAATTGTAGACTATTCTGTTGGAGTATTTGGATGTTATGAGCACGTATGTCTTCGTGAATGTCTTGTCTATATTGTAGTCTATTAAGTGCCCAATTGTGGAGTCGGTTACTTTCTAGGTGTTGTCCAAATAATGGTGGAGGTGCTGTGAATGTATTCCAGTCTAGCCTTAAAGGAATAGTTGTTGATGATTGTTCTCGATATCTTGCGTCGAGATTATTTGGAAAATTCAAGTTAAAAGGTGGTGGTGAAATCTGGCTTATTGATGGTGTTGATGGTAGTGGTAATGTTTCTGGTAGTGATGAGGATGTTGTTGTATCCGTAGAAATATCTATTGGATCGTTGATTAAATTTGGTTCACCTTGTGTGAATGAATTTGTTGTCCAATATGGTAGTCGTGATGCCTGGTTTGGGGGGTTAAAGGGATTTTCACGTATTTGTTCAGATGTTGGTGTTGAACCTAAGTAATCTGATGGTAGACTTGAGGTGCTACGTTGTGAAAGAAGCGTAGGGGTTTCTGGTAATATACCAATGGGGTTTTCTGGAGTGTTTTGTGATGGTGATTGAGGTATATCAAAATGAACTCGGGGAGTTTGAAAATTTCTGTTTCGTCGAGGATGTATAATTTGTCTATTTATTTCGACTGTATTTTGGTTTTGACTAGGATTTCTTATTCTACTTAATTCTTGTGGTAGTGTTGGGTATAAGTTATATGTTGGTTCGCTTAGAGGTGCTTGTCGTTGAACTGGTTCTAGTGGTTCTGATAAGCGAGCGTGTCGTTCTTCAAAGGTATATGGGTTATCTTGAAAAGAAATTCGTGTAGATGTTTGGGGGTTTTGGGTAGTTGAAAGTGGTGTCGGGTTTTCTTGGGATGATGTCGGTGAAGACTGACTATGTGATTGTTGGGTAGCAATTTTTGATAGCTTTTTTGGTCTATTCTTTTAGTGAAAAAGTTTATGTTTATTATAGTATTCTTCTAAAAAAAGAATTAGAAGGATTGTTGCTAGGGCGAATGTGAGGATTGCTTTCTTTATACATTTGCATATGGTCAAAATGAGGGATGATAAAAATGTTATGAAAATTACAAATAGTAGAAAAATATCAGTTCTACTGAAAATAGTTCGTATCATTTAGACAAGTTATATGAATCGTACCTGTGGATATAATCAAGGGTTTTTGAAAGTTGGAGAAATAGTTCGAATATAGTGTAGAAAATTAAAAAAACATTACAAAAAATGATAAAGATTATTAGAAAAGATTCAAGGATATCAAAAAGAAATATTATGAAAGTTTCAAGTATCGTAAAAAATTGTTTGAGGTTTGTGATAATTTTTGTGACTGTTTGATAGAAGAGCATTTAAGAAATGACTTCTTGATCGAATATTTTTTGTTGTTTGGGGCAATTTTCAAGTGTGGTCGGATTATTTATTGGTTTTTTGACAAGTGGGTTGAGTTTTGTGAAAAATTGTTGGGGGCAATTTTTATGGTGATCGGGAGGTCTTTTTTGTCTTTATTTTCATTTGTCAAATGATCTGGGGTATTTTTGAGATTTTTATACTTTAGGCTAATTAAAATGGTCGTTCTTTTACTTTAGGCTAATTTAACATATTTGTTTGGGGGGTATTTGAGGGCTGAGTTGGGGAAATATTGTTGATCTTTGGTTTATTAGATAAGGGAGGGTTATGATATTATGGTGATATTTATTTTAGTTGTCAAGTTGGAGTGGTTTGCTTGTTTTTGACCTGGAGGTCGTAAAATTATAGTTATAGATATGCCTGGAGTTTAATATCGTTCGTCTAGTTGGTTTGTGTTAGAGTTATAGAAGGTGACGGATTGGATGAATCCTATTGGCTAATTATGAACTAGAATCGCTGCGTGTTTGTCAGCATGTTATTTTGGAAAATGAAAGTGTAAAATGTTTCAGAGGTGCAAAGATTATCAAATGTAGAATTAAAGTTATTTTTGAAATTCAACTTTCTTTAATATTTTAGATTGTGGGATGAATAATTTATAATTTTTACGTGGTTGATTTCTAAGTCGTGAAGACTCTCTATGTTCTGATTTGTCGATTTGTTCTTGGGGTATTATTTGTTCTGTCATTTTTCTATTTTTTCTTTCTTTTTGAGATGTATTTTGATCTAGATTTTTTGTATTGTTTTTTGTGGTGGTTGATTTTGTTATTTCGTTTTTGAGGTGAAAATCTTTTTGTTCCTTCGTTGTATTTTCTGTATGTGGGTCATTTTGAATAACTTGTAAACCTGTAAAAGAATATAATTGAGTTAGTTCGCGGAGTGCGTATTCTTTTGGATAATAAGGTAATAGGTTATTTCGGTGTTGAACGATTTCTTTTTTGTCTGAGTCGGTGATTTTATATGTGACATCAGTGGGTTTTGCAATTATTTGGTATGGTCTTTTACGAAGGGGTTGTAATTTCTTTGAAATTCCTTTTTGAGTATTAAAATTGGGTATCAAAACAAATGTTCCAATTTTTAAATCGGAGGCTGGTGTAAAGCGTGAATTTATTTGTTCATTAATGTTTTGCCTTTGTAGCAACTTTTTTGTTACTTTTTGGTAAATTTCGTTGTGTTTTTTATCTCTGTTTAAAATCCATTCGGTGTGTGTACCGGAGGCTAGTTTAAGAATTTGTGGGTGATGAAAATGATCTTCATCGTGTGTATGTAAAGGTAGGTTATAACAGATTGAGTCTTTATTTGGTTGACAATAACCTTGTGCGTTTTTATGAGAGTTTGCTGTAAACATTATTGGTTTGCGTGGCTTTTGGTTAAAAACCATTTCATATGGTGACATTCCTAGAGTTGTCGTAATTTGTGAATTATATGCTAAGGGAAATAATTTTACATCTGCTGACCATTCGGTGTATCTTGTATCATTTCCATTGATGATACATCTGAGATATTCTTGTAATGAACGGTTCATACCTTCGACTAAGCCGTTTGTCCAAGGTGCGTGAGATGTACGTGGTTTGTGTTTAATGTTATATAAATGACATAGTGTAATGATTTCATTATTTATGAATTCTGTACCGTTGTCTGTAACTAAAATTTCTGGTAGTCCGAATTTGGCTATCCAGTGTTCATAGAGTGTTGTGTAAGCGTAATAAGCGTTACAATGTGGTACTGGGTTAAGTGCTACATAATGTGTAAATGCGTCAACAATTACCATGATGTAGGAGTTTCCTTCTGATGAGGGTGAAATTGGTCCTTTAGTATCAAATGAGATCTGATGGTTAAAGTACAAACTTTGTCCTTTAAAATCTTGTTTTTGTGCTATTTGTTTTTGATTTGGGTAAGGTTTATTTAGTTGACATACTATACAGTCATTGCATAGTACTTTTATCCAAATTGGTGCATTTGGGAAATAAAAGTTTTGTATAAAATTTGAATATGTTTTCTCTGATCCAGAGTGTCCTTTAATATTTTGTGTATGTGAAATATTAAAAGCTATGAGAATCATACTTAGAGGGAGACAGGGAACTGTAGATTCATTTAATTTGTATTCTAGAAGGTCTGTGTTTTCGTTAATTGTTGTATTATTGAATTTTCGAAAATATCGGAGGAGTGTTTTATTTCCTAAAATAGTTGTATCTGCCTTGACGGGTCTAGTTTTATATTTGTGCCATGATTTTAGTTGTCTAATTACTGGGTCAAGATTTTGGTATTGTTTCAATGTTGAAATTGTAATTGTTTCTTTTGGGGGGAGAAATATGTTTCCAATTTCTAATTTAGATAAGGGTATTGTATCAAGTGGGTCATGGAGATCAAAAACTTGATTTATGGTGTATTTTGAATCGTTTGTTTGTGGTCCTGATAAATTTATTTTATCAGTTAGGTTTTCTTTTTCAATTAGTGGAAAAAGGTCTTTTTTATGCGAGTGTTTTTTTACTCTTTTTTGTTGGGTGTTATTTTTTATCCATTGTGAATATGGGATTGGTTTAAAAGTTGATGTTCCAAGTAGATCAACTTCATAGTGATTATTTTGACAATCTAAATAAAGTGGAAAGTGTTGTAGATTGTTTATCTGTGATTGTTCAACGTCAGTTTTTACTGCATATTTGCATTCTAGTCGGGGTGATGTTTCGTTTTTTGCAAGGTAGAATTTTATATTTTTGGGTATTTCAACTGTGGTTTTACGTGTAAGTAGTTCAGGTGGTGTATTTCGACTTAATGTGTCTGGTAATGCAAGATTTTTTCCTGCGGTCCAAACTATATGTAAGTTTGGGAATTTCATTAAAATTAATTGAAATCTATAAACTCGGTGGTTTGGATTAGACTTTTGTGTAAAAAGAAAGATGATTGGTTTATGGTCTGTGAATAGAACTGTGGGATGTTTTGATCCAAGTATCAGAAATTCATATTCTGTTAGTGTATATATTATGGCTGTACATTCTCTCATTAGAGTTGAGAGTCGTAGCTCTGCTTGAGTGAATAATCGAGAATTTGCTGATATGAGGTTCATTTTATTTGTACCACTATGTGATTGTAATAATGCTGCGCCGATGCCAAAGTTCGAAGCATCGCACATTGCATAAAATGGTTGATTTGAATCTGGAATTGTGTTTGAAATTTGTTCAGTTAGAAGTTTTTTAATTTCTTCAAATCGTGCTTGATGTTCTGTGTTCCATTCAAAATTAGTTTGTTGTCTAAGTATATTATAAAATGGTCTTAGGTATAATTGCATTTTATAGACATATTTACTTAAAAAATTCAACATTCCAAGGAATTCTTGGATTTTCTTTTTGTTTGTTGTTGGTTGGAGTTTTTGAATAGCATCAATGCGTGATTTTAATGGGGTGATTCTTTTTCTTTCTATATTATGTCCTAAGAATTTTACTCTTGTCAAAAAGAAGTGTGACTTATCGGGGGCGGCCTTCAGATTTTCGTTCTGAAGTATTTGGTGATATTGTTCTAAAACATTGAACATTTATTCTTTAGTCTGTGATTGCATAAAAACATCGTATAAATAGGTGATTGCGTTTTTCTTGAGTATTAGTGGTCGAAAAATTTTGCTCATAAAAGCTGAAAATGCTGCTGGTCCTATGGATATTCCATAGAATAAGCGGTTGAATTCATACTGTTGGTTTCCAATAACAAATTGTGTTAAACGTCGCGATTGTTCATCTAATGGCATTTGATTGTATGCACTATTCATATCTGCGGTTGTAAAGTATTTTCCGTTTATTTTTGTTAAAATAACTTGTATTGGTTCAATAGGCCAATTACACTTTGATTCATCTATGAGTGAGTTGAGGTATCTAGCGTCGAGAACAATTTTTAATGATTCTCCTTTAGCTAGAATGATAAGAGGGTTGATAAATGTGTTACCTTTTGGTTGTTCTTCTTTATTTACTGGTGAGATTATATTGTATTGTTCTAAAATATCAAGTAATCTGTTCACTTTATCGTGTAAATGAATTGGTACTTTACTTGCTCTTTGTTTTTTGAAAACTGCGTCTGGTTTTACTGGGAGATGTAGTGATGAGCTGATTTTGCCAACATCAAATTTGGATGTTGCATAGACTGATGAATATTTAATTAGCTGTTTGGCTAATTTTTCAAATTCGTCTTGTGTTATTTGTGAATGTTGGAAATTAAACATTGTTAAAAATTTCTGTTGATTCTCTGTGTAGTTATTCTTATTGAATGTCGGTTTGAAATATGGGGTTTTTGTGAAATAATCCGTATTTCTTTTTTCGTTACTTATTATATTATTTATGGATAATTCTTCATTAAGAATTGTGGATTGACAAATATCTAATAATTGGAGTATATTATTTACGCGATACGCTTTTTCGTGTATCGGTGATATTGTAGCGTTGGTTTCGCAATAGCCTAAAAGTCCTAAAGGTAGTGTTACTTGATAGGGTGTATTGTTGTATACATGTAGAGAAATAATATCTGAATTCGAGTTTTTCAAATATTTTATTGATGAGATTGTGATTTTGAAAAACTTATGAATAGGTTTGAATTCAAAATCTGACATATAAAATTTTTGTTTGTTTTGTTTTTTATCATATTGGTGAACTTGTTTGATTGAAAAATTATAGATGTTTCCTGATAGTGGTTTCAGGTGTTTTCTTTGCTGGTTATATATTGGATAAAATTTTGAAAAGAATGGTGGTTGTTTATTTAATCTTTGAAAAAATGTTAGGGATGTGTCTTTTGTTTTTGTATATTTATCTTTGATTAATATTTTACTATTCAAGATGTTGATTGTTGGTATATATTTAGAGATAAATGGTATTCCAATGATATTGTGTTTAATATCAGTGATATGGAATATTTGTTTAAATGGTTTGGTTAAAATTTTGTTTTGCTCCATTGTTCTTGTGGGGAGAAGAAATAATTGAATTTGTCCATAGTTTACCAATGTTGATCCTTGTGCTGTTGCTAGTTTACTGGAGGTTTCAAGAGGTGTTAGCTTTGGGTGTAAGGTTTTTATTTCATTCCATGTGGGAATGTTTATTTTATTTGATTCTGCTCCTGAATCAATTAAAAAATCAATTTCAAGATCTGGTGGTTGAAATTCTTTGCTTGTTGGACTTTCTAAAAGAAATGGTATTGTCCAAATTTTTTCTTTGGGTTGTTCTTTTTGTATATTTTGATAGATGTGATTTGTATTTAAGCATTTTGTCTTGTCATTCTCATTGGGTTGATTTGTAGTGGTAATTTCATTAGTTTTTTGCGTCGTCGGTGTGGAATGGATGGGTTCAATATAATAATTGTGAAGGAGTTCTGATTGATTTTCATATATGTGTGATGAAAATGGTTGTTCATATATAATAGGTTCATAGTCATTTTCGACTGCTATCATATTGATGGAGATAGTGTTTTCTGTTTCACTTTCTGAATCTGATGATTCACAGTTGATTTGATTGAGTTGTAACGTATCATTTACTGTGTCGTCAATACCTGGAGGGTCTGATGTTGTTTCTGGATTTGATTGTACTTGATTTATATTCCTTTGATGTTTAGGTGTACTGCTTCTATGGCGATTATTAGAATTATTATAATGGTTATTATTCCTGTGTGGTGATTGGGAATAATTTCTATAACGATTATTATAACTTGAATGTCGATTTTGTGAATTATTTCGTGATCTGTTTTGGTAATTATTGTTTGGTCTCTTATAGTTCGATCTATTATATGAGTTATTCCTTGATCGATTGTTCGGGTAATTCTGGTTTCGGTTGTTTGAATAACTTCTATTCCGATTATAGGAGTAGTTTCTATTCCTATTGTATGATGAATTTCGTGATTGATTGTTTGGATAGTAATTATTTCTTGATTGGGAATTAGATCTAGAAACAAATCGTGTTGTATTTGAATTTGATCTGGAGTAGTTATTTTGACTATTTGGTCTATTGTAGTGATTTTGTGATGAATTTTGTGTATTTCTTTGTTCTGGTGATCTTTCTCTATAACTTGAGTTATATGGTGATTGATTTCTTGTATAATTTGTATTGTTCGGGAGTGGTTTTCCTGAACTGTTGTTGCTGTACACAGTTTTGTTCGGTAGATTTTGATCTTTTTTCATGTATTGATAGAATGATTTATTTGGTTCTTTATATTTTTGAGGTTTATTTTGATTGTCTTGCTGTTTTTATCTACATTCAGAAATACTATGTCCGTATCGTCGGCAATAATTACACCATTTTTTGAAAGATGGTTTGCCTTTAAAGTTTGGGTGTTTTTCGTAACTATTGAGTATTTCAGTGATTTTTTCAACGAGGTCTGTATCTGATTCCTGTATGTTGTTGATACTTGTGGTATTTGTTTCGATTCGGTTAACATATTGTAATTTCAGATTTTTTGTTTCTTCGAGTTTCATTGTGATTTCTGCTTGTTCTAGTTTGTCTACTAGTTTTCGAAAATCTAAATCGGGTTCTCGAATTGAAGAAGGATGGGATGCTCTCTTTTTTATTGCTATTTTTCTTAATTGCGGTGTTAAGGTCATCATTAAGATTTCTGTCATCTTTGTGTTTTTATAGTCATGTGTATTTAATGAATATGCTTTCCGAACTAGTGTTTCGATGCGTACTGCTAATTGCTTGATGGTTTCGTTTGGTAATCTGCGAATTTCATTACATAAAACTCTTTGTTGTTGTTTGTTTCTTTCGGAGTCAAACATTTTTGAAAATTCTTGTGTAAACCTTTTCCAATTTGATTTTATTTCTATAGGCAATACTGAAAACCATTTTTGGGCTGCGCCGTCTAAAGTTGTTTGTATCAACGCTGTGCGTCGATGTATCCAGTTTTGATGTAGTGGCGTATTAATTGGTTCAGGTCCTATATTTAAAATCAAATTTGCTGTTACTGCATTTAAATAGTCTTCTACAGAATATTCAGGGTCTGTTCCTGTGAATACCATTAAAGGTTTGTTTGATGTTATTGATGATCCACCCATAAGGTATGGATTCATTGTCATTTGTAATGATTCTGCTGCATTTGGCATTTGAGAAAAATTTGAAAGTTGATTTCTTGTTATTTCGTGTTGTTGAAGATAATATGGGAGTGGTATTTCATTTTACATTTGTGTTGGTTGATACGAGTGTGCAATCATTGGGTTTTGTTGCTGAATTGGTTGAAAATATTGTGTATTAATTGGGTTTTGTTGCTGAATTTGTTGTTGATTTTGTGTATCTATCGGTTGTGGAGAAAAAGTTCTATGATTTGTATATGGTTTCTGTATTCCTTGTCCACGATATTCTTGATTATAGGGTGCAAATATATCTGGTTGTAAGAAATCATCATCTGAGGATAAGTAATCCATTTGATAAGATGTTTGTTTTTTATTTTTATTTTGCTGAAAAAATGGATAATTTTCACTACGATCCTGTGGAGGATGTAAATTTGTTTGGAAATTTACTGAATTAGATTGTGCTATTGGGTTATCCCAGTTTCGAGATCTTGTATAATTACTAAAATTTTTTCGTGGTTGATAATTTGTTTTTGATGGATGTGTGTAATTATAATTATGGTCTGCAAAATTGTTTTTAGTGAACGTTTTGCGTGTTTTTGGCGGTATTGTCATGGGTCTGTATGTTTGGTAATCCATGTGTGAATATTTTGGGGCAACCGAAGGTTTGACGGTTGATTGTAAGGTTACTTGTGTTTGTGAAGGATTTGTATTTCTTGGTGTTGTTAAATTTGGACGTATTGGTGAAATACTTTGTTGTGTAGTTGTTGTATGTACGATTTCTTCATTTATGAAGTGTGATGGTGTCTGAATATCTTGTTGAGTGAGATTTCTAGTTCCATTGAGGTTTTCATTGTGTATGACTGTGGAGTTTAAACTATTATTTTGCATATCGGGTAAAAATGTATTATAGTTTAATGGTGTTGCATCAATGGTTAATGGTATTACTCTTACATAATCTCTTACGTAAGATATCGTACCTATTGCTTGACTTGAGATTGATTGTGGGAAGTTTATGAATGCGGAGTGAGACCATTCGGGGTCCCAAACATAGTCTGATTGTTCTGTGATGGCAGTATCATCGTTTGAGATTTGGGGTCTAAAATTTTTTTCTTGCTTGTGAAATTAAATCAATATTATGTGTGAAATAATCTATTATGAACCATGCCAAAATTTTTTGTAAGTCGTGTTTTGTATGTTGTGAAACTTCATCTTTCGTGAAATTTTCTTTAATTATATTTAGAAAACTAGAGAGTAGTGTGATTTCATGTCGTACTCTTATATGTTTAGATGTTTCTGTCGGTGAGACATTTGGTATCTGGATTTCGTTTTCTAATATCGAGATATAACTATATATTATTGCAAAAACTTCATTAGTGAATATGGAGTTTGCTCTTTGTGAGTTATGATATTGAATGCTTTTTATATATTCTGTGAATACTTTTGAAAATTCTAAATCAAGGTCGTCTGTTTGAATTATATATTTACTGTGATTCTGATTTGTTGAACTGAATTCTATGGAGTAGATTCCGTATTGTTGTGTTAGGTTACATATATCTTTTAGATAGTGATCGATAATTTGTCTTTTGATTTTTACATCTGGGAACTCTGTTTTACATGGACTGATTCCGGGTTCAAATAAATTTAAAAGTAAATTTTTGCAAAATATATGCTGTCCTCTATCAGTGGTTGCATCTACTATAAAGGGGAAGATATCATCATCATCTGGACTTTCTTCACCTGGGGTGTGTGTTGAGCTCATTTTTTCGTTTGATGACTGTTAATATGTAATTATCAATGTGTCTAATTGGTTGATTCCAATTGTATAAATGTACTGGTTTGTGTTTATATTGCTTTTTTATTCTTCTTTTTCCTCTTTTTGATGAATTTGAAGTTGTTTCTGATTCGGAAAAATATAATTGATCGTGAATGGGGCAATTTTTATCTATAGATTCTTTTAATTTATAAAGTTCGTCTAAACTGTTGGTTTCTGATTCTGAAAATGCGTTGCGGTTTTTGGAAAATCTTTTTCGTGTAATTTGTCTTTGTTTGGTTATTATTTTTCTTTTTAGTGTTTGTCGTTTTGTTCTGATATATCCAACTGTTTGTGTGTGTGGTGTGATTACAAGATCGTATTTTTTGTTATCTATTTCACAATTGTGTACAACGATTGTTTGTTTATTTCCTAGGTTTTTATATGACATAAGGTTTAGGATGACGGATGCAAAAGGTTGTTAAATGATTTCTATTTGCTTAAATTGTTAGTCCTTACGATTTTTTGGTTTGCTTAACCTGGGTCTATTTGTTCAGGGTTGGGGAGAAAAGTATATCGATTCCGAAGAATGATTTTATACTTTCTCGTGGCTAGTATAAGCTAAGGTGTTAACTTACTTAATCTTACTTAAGGGTAGTGATTGTGTTCAGGGTTGGAGAATAGTAAATCGATCCACAAGGTTCAGGTATAATTAGAACGCGAGTAGTTCGTTAGATACTATTTTAAACTTACTAAGTCTAAGATTTATCCTGGGTCTGGTAAGAGGGGGGATCAAGTGAAGGATGAATAACCGAAGTTCTTCACTGTTTATCCTAATTTGAATGATTAGTTTTGTTCAAAAATTTCTGTTAGTCCTGGGTTTTTAGAAAGGGTTGGATAGTGAATCAACGTTTGAGGTCGTTAGACACTAGCTAAGTGGGTGGGGGAGAACAAAATTGTTCTTTTTGATCCAAGGAGAGGCCTTGATGATCAAGTTTTAAATTTTATTAAATAGAAAATGATTTAAGATCCAAGGATAAGCCTTGATGATCTAATTTTAAAATTAAGTGAATTTAAGTTTAAATAATGATTTAAATTTGTGTAGAGAAAAGATTTAGTGTTTTTATGATATTAGTGAGCTTATGAATGCTGTTATGTTTAGGTGATGAAGCTAGAACAACAGGATGATTTATAAATACTAACCATTTATTGTCATGCTACTAATTTTTATTTTGATTTTTCAATAAATATTTTTCAAACATGTTTTGTATATTACTGCAGAATTTAGGTAAACGATCTGAGATCTTTTTATCAATCGTTATTGTATATTAATATTTGTTTAGCGCCTGAAATGATTTTGAAGATTGACTTCAAGATTTTATGTTTGCAGATGAAAATCTAAATTCATTGCTAGTAGTATTCTAAATACAAAAGTTTGTTCTGGCTTTTGCCGAACTATCATATAACTATATGGTAAGTTTCTATTTTGTCGTATGTAAAAAGTCTGATAAGATTATCGAACCTGAAAACTGAAAAAAGAAGTTTCATAATAGAGCTTCCCCACATAACTCAGATTGAAGGCAAACAAATTTTTGAACTGTCGTTTGGTTTTCGCGCTTTTTAGTACAGTCCCATTTTGAGGTTCTGTACAATAATGCAATATGTTTTTATAATTTTTGTATTTTTCTATAACAATTGAGTTAGGACTGGAGTGTATAACTCATAGAGTAATTTCGGATAGGGTACACCGTCTGCTCGTCACGCTATCTTATTTTCGGCCGGATAGATTCGTGCAACTTCTTAGTCTAATACCAATCCTAATCTTACTCTTATACTATCTAGTCTCAGGTTGTTTAACTAGTCTCTGCTAGGCTCAATAGATCTAGGGTATACTGGTTTATTGCGGTTGCTGAAGTCTTCTTGGAGAGTCAACTAATTTCTAAGTTAAATTCAAATCTCTCTGGTGCTGAAATTACAAGTAATTTCAGCACTTACAAATAAGTGGATTGTTAGTTAGATGGATCATGATTGGTTAATATCAAATACTTTACATTGGTAAAATATCTAATTTATCCAATCATAAAATGTAGTTTAGATCAGGTTCCACAATTTCGACACTGTGCCAAAGGAGCCTTCAGAAAAACACTTTTTGAAGACGCAATTTGGTCACATTTTTCATAGCAACGTTTGTTGTTGCGTTTCTCGAAGCCCTCTAAATCCGCTACAGTGTTATAATTTGACTTTTATGACAACAGATAATTCGTACAACATGCATACGAAAATTAATTTAAAAAAAGGTTTAAACAGCTTCGTTTTCAAAAAACTCTACAAAATATAGTCCGGACTACAAGCCGAAAAGCCATATGTGGTATTATAAACATATACTGTATATGAAATATTTTTAGCTGCTTAGATACTCAAAGCCTTTTTGGCTAGTTTAGAAATGGGTTGCTTAATTTTTTCTCGAAATGCCTTGAATTTGTAAGAGGTTGGCTAAGGAAATCTAGAAAAAACTGTGTTGTGTTATGAGCTGTGTTATGAGAACTGAGAAAAGTTTTGTTATGAGAACTAAAAAATTAAAAAAAGTTGTGCTATGAGCGAAAGTCCGTTCATTTAGTCTCAGCTTTTTGTTTTTCTTAGCTGCGCAGCTTTAAGCTGCTCTAAAAATCTATGGAACAATTTTTGAAAATATATTTTCAAAATAAAAAAAACTGACAAAAAAAAATTTGTAAAATGTTGGAACCTGATCTAAACTACATTTTATTATTGGATATATTAGATATTTTATCACTATAAAATATTTTATATTAACCAATCATATTCCATCTAACTAACAACCCAGTTATTTGTTAGTGCTGAAATTACTTGTAATTTCAGCAACAGAGAGATTTGAATTTAACTTAGAAATTAGTTGCCTCTCCAAGAGAACTTTAGCAATCGCAATAAGCCAGTATACTCTAGATCTATTGAGCCTAGCAGAGACTAGTTAAACACCCTGAGACTAGTAGATATAAGAGTAAGATTAGGATCGGTATTAGACTAAGAAGTTGCACGAATCTATCCGGCCGAAAATAAGATAGCGTGACGAGCAGACGGTGTACCCTATCCGAAGTTACTCTATGAGTTAGACCATCAAATATAACTCATCTGGTGCAACCATAAGTCTCGAATAAGACCTTAGAAAACAAAATAGCTTAGTATTAACCAAAAATAGATTAAAAATTAGACAAAACATTTTCAAAATAATACACGACAATAATTTAATTGAAATGTCTCTACGACTCAATAGATCAGAGCCGCTATTCCGCACAATACGAGAAATACACGGTATTGGAAAAAGACCTCGGACAAGAGACGACATACGACTACATAGAAACTTACGATTTAGTTTCATGGTCGTACGGCAAAAGCCAACACAATTTTTTATATTTAGAATCTTACTAGCAATGAATTTAGATTTTCATTTGCAAACATAAAAACCTTGAAGGAAATATTCAATGATTATTTCAGGCGCTAGATAAAATAACTATTGTACAATAAAGATTGATAAAAAGATCTCAAATCGTTCCTTCCAACTCTGCAGTAATACATAAAACTATTTGAAAAAATATTTATTGAAAACCAAAAAATAATAATTAGTAGCACGACAATAAATTGTTAGTATATATAAATCATCCTGTTGTTCCAGCTTCATCACCTAAACATAACAGCACTCCAAAATCAACTAATATCATCAAAAACTAAAACCTTTTACCAAATAAATTTAAACTAATTTAACCTTAATTTTATTTAATCTTCAACCAGATCACCAAGGCTTTCCTTGGATCTAAATCAATTTTCTATCTTATAAATTTTAAATTCTGATCATCAAGGCTTTTTCTTCGATCAAAAAGAACAATTTTGTTCTCTCCCACCCATTTATCAAGTGTCTAACGTCCTCAAACGTCTTTCACTACCCAACCTTTTCAAAAGACCCAGGACTAATAGAAATTTTTAATCACGCTAACCATTCAAATTAGGCTAAACAGTGAAGAACTTCGGTTATTAATCCTTCACTTGAACCCTCCTCTTACCTGACCCAGGATAAATCTTAAACTTAGTAAGTTTAAAATAGTATCTAACGAACTACTTGCGTTCTAATTATACCTGAACCTTGTGGATCGATTTACTATTCTCCAACCCTTGAACACAATCACTACCCCT
This sequence comes from Symsagittifera roscoffensis, assembly GCF_963678635.1. Lineage (NCBI taxonomy): Eukaryota > Metazoa > Xenacoelomorpha > Acoela > Convolutidae > Symsagittifera > Symsagittifera roscoffensis. The sequence continues at coordinate 75,881,553 of NC_087065.1, read as the reverse complement.
AAGTAAGATTAAGTAAGTTAACACCTTAACATAGACTAGCCACGAGAAAGTAAAAATCATTCTTCGGAATTGATATAGTTTTATCTCCAACCCTGAACAAAAGACCCAGGTTAAGCTAACCAAAAAATCGTAAGGACTAACAGTCTATGACATTAAAATTTTTAATAACTTCTTGCATCCCTCATCCTAAACCTTATGTCATTGAAAAATTTAGGAAATAAACAAACAATCGTACTACACAATTGTAAAATAGACGACCAAAAATATGATCTTGTAATAACCCCACATACACAAACAGTTGGTTACATTCGAACAAAACGACAAACAACAAAAAGAAAAATTATAAGTAAGCAAAGACAAATAACACGAAAAAGATTTTCAAAAAATAAAAATTGCATTCTCCGAATCAGAAGTCAGTAGTCTCGACGCACTGTACAAATTAAACGAATCAGTAATCAAAAATTGCCCAATCCATGTTCAGTTATATTTTTCCGATTCAAAAACTCATCAAAAAGTCAAAAAGAGGATAAAATAGAAGAAAAAAGAAATATAAAAACAAACCAGTACATCTATACAATTGGAATCAACCAATTAGACATATTAATAATTATATATTAACAGTCATCAAACGAAAAAATGAGCAACACTCAAAGTGACGAAAGTCCAGAGGAAGAAGCAGTTTTTCCCTTTATTATAAATTCACTCAGTGATAGAGGTCAAACACGCTTTTGCAAAAATTTACTAGTAAATTTGTTTGAACCAGGAATCAGCCCATGCAAATCAGAATTCCCAGATATAAAAATCAAAAGACAAATTATAGAACATTATTTGAAAGACATATGTAACCTAACACAACAAAACGGAATCTACACCATAGAATTCAGCACACCAAGAAAACTTCATGGTAAATATGTTATCCAAAGAGACGATTTTGATTTAGAATTTTCAAAAGTATTCACAAAAGTAAGAAACGAAATCGCCGCATTCTCAACATTTTTAAACGCAATCCGTGAAAATTTTACCAATAATGATGTCTCACAAAACACAAAACATGATCCACAAAAAATACTAGTATGGTTTACAATCGGTTATTTTATACAAAAAATCGACTTAATTGAACAAGCTAGGAAAAATTTTAGACCCCAAAGTACCAATGACGACACGGTCATTGCAGAACAATCAGATTACGTTTGGAACCCCGAATGGTCTCATCCAGCATTTTTAAACTTCCCAGCAGATATCTCAAGTCAAGCAATAAGTACAATATCTTTTCACAAAGATTAAGTAAAAGTAATACCACTAAGAATTGATGCAACACCTTTAAATTATAATACATTTTTACCCGATACACGCGATAACAGCTTAAATTCAACAGTTATACATAATGAAAACCTCAATGGAACTAAAAATCTCACACAACAAGATATTCAAACCCCATCACACTTCATAAATGAAGAAATAGTCCAAACTACAGTAGCAACTACACAACAAAGTATCTCACCAGTACGTCCAAACCTCACAACACCAAAAAATACAAATACATTACTACCACAAGTAACCTTACAATCGACCGTTAAGCCTCGGTTGCTCCAAAATATTCACGTATGGATTATCAGACATATAGACCAATGACAAAACCGTCAAAAACACGAAAAACGTTCACAAGAAACAATTCTACAGAACACAACTATAATTATGTAAATCATTCAAAAACAAATCAACCCCCCGACAAAACATGCAAAACCTAAATCACGTATGTTCTCATTATTGGAATCTTCCATATACATCGACCAATTCAGCAAATTTCCAAGAAAATCCACACCCTCCACAGGATAATAGTGAAAATAACCCATTTTTTCAACAAAATAGGAATAAAACGCAAACACCTTATTACACAAAGTACTTATCATCTGACGATGATGATTATCATCAACCAGACATTTTTGCACCATATACAAAAGAATATCGAACACAAAGACCGCGACAATCCCAACCATCACAAAATATAAAGATTTACCCACAAAATCCAGCAGATATGCAACATCAACAACCAATGCATATACAAAACTCAAATAACGCACAATCTTTTCAACCTATACAATCACAAAACCCAATAACTATGCATTCATACCAACTAACTCAGATACAAAAACAAAATACCACTACCATATTTTTTACAACAACATGAAATAACAAAAAATCAACTGACAAATTTTTCACAAATGCCAAACGCCGCAGAATCACTACAGATGACTATGAATCTATACCTCATGGGTGGATCATCAATAACATCAAATAAACTACTGTTGTTTTTCACAGGCACAGACTCTGAATATTCTGTAGAAGACTATTTAAACGCAGTCACAGCAAATTTAATTTTAATCATAGGACTCGAACCAATTAATACGCCACTCCATCAAAATTGGATACATAGACGCACAGCGTTAATCCAAACAACACTAGATGGCGCAGCCCAAAAATGGTTTTCAGTACTACCTATAGAAATAAAATCAGATTGGAAAAGAAGATTCCCACAAGAATTTTCAAAATTGTTTGATTCTGAAAGAAACAAACAACATCAAAGAGTTTTATGCAACGAAATTCGCAGATTACCAAACGAAACAATCAAACAATTAGCAGTTCGAAACGAAACACTAGTTCGAAAAGCATATTCACTCAATACACATGACTACAAAAACACAAAAATGACAGAAATTTTAATGATGACCTTAACACCTCAATTAAGGAAAATAGCTATAAAAAAGAGAGCATCACAACCCTCATCCATTCGAGAACCAGATTTAGATTTTAGAAAATTAGTAGATAAATTAGAACAAGCAGAAATCACAATAAAACTCGAAGAAACAGAAAATCTAAAACTACAGTATGTTAATCGGATCGAAACAAATACCCCTCATATAAATAACAATACAAGGATCAGATACAGACCTGATTGAAAAAATCACTGAAACATTAAACATCTATGAAAAGAACCCAAACTTTAAAGGCAAACCATCTTTCAAGAAATGGTGTAGTTATTGCCGATTGTAGACAAAAACAACAAGATAATCAGAATAAACCTCAAAAGCATAAAGAACCAAATAAATCATTCTATCAATATATGAAAAAAAAGATCAAAACCTACCAAACAAGAATATACACAGTAATAATAGCTCTGGAAAACCACTCCCAGGCAAATCAAATTAATCAAGAAATCAATCACCATATAACCCCATTTAAAGAGGTAGATCGCCTGAACAAAAAAAATTCACGAAATTTCTCACAAAATAGATACAGTCGATCGAATACTCAAAATAACCAAAATAGAAATAACTATTCACGATCAAATTCCAACACAACAGAATTTGTTTCTGCATCCAGTTGCCATTCAAACCCAAGGAAGAGACACTATTCCAACAATAGATCACGAAACTCATCATACAACAGAAATAGAAACTATCCAAACAAAAGGAATAGAAGTTACTCCAACAATCGAAATCAGAACATCAAAATTGGATACATAGACGCACAGCGTTAATCCAAACAACACTAGATGGCGCAGCCCAAAAATGGTTTTCAGTACTACTTATAGAAATAAAATCAGATTGGAAAAGATTCACACAAGAATTTTCAAAATTGTTTGATCAGAACTATCCAACAATCGAAATAAGAACTATACAAACAACAGATCACGGAATATCTCATATAATCGATCAAATTATCAAAGATCAAACAATAATTATCATAATAGATCACAAAAGATTTCACAAAACACAAACTCAAGTTACAACAATAGATACAGAAATTATTCCCAATCACCCTATAGGAATAATAACCGTTACCCCGATTCTAAACATCGATACAGAAGTAACACACCAAAGCATCAAAGACACATCAACCAAGTGCAAACAAATGAAGAAACACCTTCAGACCCCCCAGGTATTAATAACACAGAAAATAATGAATTACAATTAAACCACATTAATTGTGAATCAACAGATACTGAAAGTGATACAGATAAAACCATTTCTGTAAATATGATAACAGTAGAAAACGACTATGAACCTATTATATATGAACAACTCTTTACTTCGCATATATATGAAAATCAATTGGAACTTCTTGATAAATATTACATTGGACCCATTAATAATAATACACAAACTACACAAGAAGTAAACGAAATTGATACGGTAATTAAACCTGATAAGAAAAACGAAACACAATGCTCAAACACAAAACATATTTATCAAAACATACAAAAAAAAACAACCGAGAGAAAAACTTTGGACGATCCAATTTCTCTTAGAAAGTCCAAGAAGTAAAGAATTTCAACCACCAGATCTTGAAATTGATTTTTTAATCGACTCAGGAGCAGAATCAAATATCATTAACATTCCCACATGGAGTGAAACCAAAACATTACATACGAATTTAACACCTCTTGAAACATCTAGTAAATTAGCAATAGCACAAGGATCAAAATAAGTAAAATATGGAAAAATCCAACTAATCCTTGTTCCAACAAGAACAATGGAACAAAACAAAATTTTGAATGAGCCATTTAAACAAACATTTCATATTACTGATATTAAGCACAATATCATTGGCATACCGTTTATAACTAAATATATACCAACAATAATTATCTCAAATAGTAAATTTCATATCAAAGATAAATATAAAAAAAACTAAAAACACAGCCTTAACATTCTTTCAAAGATTAAGCAAACAACCACCATTTTTCTCAAACTTTTACCCCAATTATAATCAAGAACAAAAACACCTGAAACCACTAACAGGAAACGTATATAATTTTTTATAAAAACAAATTCAACTGTACGACAAAAATCAAAACAAACAACAACTTTTTATGTCAGATTTTGAATTTTAACCCATTCAAAAATTTTTCAAAATTAAAAGATCATCCATAAAATACTTAAAAAACACAAATTCCGATAATATTTCACTACACGTGTATAATAATACAGCATATCAAAAAACAATACCCTTAAGACTATTAGGATATTGTGAAACAAACGCTACAACTTCACCTATAAATGAAGTAGCATATCGAGTAAATAATATATTACAATTATTAGATAGTTGTCAATCATTAATTCTTAACGAAGAATTATCCATAAATAATATAATAAGTAATGAAAAAAGAAATACAGACTACTTCACAAAAACACCATATTTTAAACCGACTTTTAATATAACAAATTACACAAAAGAACAACAAAAATTTTTAACAAAGTTTAATTTTCAACATTCACAAATAACACAAGATGAATTGGACAAATTAGCTAAACAACAAATCAAATACACCACAGTCTATGCAACATCAAAATTTGATGTTGGAAAAATTAGTCCCTCACTACACCTACCATTAAAATTTGACGCAGTTTTCAAAAAACAAAGAGCAAGTAAAGTACCGATTCACTTACACGAAAAGGTAATTAGATTACTTGATATTTTAGAACAATACGAAATTATATCACCAGTAAATACGGAAGAACAACCAAAAGGTAATACCTTCATCAACCCTGTTATCAATCTAGCAAAAAGTGAATCACAAAAAATAGTTTAGACGCTAGATATCTCAATTCACTAATTGACGAATCAAAATGTAATTGGCCCATTGAACCAATACAAGTTACCTTAACAAAGATAAATGGTAAGTACTTCACAACCGCAGATATGAATAGTGCTTACAATCAAATGCCACTAGATGAACAATCATGACGATTAACACAATTTGTTATTGGAAATCATCAATAGGAATTTGATCGATTATTCTATGGAATATCCATAGGCCCAGCAGCTTTTTCAGCTTTCTTGAGTAAAATTTTTAGACCACTAATACTCAAGAAAAATGCAATCACATATTTACAAGATGTTTTATGCAATCACAAACTAAAGACGAAATGTTTACAGTCTTAGAAAAATATCACAAAATACTTCAAAACGAAAATCTGAAAGCAGCCCCCGATAAATCACATTTCTTCTTAACACGCGTTAAATTTTTAGGACATAATATTGAACGAAACACTATCACCCCATTAAAATCACGCATTGATGCAACCCAAAAACTTCAACCACCTACAAATAAAAAGAAAATCGAAGAATTTCTTGGAATATTGAATTTCTTAATTAAATATGTTTACAAAATGCAATTATACTTAAGACCTTTTTATAACATCCTCAGACAACAAAATAATTTTGAATGGACCAGTGAACATCAAACACGATTTGAAGAAATTAAAAAACTTTTGACAGAACAAATTTCAAACACAATTCCAGATCCAAAACAACCATTCAATGCAATGTGCGTTGCTTCAATTTTTGGTATCGGCGCAGCATTATTACAAGCACATAGTGGAACAAATAAAATAAATCTTATATCAGCAAATTCACAATTATTCACGCAAGCCGAGCTAAGACTATCTACTCTAATGAGAGAATGTACAGCTATAAAATACACACTCACAGAATACGAATTTCTGATTCTTGGATCAAAACACCCAACAGTTTTATTTACAGATCATAAACCAATTATAATTCTTTTCACACAAAAATCAAATCCTAATCATAGAGTTCATAGATTTCAACTAATTTTAATGGACTTTCCAAACTTACATATATTTTGGACAGCAGGAAAAAACCTTGCATTACCAGATACATTAAGTAGAAATACGCCACTTGAATTACTTTCACGAAAAACCACAGTTGAAATGAAACAAAAGCAAAAGATGAAACATCACTCCGATTAGAATGCAAATACGCAGTAAAAACGGACATTGATCAATCACAAATAAATAATCTACAATATTTTTCACTCTACCTAGATTGCCAAATTAATCACTATGAAGTTGATTTATTAGGTACATCTACCTTTAAACCAATTCCATAGTCACAATGGATAAAAACTAATATTCAAAAAAAAAATCAAACAACAACCGCATAAAAAAGACCTTTTTCCATTAATTGAAAAAGAAATTTTAACCGATAAAATCAATTTATCAGGACCACAAACAAATGAATCAAAATACACTATAAATCAAGTTTTTAATCTCCATGACCCTCTTGACACAATTCCTTTGTCAAAACTAGAAATTGATAATATTTTTCTCCCACCAACAGAAAAAATTACACTGCAACTTTTAAAACAATACGAAAATTTTGACCCGGTAATTAGACAACTCAAATCATGGCACAAATATATAACAAAACCAGCAAAAGCTGATAGCACAATTTTAGGAAACAAAACACTCCTCCGATATTTCCGAAAATTTAATAATACATTAATCAATGAAAATACAGATCTTTTAGAATATCAATTAGATGATTCTAAAGTTCCCTGTCTTCCTTTAAGTATGATTCTGATAGCATTTAACATCTCCCATACACAAAACACAAAAGGACACATTGGATCAGAAAAGACATACTCAAACTTTACACAAAATTTTTACTTTCCAAATGCTCCAATTTGGATTAAAGTATTATGCAATGATTGTATAAAATGTCAATTGAACAAACTTATCCAAATCAAAAGCAAATAGCGCAAAAACAAGATTTTAAAGGACAAAGTTTTTTATTTTAACCATAGAATTTCATTTGACACTAGAGGACCAATTTCACCATCCTCTGAAGGAAATTCTTATATTCTGGTAAATGTTGATGCATTTACACAATACGTAGCACTCAACCCAGTACCACATTGTAATGCTTATTATGCCTACACAACACTTTACGAACACTGGATAGCTAAAATCGGATTACCCGAAATCCTAGTTACAGACAACCGTACAGAATTTATTAATAATGAAATCATCCTACTATGCCACTTATACAACATTAAACATAAACCACGTACATCTCATGCACCTTGGACAAACGGTTTATTCGAAGGTATGAACTGTTCATTACAAGAACATCTTAGATGTATCATTAATGGAAATGATACACGATACACAGAATGGTCAGCATATGTAAAATTATTTTCCTTGTCATACAATTCACAAATCACGACAACTCTAGGAATGTCACCATATGAAATGGTTTTTAACCAAAAGCCACGCAAACCAATAATGTTTACAGCAAACTCTCATAAAAACGCACAAGGTTATTGTCAACCAAATAAAGATTCAATATGCTATAATCTACCATTACACACACATGATGAAGATCATTTTCAACACCCACAAATTCTCAAATTAGCCTCCGGCACACATACCGAATGGATTTTAATTAGAGAAAAAAAGCATAATGAAATCTATCAAAAGGTAATAAAGAAATTGTTACAAAGGCAAAACATTAACAACCAAATTAATTCACGTTTTATGCCAGCCACAGATTTAAAAATTGGAACATTTGTTTTAGTAACTAATTTTAATACACAAAAAGGAATCTCCAAAAAAATACAACCATTTCGAAAAGGACCATATCAAATAATTGCCAAACCAACTGAATTAACATACAAACTCACAGATTCAACTAAAAAAGAAATTGTTTAACATCGAAACAATTTATTACCTTCTACCCAAAAGAATACGCATTACGCGAATTAACTCAATTATATTCTTTTACAGGTTTAAAAGTCATTCAAAACAGTACATATTCAGAACAAGAAATAAATGTACATGACGACATTCATCATAAACAAGACCAAAAACAAAACACAAAAACACCAGACTCAAAAATACCTCAAAAAGAAAGAAAAAACAGGAAAATGATAGAAAAAATCTTACCACAAGAACAAATAGAAAAATCAGAACACAGAGTTTCATCACGACTTAGAAATCAACCACATAAAATTTACAAAACATTCATCTCACAATCTAAAATATTGAAGAAAGTTGAATTTCAAAAACAACTTTAATTTTAAAAACTAATAATTAGTCCAGCTCTAGTCATTTTGAACTTTCACATTTTCAAGATAACACGCTGAAAATCACGCAACAATTCTAGTTCAAATTCAGCCAATAGGATTCTCTCAAATCCGTCACCTTCAATATCTCTAACACAAAGCTACTAGCCGATAGATAATAATCTCCAGGCATATCTATAACTATAACTTTCCAACCTCCAGGTCAAAAATAAGCAACTTGCTAAAATTTGACAACTAAAATAAACACCACCATAATATTACAGCCCTCCCCTATCAAATAATGCAAAGATCAACAATATTTTCCCACATTAGACCTCAATTGCCCTCCAACCAAAAATGGCAAATTAGCCTAAAGTAAAAAAGGACCATGATCATTTGGCCTAAAGTACAAATATTTAAAAAAAACCCCAGAATACCCAACAAAAAAAAACAAAGCAAAGAAGACCTCCCGAGCACCATAAAATTAGCCTCCAACAATTTTCAACAAAACTCAACCCACTTGTCAAAAAATCAATAAATTTTCCGACCACACTTGAGTTCCGACCCAGAAGTTCGAAAAAAAATTCGACAAACGAATCATTTCTCAAATGCTTCTCTTTTTAACAGTCGATACCTTAAAAAAAATCATAAACCTTTTCATAAAATTTTTCATTCTATTTAAACTTTTGCTAATATTTTTTGTTGAAACTTTTGAAGCCCTAATAATCATTTTGATAATTTTTTGCAATCTTTTTTTAATTTTCTACTCCGTATTTGAAATATATCTTCATTTTTCCTAAATCATTGACCGCATTCACAGGTACGATAATTCAAAGTCTATTTAAATGATACGAACAATTTTTAGTAGAACAGTTGTTTTTTTTCTATTCGTAATTTTTATCACATTTCTATCATCCCATATTCTGACAATGTGCAAATGTGTAAGAAAGGTAATAGTTACATTCGCCCTAGCAACCATACTTTTAATTCTTTTTATCGAAGAATATTACAATAAACATAAATCTTCCCAATAAGATGCAGATTAATCAGTCACATTACCAAAATTGCTAACCAACCACCACCAAAACAGTCTTCATCGATATCTTCCCAAGAAAACCCAGTCAGACCTACAACTGCCCAAAACTCCCAAACATCCACACGAATTTCTTTTCAAGACAATCCATACACTTTCGAAGAACGACACGCCCGTTTATCCGAACCACTAGAACCAGTTCAGCGACAAGCATCCCTAAGTGAACCAACATATAATTTGTACCCCAAATTACCACAAGATTTAAATAGAAGAAGAAATGATAGTCAAAATCAAATTGTAGTTGAAGTAAATAGACAAATTATACATCCTCGAAGAAAAAGAAATTTTCAAACTCCCAGAGTTCATTTTGATATACCCCAGTCACCAACATCAACCACTTCAGAAAATTCAAGCAGTACACTGCCAGAAACTCCTACACTCCTTTCACAACATAGCACCTCCAATATACCCTCAGTCTACCTAGGTTCAACCCCCACATCACAGCAAATCCGAGAAAACCCTTTTAATCCCCCAGACACGACAGAAAGACTACCATATTGGACAACACTTTCATATACACCAGGTGAACCGAACATAGTAAATGAACCAATAGATATTTCTTGTGATACAACACTATCATCATTACCAGAAACACTATCACTCCCGTCAACATCATCATTAAGTCAAATCTCAATGACACTTTTCCTTTTAAATTTCCCAGACGACTACTCGACGCTAGCTATCGAGAACAATCATTGTCAAGTATCCTTTTACGGTTAGATTCGAACACTTTCGTAGCACCTCTCCCATTATTTGGACAACATCAAGAAAGTAACCGACTCCATAGTTGGGCACTTAATAGATTACAATATAGACAAGATATCCACGACGATATCCGAGAACATAACATACAAATACTTCAACAAAACAGTCTCCAACTAAAATTTGAAATCACAATCAGACTTACTAATATTGTTCAACACCCTTTTCGCCTAAGTCCACCAAACATAACAGCTCAATCACTACCTCCTCCATTACAGATTACTTGATATTTTAGAACAATACAAAATTATCTCACCAGTAAATAAAGAAGAACAACCAAAAGGTAACACATTTATTAACCCTGCTATCATCCTAGCAAAAGGAGAATCATTAAAAATAGTTTTAGACGCTAGATACCTCAATTCACTAATAGACGAATCGAAATGCAATTGGCCTATTGAACCAATACAAGTTATTTTAACAAAAATAAACGGAAAATACTTTACAACTGCAGATATGAATAGTGCATACAATCAAATGCCACTAGATGAACAATTACGACGTTTAACACAATTTGTTATTGGAAATCAACAATATGAATTCAAGCGCCTATTCTATGGAATTTCCATAGGACCAGCAGCCTTTTCAGCTTTTATGAGCAAAATTTTCAGACCACTAATACTCAAGAAAAACGCAATCACCTATTTAGACGTTGTTTTTATGCAATCACAGACAAAAGAAGAAATGCTTACAGTTTTAGAACACATATTTTACCCATAGTTTTATTTAAAGTCTTTTATGACTGTAACAAAATGATGCCAATTTAAATACAAGTTGAGCTTAATTTTAAACTCTACACGTAGGTATCTTTTTTCAATTAGATGAAAAACTTGAAACTTTTGCAATTTTTTTTCAAAAACGTTGAAATTTTTGCAATTCGCCCCAAAAACTTGACTTTTTCCGAAGTTTCAGTAAGCCTCAGGGAAGTATCAGCTAAACTGAGTAATTTTTTAAAAAGTAAGATTATCCAATAAATTAGTTATTAGGTCAACGTATATCAAAACTATCGTGTTTTGAAGTTTTTTGAAAAAATTTTCAAATTTTTTTGATAAAAATTCCAAGGCTTTGCACATCTTACCATGAACCAAAAAACCATAATTATACCTTCATTACACAAAACACAAAATACACGCAATACTCACCAATTACATAACACGCGCCGAGACTTTGCGAAAAAACTAGACGTCTCCACACAAATTCGAAAAAACACCGTTTTTCTTACCATTCTCTTACCATCAGACTGGAAGCTTACCATTGTCTATCTTAATAAATTGGAAAATCTATTCCAACCATTCTATTTTACCATTCTATTCCCTATACCAAAACATATTTTACCCATAGTTTTTTTTAAAAGTTTTTTATCACTGTAACAACATGATGCCAATTAAAATACAAGTTGAGCCTAATTTTAAACTCTACACGTAGGTATCTTTTTTCAATTAGATCAGAAGCAACAAAAAATCAGCTAAAACTTCGAAGTTTCTGCAACTCTTCACAAAAACTTGAAATTTTTGCTATTTTTTTCCAAAAACGTTGAAGTTTTTGCAATTTGCCCTAAAAACTTGACTTTTTTTGAATTTTTAGTAAGTCTCAGCAAAGTTTCAGCTAAACTGAGTAATGTTTTAAAAAGTAAGATTATCCAATAAATTAGTTATTAGGTCAACGTATATCAAAACTATCGTAATACGAAGTTTTTTGAAAAAAATTTTCAAATTTTTTTGATAAAAATTCCAAGGTTTTGCACATCTTACCATCGACTTACCATGAACCGAAAATCCATAATTATACCTTCATTAAAAAATATACACGCCATACTCACCAATTACATAACACGCGCCGAGACGTTGCGAAAAAACTAGACGTTTCCACACAAATTCCAAAAAAACACCGTTTTTCTTACCATTCTCTTACCATCAGACTGAAACCTTACCATTTCTTATCTTAATACACTCTTTAAAAAACAATGGGAAACTTGATTCCTATCTTAAGGAGTTCCTAATTCCCTAAGATGAATCTTAAACGCCGAATCTTAAACTTTGGTAAACCCGGGCGCCAAAAGTTTTTTTCTCGAAAGCAATCCTCTTAACATCTGAAAATCTGAAACTTATAACCAATTTTAATACATTGGAAAACCTATTCTCACGTATTACACCAATGAAACTTACCAGTTAGATAACGCGCGCCGAAATTTTTGCGAAAAAGCTAGTAATTTCCTCACACAATCCAGGAAAAAATACCGTTTTTCTTATCATTCTCCTAACATCACACTGAAACCATTGCCTGTCTTAATAAATTGGAAAACCTATTCCAACCATTCTATTTTACCATTCTATTCCCTATATCAAAACATATTTTACCCATAGTTTTATTCAAAGTTTTTAATCACTGTAACAACATGATGCCAATTAAAATACAAGTTGAGCTTAATTTTAAACTGTACACGTAGGTATTTTTTCTCAATTAGGTCAAAAACAACTAAAAATTAGCTGAAACTTCGAAAATCTGCAATTCTTTCCAAAATTTTGAAATTTTAGCAACTCTTTCCGTAAAACTTTGGAATTTTTGCAATTTGCCACCGAAAAAATTTTTGCGATTTTATCCAAAAACTTGTTTTTGTTTTTCTGTCGAAGTATCAGTTGTCTTCAGCAAAATTTCAGCTAGAAGGAGTAATGCTCTAAAAAGTAAGATCATCTAATAAATTAAATATTAGGTCAACTTTTATCAAAACTATCGTGTTTTGAATTTTTTTGAAAAAAATTTCAATTTTTTTGATAAAAATTCCAAGGTTTTGCACATCTTACCATCGACTTACCATGAACCAAAAAACATAATAATACCTTCATTACACAATATACACGCCATGCTTGTTAATTACATAACGCGCGCCGAGATTTTTGCGAAAAACTATACGTTTCCACACAAAATCTAAAAAAAAATACAGTTTTTCTAATGATTCTCTTACCATCAGACTGAAACCATACAATTCCCTCCTTAATACATTGGGAAACCATTTCCCGACCTTAATGAATTCATAATTGCTTGCAGTGTATTTCTAATCCTTTTGCATAGGGAAATCTATACAATATCCTTTTACATGGGAAAATCGGGCGCCAAATCTTAAGCATCGGTAAAATCGGGCGCCAAAAATTTTTTTCTCGAAACATATCATCTTACCATCTGAAACTTTGAAACATATAACCAATCTTAATACCTTGGAAAATCAAATTACACGTTATTCACATATGATATTTACCAATTAGATAACGTGCGCCGAAATTTTTGCAAAAAATTGGACATTTCCGCACGAAATTAAATAAAAAAACGTTTTTCTTACCATTCTCTTACCATCACACTAAAACCTTACCATTTCCTATCTTAATACACTCTTAATAAAACAATGGGAAAGTATTCCCTATCTTAATGAGTTCCTAATTCCCTACAATGAATTTCTATCCTCATACATAGGGAAATCTATGCACTATCCTAATACACGGGAAATTCGGGCGCAGAATCTTACACATCGGTAAAATCGGGTGCCAAAATTTTTTTCTCATAACTTATCATCTTACCATCTGAAACTCTGAAACCTATAACCAATCCTAAAACACTGGAAAATCAATTCCCAAGCATTACACCAATGATATTTACCAGTTAGATAACGTGCGCCGAAGTTTAAGCGAAAAGTTAGACATTTCCGCACGAAATTAAATAAAAAACTGATTTTCTTACCATTCTCTTACCATGACACTGAAACCTTACCATTACCTATCTTAATACACTCTTAATAAAACAATGGGAAAACCTATTCCCTATCTTGATGAGTTCCTAATTCCCTTAAATGAATTTCTAATCCTTGTACATAGGGAAATCTAAACACTTTCCTAAGACTTGAGAAATTCGGGCGCCGAATCTTAACTTTGGTAAACCCGGACGCCAAAAAAATTTTTCTCGAAAGCCATCCTCTTAACATCTGAAAATCTGAAACTTATAACCAATTTTAATATATTGGAAAATCTATTCTCACGTATTACACCAATGAAACTTACCAGTTAGATAACGCGCGCCGAAATTTTTGCGAAAAAGCTAGACATTTCACACAATCCAGAAAAAAATACCGTTTTTTTATCATTCTCATAACATCACACTGAACCCATTGCCTATCTTAATAAATTGAAAAACCTATTCCAACCTTTCTATTTTACCAGTCAATGTGGATCTGGAGGACTTGAAGATTACAGGCCCTCACGGACCAACATGGCAAAGTTGAAACTGGAAGGACAACTCAGCGTGGTCGAGTACAGTCGAGTCACTCTGCCGGAATCGGTCCACATGGGAGATCCAGCAGCAGGTTATGTGGAGATGTTGAAAGCGAGAAACTCCGCGAGAGGGCACCTGATGGCTTGGAGCGAGAAGCGAGCCATGCAGGAATATCTGAAAGAGCTTACGGAGAATGCAAACTTAAATCGGAAAGAATACGGCACGGTAATGTCCTCTGAAGCGAACGAAATCGCATTGGAAAAACTACTAGAAATTTCCTGGAGGGCGGCCCTCCGGAGATACTTTGACGAGTCGATGCATGCACCTGCGACGGTGGCTGCATACCTGGCTCATCCTTGCATGAGAACTGATCTGCGAGTACGGTTGGCTTGGTGCTTGATGGGCATCAAGAAGGCGGAATATGAAGCCAGTAATGATTCGAAATCACGGGAACAGGAGCTGGAGTTGATGGAAGCTCTGCGAGCGTTGATTTCAAAAGACGATTCTGCGATAGCATGCGCTAAGCGTTGTGCCATTCTGCCAGATGGCACAGCACAACCTTCCGGCGACGTAAAAAAGGACGACTAAAGGCCTTATGAACGAAAAAGTGTTGCGAAGGAGGGTCAGAATATTCTAGAATTTTTATTTTTAAAATTTCGATTGAAGAGTGAATATTTCTGAGAAATAGAAAAAGACGGCCATTTTGACTAAAAAAAAGACGGGAAATCAGAACAACGACAGATATGTGGAAAACAGTCGTACCAGAGACGAAAAATTACGAAGCCTCTTATCGTGGCAATAACACACGATAAGAACCTTAGCGACGGATATTCGTGGAGAAAGAGGCTTCAGTGGGGGAAGAAATATACCACGGAACCCTCCCGGGACACGAAATATAAGAGATAAGAGCGTTATCTCAAGAATATTACGGGAGCGGAGGCTTGGTCCCCCAGAGACTGTCTATGTGAAGGGACTGTGTAGACTGACTGTATAGCTGCTGTAATGTCATAGATCTTAATTAACACCGTTATTATCTGATATTTCAGAATATGAGTAGCTAGAAAAAGGAAAGGGTCAATCCATCTGCAATGGATTTAATATAAAACTGTCACACAAAAACATGTTAAAATAGGTTGTTCGAGCCGTGTTTTTAATGACAATCACGTAGTCTGAGGATCCGAGACTCAGCTATGTGGTTGTGTTCGCATGTAAACGAAAGCTGATCAAGGGTCGTTTGACTGATGGCCTAAAAATGGTAACTTCTTACTTTGCCCTAGACAGACCAGAAAATCAACTGGCAAGGTCGAGACGGTGAAAAACGAGTAGAATTAAGGTAACTGACGCCTGCCAGTCATTAATAGGTACTTTTTCTACGCTCCGTCGCTGTGTGATATTTGGGCGAATGTTACATAGACGTTTTTATGGCGCTCCTGGGTGGGCTGTTAAAGGCATGAAACCATCATGATCAGCAAGCGTTTCAGCGACGAACCCTCCGCTCCGGGCGTATGCCCGAGTTAGAGGCCTTAATGACCGTTGTTGTACTAGGGGGAAGGTGCGTACCCTCCGTCTAGTGCAATTTAGTTTTTAACTTAGTTAACACCGAAAATTCCTGGATCCGGAGGGTTAGGTGGGAAATCTAGAGCCCGCTTGTCCTGAGGTCCCAGGACCAAAAACAATTAAAGAGAAAGCGTAAAACCGAACAAAAATAGTGTATAACCAAGAAAAAGCCAAAAATAAATTTATTTAAAAACAAAAAGTACAAAAAACAGTAAAAAATACAAAAAAGACCAAAAACAGTAAAAAACATAAAGTGACAGTTTATATGTTGTTTCCGGACGAGATGTGATCTGCCTTCCTATTTGTTGTTGTTTCAGATTGATTTATATCGTTTCTGATAGAAAGATTGTGTGTTTTGGTGAAGGGTTGGATACCCTCCCTCGAGTGTAATTTGAGTGTTTAAGCACGTTAATGGTGATTTTGCCGGTGACCGGAGGGTAGAGTGGCAAGCTGACCGACGTGTTCCACGCTCAACAGGGACATCAAGGGCAACATCCGCAACGACTGTTGGGTATCGTTGAAGCAATTTTAGTATCGTTCGGGTTCTATTTCATTAAAACTTAAGTGGTGGGAGGCACGATTGGCGCGGTCCGATTGTACCCTCCATCGATTACAAATTTCCGAGTTAAGGGTCTTAATTCGGGTGTTTTGGTGCAAAGGAGGGTATAGTACTATTCATTAACGACTATTAATAGATTATTATCCTTATTATATATTACTTATCTCCTATTTAGACACAAGAAACACCCAATTTTTGTCGAAAATTACCAATTTTCGACCAAACTGTAGACCCCCAAATTTTCGGATATCCGAGCTTTTCCGATAGGCAAAAAGCTTTTATATAGAGAGTAGCTACGTATTTCGATCCCCTTCACTAAAGAAACCGCGTGAGCAAAGACTCAGTAGAAGTTAGAAAAACTGAAATTTTTCGATAAAAATTTTGATAATTTTCTGTAATTTGTCAATCTGTTTTGGGGATCGAGTTTTTGAGTTTTTGGAGTTAGAGCAATAAAATTTTTTGCGTTGGGAGCGTGCTAGCATAACGTGCTCAGTTACTAGAGAAATTTTTGGGTAACCCTCCGAGTAGCTCCGTGGATAGAGCTAACGACTTAAGGTTTGGAAAAGGAAGGAATCGGAGGGTCCAAATTTGATAGTTTTTGGCCAAATTTTTGTTTCTTAACCAATTTTGGTCCGGTTTTTTGCATTATTCCAGTGCCGTACAGGGCTACTACGCTCATTTCGAGTATTTTTAGGCACTTTCGACCGGAATTGCGGAAAAAGTCTTTCAGAACCTATATAGGCTATATAAGCTAGTGGGAGAACCTCCTAAGCGAGATCAAAAAAATTTGAAAATTTTGGAGGTACCCTCCGAAGTAACCCTCCGGAGCATACCAAGCATCTTATTGACCCTCCTTAGTAAATTTAGGGGGACCCTCCGAAGTAACTCGGGTGATTAAGGGACCCTCCGAAGTAACTTGGGTGATTAAGGTACCCTCCGAAGTAACTTGGGTGATCAAGGTACCCTCCGAGGTAACCCTCCGGAGTGTCTTAAACCTTCTAACGATCTTCCTTGTTAGAGACTTGAGTAAACATTCTGTGGCAATTTGGGAAACGGAAAATTTCCATTTAATTAGGATCATATTAGGATATTTGGCGTGCTTACCAGGATCATAAGAACCCATTTTGACCCGGAAATTCGTGATCAACTTTGGATTCTACATTGGGTGTATCAGAAGTACCCGAACAAAATTTTTTTTGATTGTGATTTTGGTTGTGTGGTTGCCTTGAGCTACTTAATAGGAAAGTTCGGGCAATCCGGGAACAAATAAAGGAAGACCTCGGTGGGTGTATTAGGCAAATACACACCCACTTGAGAAGAAAAATTGTTCCCTACTCTCGTGCACTTGGAGCAGTCCGAGTGTGGGAGAGCTTTTTCATAGACGTTTTTATGGCGCTCCTGGCGCTCCTGGACTTGACGAATTTTCGATCAGAGGTTGCCTTGAGCTACTTAGTAGGACAGCTCGGGCAATCGCAGGACACCCAAAAGAAGACCTCGGTGGATGTATTAGGCAGATACACACCCACTTGAGAAGAATGTGTCCTGGGCTTCGTTCTTTCGGATCGTTCCGATTGGGGGAAGTCTTTTTCTTTAAGACTAAGTTTTATTGATCTGTTTCTGAATCATCACTGCTTTTTATCAAAAATTGTTTAATTTTAACAAAGCAGTGACTTGATAAATTGTGTGGCGATAAATTGATACTGACAAAAGGTCGCTGTCACCTGTAGGATATTCTTATCTGACTATCTATTGTGTTTGGTGTGTTGATTATATCTTGTGGAAACTTAGTGATACTGTTATACTACACAACAGGGTTGAGTTAGCATTATATCAATACTGGGTAGACCCTGTGTGTAACTTTAGCTGAGCCACTAGCTTAGTCGTGGGAGATCTAAGAGACATTTTGATACTGACGGAATCGGGTAGGCAGCGTTAAGTGATTTAACTAAATCTTGTTTGTGGTACGTTTGCATTGCCGTCAAATTACGAATATTTTCATTTTGTTAAAAACTATGCAGCGCAGGGACTCGCTAGGATCGACTACTAAAATTCCCAGGCTAAGCAAGGGAAGCACGCGGAAATTTAAAACCAGGTGTAGCCAAACCTCGTTTAGCAGCGCTTCCGACGCGTTTGCTGAAGACGAATCGACTAAAGGTCAACCTGATCTTTCAGTGAGCGAAATGAAACTAAGGAGCGAGAAAAATCTCGATGGCAATCAAGGCCGGAGCGCCGAGGCCGGGCCTGAGAGCGAAACGCTGGTGGATCCCTTTGACGAAGGGGAGCGAACGCTCATTCGACCCGACTTTGAGCCAGACGAGGTCCTCGAATGGAAGGAAGTCGAGAGGACAGAGGAGACCTCGGAGCGTCCCGAGGTCGAACCTCGGGAGGAAGTGTTGTACAGGGGAATGTCCAAATCAGAGACTAAGAGCTATAAATGGAGAAAGGAACCTTCACATCCGACAAGTACACACTCATCTTTGGCCAAACAGAGCAACAACGCGATGATGTCGAGTATGAGTCCGGGTGAAGAGCAGACGTTCTCGAAGGCAAAGAAAAGTTGGAAGTCTTTGTACAATGAGCGCATGACGTCGCTACAAGCCGGAGGTCTATCCTCTAGTTACGACCAACCGGAAATAACCCATCCGGATGTGAACTTCACACCGTGCCCAAGGAACGACATGAGCAGGGAGGCGTCTTCTGCCTCGCCGACCAGGCCTATGTCAGATGGGATAACGATGGGAGCATCATCAACGTTTGACAGACTGATGACGTCAATGCACAAGCAAAAGGGCGGTGCGTCATCGAGTACTAGGCTACAGCCACAGTTGACCTCGTCTTCTCTGGGGCTAACCCCGCCATTGGGGGCAGCTGGTGACATAAGTGACATGTTCGCTGGTGTGATGAATGGCCTGGATGAATTGAGGCGGGACATGACTAAGAGGATAGATCAAGTTGACGAGAGAGCTCACCATGGTCGAGAGAGTTTGAAAGATGAGTTAACGCACGTGAAGTCGCAGGCGAGGTTTGATCAGGCTCAATTGATTCGTAACACCGATCAATGCCTGGCTGAGAGCCTGGCACAGGCAAACAAAGAGTCAGAGGAAAAAGAGGCTAGGATGACAAGAGAGATCGAGCGATTATTAAATGATCATGATAATACCTACGCCCAAACGATGACTGGCCTGGAAAAGAGGTTGGACGCCAAATCTGACTTAATGATGCGGAAGCTTGACGCTATCCTGAATGGGAGTAGTTGGCAGGAGCATTCCAACTCAAGGGAGCGCTCACGCCATGCGAATGTTGGAGATGGTACGGGCAACAGTGCCAGAGCCCAGCAAGGCTCGAGAACGAACTACGAACATAGAAACAAGGAGCGGCCAAGGGCAGCCCCGCAGAGGCCTGGCTGGACGAATCCAGTCCCGCCGGAGGCAGATGCCACCCCGGAGACAAGATTGCCAACCGTGCCACAAGTCAGTTCAGTACCAGATCTGACTACAGTCTCACAGGACACAACGATGTATGCCTCGATGTTTGAGCCTCTGAACAGATCTCTCGAAACATTCATCACCAAGCTCTCGAAGTCAACCGAGAGAGGAGAGAGGTCAAGAAGGACACTGAAAAAGCCGAAGTCATATAAAGACGAGTCAGACGGCTGCATTGATACTTGGATAGAGGTGATGAAGTTACACTTTGAGGAAGAGAATCTCTCCAAGAAACAAGAGTGCAGCGCGCTGACGAGCAACCTGGAGGGTACTGCATTAAGTTGTGTAATGGCGAAAAGAGCCAATGAGAGAGACAGCGCTCGCAAGATATTCGACATCCTGCTGAATCGTTTCGGCTCTGGAGTACAAGGGCATCAGGCTATGGTGAAGTTCGAGAAGAGGCAACTCAGGAGAAGCAACCCGGATGAGAGAATATCCGGGCGAAACTTGGCGATTGCTTCGAAATTCATGGATGGAGTAAGGAGTGAGGAGTTGAAGACGATGTTGGCCACTCACTTCACCCTGTCCCTTGACCAGGTACCCACGCCTGACGACTTGCGTATGAAGTCACGCGAGTATTTACTCATAAAACCAAGGGCGCAAAACCGTTACAGCAATTATGGCAACTATAGCGGGATAAACACTGGTGCGAATTCCAGTTGGTACAAACCTCGCGATGACATGGACAAGAGGAGGTCGTGTGCGAATTGTGGTTCGATGGACCATCACGTTTCTGCGTGTTCTGCATACAAACAGAACATGAAGGCCATAGGCTACTTTCTCGAGGACGCCGACGCGATCGACGAGGATCATGAAGAGTACGTCAGAGGGCTCATCATGAAATATGGTCCGAGGTGTTTCTTCTGTAATTTGGAGGGACACTTCAAGTCGGATTGTACTCAATTTTGGGACGCAGTAGCGGACGCGAAACATCCCCGCCACGAGGAGGCGCTTTCGGGTGTCAAGGCCAGTCGAGCACGTCTGATGAACGAGGCTGAATCTCGGAGAAAGGAGACGACACCGAGCACCTTCACGACCAAAAAGGTTAAGACATGGCCTGACGAGGTGGTAGCCTCGAACCTCGAAGCAGAGTCGTCTAGCCCACTCAAGGTGGATTACGGCCTGGCGGCAAGGACAGCGCTGCAGAATGTCAAACAGGACCTAGCCACGAAAGAAGTGGAGCAATGGGTAAGGTCGGAGCTGGAGAGCACAGATCTTCGGGAAAGTCTTAATGTCCTGGGTAAAACGACAGAAGCAGAAGACAAAGAGGAACCAAAAAAACAAGGACTAAAACTGAACGTTATATCTGGTAAGACTTTCGGCATGACGAAGGCGGGGACCAAAATAATGTCCATCATCTCAGTCGCAGGGCACCAGGTGGTCAAGAACTTGAGTGAGCCATCCGAGATTACACTAGTCCACCTGGACATCTATGCCGACTACCTGAAGGAGAAGGATCCCAAACTGGACTCCAGGGCAGTGCGAGCGCTGCTCACAACGGGAGGTCCGAGGCTGATGAAAGTGGACGGACATTATATCGATGTCCATGGCCCTTACCCGATCCTGATGAATGTGGATGGCATCAATATCTATACGAAAGCTCACATAACTGATGCGAACGATCAGGTTGGCCGGATATACATTGGTCAAGAGGAGCTGAAGGTCAGAAGAATCGGACACAACGCGATGCTCGAACAAGATGCGGTGCATATTGGTTGCGAGGCCGATCTGGCCGCACACGTTCTGGACGTGCAAGGCAGACAACTTTCAGTAAAGGGACTGCTAGACACGGGAGCAGTGGTTAGTGTCATGCCAGTCAAAACTTGGACCGACATGGGTTTCGAAAGGTCGGATCTCATACCGACAAACATCAGGTTGGCAGCTGCCAATCAGGGAGCGATCTATGTCGCCGGACGAACCCCGATCATTTCACTGCAGCTCGGAGGAAGACATCTTTGGATGAGCTTCCTAGTAGTAGAGAATTTGGACGAATCCGACCAGTTCATCCTAGGAAGGGATTTCGTTCGCAACTTTGACGTCACGATCGATCTCAATGACGGATTGATTAGGATCAAGGATCCTGAGAGAAAGTATGAGAAAAGACCCCTTAATAAGATCTTAATTAATCAGGCCAAGGTGCCGATTTTTCTGGATCGAAAAGTTAGATTAAAACCGAACCAAGCCGTAGTAGCGACGTTTAGGATGAGGAACATGAATGAACTCAGCAATGACAGACAGGTGTGTCTGGTACCAAATCCAAACAGTAAAAGCTCGGCTAATTTAGGAAGAAGCTTCTCACTCACTCAGAGCGGACTGTGTGTGAGTGTGTTATTGAACACAGAAGCAACAACAGTGACAATACAGAGGGGAAAGAAACTTGGCTACGCTTTGCCTCTGAACACAGACTTTCAGAGTGTGGAGAACTTGAAAAAGTTTGATGTAACTAAATGTCCATTGCATGCGAACCAAGAATGTATAATGAAAAGAGTGAATGAATTGAAATCTTCTAGGAAATTGTTTTCAATGAAGTCGGAAACAGATGATGGGCTGTCTAGTTGTTCCAACTTCCCTGAGAGACCGACGGAGGCAGAGTTGGCAGTGAATAAACCTGTCCTACCTGAGATAGAACATCTGAAGGGTAAAATATCAGACAAGGAACTAGATTTGCTCAGAGCGGTGCTAAATCGGAACGCAGACGTTTTTTCGAAACATAGGGCTGACATAGGTTGTTGCAATTTTGTAGAGCACGAGATTGAGATAGAAGAGGGCTCGGTACCTCATAGGGAAGGGGCGAGAAGAATGACCCCAAACAAGTCAGAAGCGTGTAGGAAGGAAATCGAGATGTTAATGGAGTACGACATGATCGAGCCGTCGAAGTCTCCATGGGCTTGTGGTGTGGTTATGGCGAAAAAGAAAGGGGGACAACTCAGATTTTGTTGTGATTTCCGTTATCTGAACGCAGTGACTATAAAGGACGCATACCCGATTCCCCGCATCGATGAGAGCCTGTCCAAGCTGGGAGACGCGAAGTTTTTCACGACGTTGGATCTGGGCTCTGCATTCTGGCAAGTGCCACTTAGAAGGCAAGATCGAGAGAAGACAGGCTTCGCGTGTGAGCTGGGACTGTTCCAGTGGAAGAGGATGCCATTCGGATTGTGCAACGCGACGGCCACATTCCAGCGACTAATGGCCCAGGCACTCACGAGTGTCACTAAGAAATACGGGAATCTCATCATGTGTTATGTCGATGATGTCGTGATTGCAACACCAACCTTAGAAGACCACATAGAGAGGTTGGAGGAGGTGTTTTCTTGCATGAAGCAGGCGGGTCTGAAATGCAAACCCTCTAAGTGTGAAATCCTCAGGGATTCCATAAAGTATCTGGGCCGCCTGGTTGACAAACATGGAGTGAGACCAGATCCCGAAGCGGTTGAAGCGGTGCTGACCTGGAAGGCACCTAAAACAGATACACAGCTGATGAGTTTTCTGGGATTCGCCAATTATTATCGAGAGTTCATCAAGGGGTATGCTGACAAAATATACCCCATGCAGAGGTTGATGAGAAACAAGGGCAAAAAGTTCACCTGGACTGATGAGGCACAAGTTTCATTTGAAAACATCAAGCGTGAACTTTGCGAGGCACCGGTCCTCGGCATGCCAACAGAGAAGGGGATGTTCGTGCTGGACACGGATGCATCAGTGGTTGCGATATCGGGCATACTTCACCAGGAGCAGGAGTGGAACGGGAGAACGGTTTTTCGTCCGATAGCCTACGGGAGTAAAGTCCTGAGTAATACTGAAATGAAGTACGGCGCACCAAAAGCGGAGATGTTTGCGGTGATCACTTTCGTGGAAAAATACAGGGCCTACTTGGGGAGTGCTCCCTTCAAGTTACGTGTGGCTAATCGTGCCCTTGCCTGGCTGAAAACCTATTCGATGGACCAAAGCTATATTGGTCGTTGGATCGTGCGCCTAGATGGATACCACATGATCATAGAGCACCGTACCCGTGACAAGCACCAGAACGCAGATAGCCTCAGTAAAAAGACAGAATTTTATGAGCGCCTCGAGGAGAAACAGGCTAACCAATCAGAGATCAAAGACGGGTTTTCCTTTCTGGACAAAGAAACCTACGACAAACTGCCACTTACTAGGTGGTTAGACAAGTCAGGACATCCTATACCTGGACACCCTGACCTTCCAGTGGAGACGGCCGCGGAGATAAAGCTTTTAGCCAGAGGCGAGCCCGTTCCGTTGGATCTGCTAGTCCGATCCAACTTGGTACAGCAAGAACTAACCAGGCTGGGTATAAACAGCATGGCTCTATTGAACAAGACGGTGAACGTGGCGCCGGACGTCATGGGAAAACTCCGTGACTTGTTGGACAGGGAAGTGGATAGGCATGATCGTGAATGGATGGAGACCATGCAGCGGTTGACTATCACCGAGAGAACGGAGAAGAGGCCAGTGTCCATTCGCAGCCGAGGCGTTGAACGGGATTGCAGGTCGATTGTCAACCAGCTGGTGAGCTCGATGCCGAAGGAAGTCTTGTTCACTGAATATGGAACACTGAATCAGAACCAAACTACTGAGGAAGTCAGGATCAGGTCGAAATCTAGCTTCACGAGGAGAGTGCACTTCACGGATGCAAAAGAGGAATACGAGCCAAGCCCAGATTGTTCGTCCGTGGACGAGACAATGTCCGGGGAGTCTGATACCTTCGAGCCAGTCAAGGACGACTCGTCTGAGGAGTCAGACACCTTTGAGCCCGTGCAGGACGACTTGTCCGGGGAGAGGTTGACTAGACCACCTAGGGGCAGAATTTTGTCCGGGGAGTCGGGTTCAAAGCGACCGATGGACAGAGTTTTGTCCGGGGAGTCAAGAAACATCTCAGACAACTTGGAATATGATGTTCGGGAATCAGTCGACTCAAGTGTTGACTCGAGACCCCAGTCCTGGGACAACACGTCTGAAACAACTTCCAATTCCGATATGTCAGAGATCGCAATCCACTCCTTATTGGTAGACTGGAAGCAGCGTGGGCTGGATCGAGAAACACATCAGGATCCAGACAGGGACAGATACACCTCAGATGAAGAGGGCACTGTGATAGATAATGCCGCAGACGAGCTCGAGCTGATAGCAGTTTCGAAACGCCCAACCAGATTGCTGCCACATGGTACGGTCGTCCGTACCAATCTGGAACCATCTGTGCAGGAAGCGACGCCTTTGAAAAAGATATGGTGTGTCAAGTTGATGGACGATGCTCATGCTCCGGAGATAATGAGTGGGCAAATGAACGTGGTGAAGACGTATTTGAAAGCCAGGTACAGGCTGTCGGATCTCCTAAGGGCTCAACGAAATGATAGAGTGACGAGCAGTCTGAAGAGATGGATCGAGAATGGATCACCTGACAAGGGAGACTTGGAAGAAGACAGCTACAAAATCCTGAAGCAATTCTACCTGAAGCGAAACGACTTGTTGTACCTGAATAAGGACGGAATCGTTGCCTGCAAGCGAAAAGAGGAGGAGAAGGTCCTCTATAAATACAATTCAATAGTGTTACCACAGTTGTACCAGACACTTTCGCTCACATGATCAGATGGGCCATCAAGGCGTGGACAAAGTGTATAGCAGGATACATAAACGATTTGAATGGCCGGGATTGAAGAAGGCTTGTGAGAAGTGGATCGCAGCATGCCTGTCATGTCAGCAAGCGAAGGATCCCAGGAAGCTAAGGTTCCCCCTACAGTCAATAGAGTCGTCAGGTTTCAACGAAGTGGTGCAAATTGATCATCAGAAAATCTGTATGACAGCAACGGGCTATAATCAGGTGCTGGTAATGATCGACCATTTTACGAAGTATGCGGAAGCAGCACCCTGCATGACAGCATCGGCGGAAGAAACATGTGATCATTTGATAAATGTGTGGATAGCGAGGCATGGCTGCCCCGTCACGTTCCAATCGGACAATGGCAAAGCATTCGTGGGCGATCTCACGAAGGAGTTGATGAAAAGGTCGCAGGTAGCGCAGGCCCACTCGACCACTTATCACC
This sequence comes from Symsagittifera roscoffensis, assembly GCF_963678635.1. Classification (NCBI taxonomy): domain Eukaryota; kingdom Metazoa; phylum Xenacoelomorpha; order Acoela; family Convolutidae; genus Symsagittifera; species Symsagittifera roscoffensis. The sequence continues at coordinate 75,854,915 of NC_087065.1, read as the reverse complement.
CGCAAACGAATGGCCTAGTCGAGAGGCAAAATCGCACACTGGTATCCATGCTGAGAGTCTATTGCTCGCGTTACATGGATGACTGGGACAAGCACCTCCCGCAAGTGATGGGTGCTCACAACAGCACGGAGCATTCCACCACGGGAATAAGTCCGCACATGATGTTAACGGGTCATGAAAAAGCGCTCCCGTTGACGTTTTTCTACCCTGAATATGAGGGGAAGAGGACAGCACCGCAAACGTACGTGCGGGATGTTATTAGAAGACAGCAGGACCTCAATGACTTATGCAGGAGGAATACGCAACAGGCGCAGATTAGACAAAAAAGGAGGTTTGACAAAAGGACAGCTGATGCGAAGGCCTACTCAGTTGGCGACTACGTCTGGGTGTTCCAGGAAGTGGTTCCACCAAAAGGAACCAAGAAATTAATAAAGAAATGGCGTGGTCCATTTCAGATAACAGAGGTGCACCAGGGAGGTCGTTTTTATCGATTGAGCACTGGAAGAGCAGCTCATTACGAGAATATCAAACCACACAATGCCTCGTCAGAGGATTGGTGCATCCCAGCGGACATGCAAGAGGGAGACTATTTGATAGTGGATCCTGCTTGTGAAGTGAATGAAAGGGGGTACTCGCGACAAGAACGACGGGAAGGAGGTGGTGGACGATTGCGATCTACCGCTGGATCTCGAGTTGACTGAGCGAGTAGAGGTGGACGATGAAACTCTACCCTAAGCCGAAGAAGACTGGGACTGCCCGGAACAAACCGAAATTGACAAAGGAATACAGCCTGACTTTCCTCTCAGTATGGAAACACGCCAAAGCAAGAGAGGAAAAAACCAGAAGAAATACAATCCGTACGGCGAGGACTTCGTTGTAGACAGGATAGTAGTAAGTGATGTCATAGGCTCGCTGGTGGGACTGGACGAAGTGGCGATGCTAGAAGAAATCGACCTTGTGAACGATATGGATCAAGATTGGATCGACGATCGATCAGAACCGGAAGTGGAGTTCGAACCAGAAGCGGAACAGACTCACGAGCAAGAACTAACAAACTTGCGCGTGCTCGAATGGCTCCATGATCTGCCGACAGATCCAAAAGAGACGATCCTGACGATTCAAGACGTCGATAGAGACGGCGTCAAATACATCAGTCATGACAATACCGAGTCCAACTGGGTCGCCCCAGATGGTCCTCTACGTGTTCCACAATCCAACCTCGATCTCATAGACTCTGGGCGATCGACGGGGACGTCGATGGATATTTTTGTCCGGGGAGTGGGGGTAGGACTCACCCACACCGAAAATCTGATAATAAAAAAATTGAAATCGGCAAGAGAAACCGGAGAACTAGAGACAGAGGGCGAGAATGCTAAAAAACCACCTTTTGGACGAATCTTTGAATCGTATTTTGATCTACCGAACCATTAATCGAACAATATCGTCATAACGGACAGCGATTTCATACTCACGGAACGCACGTGCGCCATAGCGATAACCGCGGACGTAAGCTTCAAAACAGCACTAGCGGCTGACTTCAAAAGAGAGTATAAAAATATCGAGTTTTTGTGGAAACAGAGGCCTGGTGTGGGAGGGATGATAGCGCTTCCCCCTGTTGCATCACAGATACCAGGGAAATATTTGTGTTTCCTGGTTACCAAGGCCACTGATAAGCAACACGTAGATCCAAAGAGCTTGGTATTAGCCTTGACTAGACTTAGGGATTTCTTGGTTGAGAGAGGAGTGACCTCTCTCTCGTTGCCAGTATACGATCCTAATAGGGGAAAGCTACATCAGAGAGAGTTGTACGCACTTGTACATGTGATATTTTCAGAGACTGACATAGAAGTTTTATTACATAAAAAATACTATCTGAGTATATGCTAAGAATTGCGCTCGGTGATAGGTGGTTTTTATTAGGTTATTCGATAAGAATTAGAGTCAAGTTTAGGTTAGGTTAGGTTTTAGGTACAGTATTAGGGATTATGTTTTTATGTGATAGTATAGGTGTGTGATGTTTATGTGTTTATGTTATGTTATTGTTATGATAGGTTTTATGTTTGTGTCATAAAAGACCTGGGGCACTCCAGGTCATCAAGGTGACAGCGCACATTTGTGCTACCCTGACGCAGATACAGGTGGACGATCCACCCTGGTGCTAGAATTTTAAATCAGAATTGAAAAAGAAAATTCCAATGAAGAGTTTTAAAGAGTTGATTGATGTTCAATCAAAAAATGATAGTTTTAAGTCGCAAATTGTTTTTTAGATCTTGATTGATCAGAAATTGTTTATTGAATTCATTGAATCAAACGAAGAAACTATACGACGACAAGAATCAACACGATAAGAAATGGGTGACACGAACGAACTCATGGAATTCCTCTCAGCGAGTCTAGGAGCGACTCTAGACGAGATCTATCAGCGGCTGATCGATTGTGATTTTACACGAGAAGACCCGGGGTTGGCGATGTTTGTGGTCGCACTCCTCAATGCACTAGGACGAGAGGGTCGAGGGAATCGCCCTGCAGGAGTCGTGTTGATGTTGGCCTACGGTGAGTCCGGGACCGCCGAGAGAGGTCGGAACCGACTGATGAGATGGCGGCGTGGAGAAATGTCTGGCCACGACCTGGCTCGTGAGCCAGGGCTGGGTGAACAGAGGGACCACCGGCTAGAAGCCCTTACCCGTCCAACCTGCGCAGCCACTCATTGGAGCGAAGAGACAACGTGATGGGCCAGCCCGTCACACTCGGTCGACTCTCCAACAGCTGCTCCTCCCCCGAAGAGAGTGAGAGTGAGCGAGATAGAGATCCAGACGTCGGAGACGATTGAGACACTGGAAAAGAAGGAGAGAGATCAGAGCGAGCTGTGTGCCAAACTTCAGGAGTACAGGGCGATAGCTCGAGAGAGAGACGAATGGAAAAAGAAGTTTGAAGATCTGCAGGTGGCCTACAAGGAGGATGAGATAAAGCACCTGAAGGAGCTGTATATGGCAAAGGTGAGCCAAGTGTCACCGGAAGTTCTGGCGAGCATGAAATCCTTGGAAGGATCCAGCGATGCGCGCCCCAGGACAACAGCGCAGGAGCTGTGCGCATCGAGAGGACCTGAGGCTCTGGACTTACGTGCATCAAGGGGGCCCGAGGCTCCTCAGCAGACACGACCGTCTGCTTCGAGTCAAAGGTTCACGATACCAGACCCTTCTGACACCTATCTAGCTCCTCAATTCCAGGAATCATTTAACCAAGTGGCCAGAGCCACAATGGATGAGATCAACAGAGGCACTGAGCGGACACTGGTTAGGATCGTTCCTTCCCAACATCGTGATCATTCATCAGATAGCTCGGAGCGAGCAACCCGCACGATAGCGTCCTCGAGGTCTGCGCCTGGTTGAGTCTTTCAGAAGTCTCGCGTAGTGGACATTAGAAAGAATCTGATGGCACGTCATCAGTTCACGCAAGTGCCAGCCGAGCATCCTCGAGCCTGCCTGAATGACATGAGCTGGAACCCCGCCACGAACGACCAGGTAATTCCCCCAGGGAGTCGCCATTTGATCATTGGAGACAGTTTGGTGAGAGATCTGAATGAGATCTTCGTCTATGGTCAGACTACCATTCTGTCCTTTGGAGGAGCCTCAGTGGCTCAGGTCATCAAAATGATGGAGTTCCAGAGCGAGGATCATCTGGATACATTAATAATAATGCTGGGGACCAATGACGTCTCGAGAGCCCCCGTGACTCCGGAGAGCAAGTGGGAGCCTCTATTGGTGTGTCTCTTGAACGAATTGAAAGAAAAGTACAGACCCAAGCTTGTGATCTTGTGCACGATACCACCAAATCCTTTGGTGGGCACCATGGTTGCAGATTTCATGAATGGCAACGTGACGCGGTGGAATGAAATGACCCGCAGTCTGGTGAGAAACAACCCTGGCGAGTTGCGACTCCTGGATCTCGAAAACATGCTGCGCATGATTGATCACATCGCGCTCACTAAAGATGGAGTACACTTCAATACCCAACGAGGGAGGCATTAGATTAATGATGTGTTTCAGACGCAATTGAGGGAAGCGGAGCAAGAGTCGAGGGCGACCGGTTCTCTGGCTCGGACCAGTTCGACCGGAGGAGGTAGAATAAGGGCAACCGTGCCCGAATCCCTCGCCAATCGTCTAGGGCCCTTGGCAACGGAGACGGTTGCAGCCGCAACCGTTGCTCCGAGCTCAAACGTGAGAGACAGGCTAGGGACTGCTCCTCCTCCCAGGCCGCAATCGATTGGAAGCCGACTCGGGTGATCAGTGGAACAGAACAACAGGAATAACTCCCAGACCGCGTTTAGGAGGAACGATCCTCCTGCCACGACAAATCCTGCTTCGATAGCAGGACCGTCTACAAGTACCGTGCCAGCGGAGGGGATCGAATCAGGCAGCGGGCTGCTTTGGAATAGATCAGATCCTAGTCATTGGGGTCAGTATAAGACGGACATGTCGGCGAAGTTGAACATGAATACCTTGACGTGTCGGGAGGACGCAATGAGAATGACTGGCGGAGAAAGTCCCACAGTATCGCGACTTTATCGGATACCGGGCGTGGATTGGCTGCTAGCAGAGCAGGAGAAATTCAGCTCCTCGACCTCACTCCGACATGTAGACTTGAATGGATTGCCTCATGACAATACCTTAGGACCTTTGAACACCCGGTCGCTCACCGATGTTCGAGATAGGACCCGGGAAAGGACACCACCTGCTCGCAAGGGCAAATTCCAGACAGAGAACAAGCCCAATAACAAGCATCACAAGATGTACAGGCAGTTCGCTAAACCACCCGGTCAGACGCCTGGCGAGTATTCGAGGGACTACCCCCGAACGACAAGTGGTTGGAGACGATAAGAGATATGGGAAACTGAAGGCCCCAATAGGCGATGGCCTTTTTGCAGCTTATGATCCCTTGGACATGAAGGCTGCCAAGTATCTGATTGTGGCCGGCTCCGATTATCTCTACACGCCCCGTTCTCTCTTTTGGCCCGATGTGATTTTCTTGACGGCAACTAAATTGGACTGGGGACAAGCAATCGGCATGATGATAAGTGTGCGAAGGGTGGTCAGTATGGAGCCGCAGGTAATAGTGGTTGCAGGCTCAAATGATCATCTGCAAAGCAGGGGCTTATTGTCACGTCTGACGGATGGGTCGATCCCGAGTAACGAGGTTATAGGGGAGGCGATAATGACACTGCTCACGGCGATGGCTGAGGTAGAGGCAGCAGCAAGACAACGCTTCACCATGAATGTGGTGAAGGTGATCTTTGTATTGTCACCATGGTACGCTGCATTACCAGAACCCCTCCAATTTGTATATACAATGGTCACAACAATAGCAGAGGGGAGGTTCAATGTGATAGTTCCTGCCCCAAACAGAGTAGTGGACCCGGACAATTACTACCCGTCCCGATCTGAGCTTCCCGCCGTTTGGGCTGACATTTCGAATGCCATACAGGGGCTCAGAGATTGTAGCACAACTCGGTTGGTGCTGGATGAGGTTCTGGGGTTGGAGCTGTCCAACTTTGCCAGATTGCTGAAGTTAAGACCAGGGGTAGATGACGATCATCTGTTGGTACAACAGGTGGCTGATGATCTCTGGTTCAGACAGATGGATCATGCAGAGAATGAGCAAGGAAGGATGATCAGAAAGAACATGACGTCAGCGGAGGATGACCTCATGGCAATGGCTTTGCGTACGAAGCCGCACAACAACGTATGGTTGTATTTGTCACCGAGGCTGTGCACCTTGGGTGAGGACGCGTTCGAGCATGCGCCGGCAATAATTAAAGAGATACGCGTGTATCTAAAGAATCTATTTGATGCCCGGGAGTTAGCTGGAGGCAAGATGTTGAAACTGATGCAGGACGTAAACACGATGTCGCTGGACAAGTTCCAAGCTGACGTGCTGGCCACGAAGGCACAGTATGAACGATCAGATGCTATCTTGGGTGGGATGGGAGTGGGATGGACGCCATCCTTCCTATCGACGTGCTATCCGAAGGCATCTAGGAGCCTGATCGCGAGTTTCGTCAAGGACATCAGGAAGTTGTCGATTGGTCTGGTGCTAGCCTTATACGTGACATTTGGTCATGAAAACTTTGTGAAAGGACCGGCAAACCTCTTTACCCAAGCGTTGGCAGATTTGAGATTGGATGGGCTCCTGACTCTGATTGCCATGACCTACGGTCGACTGGGTGACTTGCTTGTGCTGTTGCGTTACCCTGAAAAACTCCTGGGAACAAGTCGCGAGTTCAATGCGCAGTTCAATCCGCCTCGCTCAAGAAGATGAAAGACTGGAGGATTCTCCTGCTTCAATACCTCTTACAACAGAACAGAAGCGTCATGGGAGAAGATAAGGTGGCGACGAATGCGGGCGAGAGTAAGCAGTATTGTGGCATGCCCTTACTGACGGACTTAGCTGTCATGATGCGGATTGATCCGTTGGCTCTGGTCCACGGACTGAGGGAATTCGTCACAGTGGTGTATGGACCGGTGATGTCTTTTGCGTTCCCGGATGTACAAGTTAAGGCGTACAGGAATTCGGTGTTGTATGTCAACCTGGTCTCAGTCGTGGATTGTTCCGTGCTGAATTGGGTAGAGCAGAGTGAACTGAGAAGGCTGGCTAGCGACGATAGGCTGTTCGGAAGAATAGCAGAGCCAGGCTGGGTGTTGATGGACTTCAACAACCACTTCAAGTGCCAAAGTGCGTGAGGTTGGCCAGAATGTCAGAAAGGTCTTATGACTTGTTGGCAAAGATCTTTCGGGCAGTCCCGAAGAGATCTGAAGGCGAGTTGCAAGACGTTGTGGGTGAAGAGCTCATGAGACTGAACGAAGGTAACGTGAGTGAGTTCCAGAAACAGAAAGCGAGTGGAGCGTTACCCACTGAATTCCCCACCATAGAAGAGAAAGACGATTTACATAGAATCCTGATGGAAGTGGAACCGTTGCTGGGAGCCTCAGGGTATCGGACCCGAAGGAACATAGTGAGAACCCATGGGGAGTATCCTTGCCACTGCTTGGCGCAGACGTTGTGGTACCCCAAACGCGGGAATCTGATCCTAGTATGGGACGTGGAGGAGTTGTACTCCACGGGGTTGCCCGATCAGAATCAACAAGTGTCAATCGTGGTGTTTAGCGCCATGCTAGCAGTGAGATGGCTGGAGGCTAACGCAGACACAAGTCAGCAGGAGACGGCCGTGCCGACTCCTGAGCAGCTGAGCAACGTGAAGATGAGTCGTGAATTGGATCTTTTCAGAACCACCTGCAAGGTTGTGAGGATACCTAAAGCCATTGAAAGAATATGGTCAAGGCAAAGATTTTTGCCTTGGTTCCGTGCAGTGATGACATCATGGATGTATGAACGCGCGAAGCGTCACATGTCAAGGAACACGGAAGCCTATCAATCTTTCCAGCTAGATATAGGACCAGGAGCCTATAAGAGAGCTTTCTTGACGCATAGAAACGCGGTCACCACAGCGGTGAAGCGGGTAGCTGGAGTTCCTTGTGTAACTGAAGATGAGAAGAAAGAGGTCTTTGGAGCTGACCTAGAAAGAAATGTGAGCCTATGTCTTCACAACAGCTTTTGCAGGAACCGGGAGCAAAAGGTGAATGTGGACTTGCTACCTTGTTGCAAACCGAGGCTGTTGGAACAGGAGAGTTGAGGCACGGCCCGCAACTCCATGGACATGTTGGAGAAAATATTAGAAGACAGCGAAGCTGAAGATCAGGATGGAGAAGCGATGGAGTGAAGATTATGAATGGAGAGAACAAGTGAGCAAAGAAGAGAAGAGAAGGAGAAAAAACTTGATTATCTTTGTGTGTTAAAACTTGAACCAATCAACCAAGTTTTGATTATTGAACTTGTTAAACTTTTTGTTTTGATTTAGTTTGGTCAAACCAGACTTTGAAAATTGTTACAATTGTTAAAAATGTTGAAGGAGAATTTTAATTGTACTATTTATGTATATATATAGAACATAGGTGAGTATATTTACCTATTTATTCACGACTGAAGTTTTTAACCTGTGTAAGACACAAATTCACTGTGTGGCGACATGGTAAGTTTGAGTAAACTCGCTCTGGAAGGGTGGGTAACTCAATAACTTTCCTAGCCACAGAGTTTCTTAGTTTTAATAGTGAAAGGACCGCATAAATGACTGATTATACTTGGTGAGTGAAGTTAAGTTAATTTTAACGGGTGCATGGCCGTGCCACGTCCCACTTTTTAATCACAAAGAGCGAAAAGAAATTTTATGGCAAGACGACGTAAGTAGTCAGAAAAGAAATTTTATCTAGGACACTCCTCATGGTGCAAATTTTGTGAAAATGTTGAAAGGCGGTGAGATGTAGTACGATGCCATTTGTGAACACGTAGTGAGTTGAGGTGGGGTAGATAAATTTCATTTTCTTATGCGATTTGTAAGATTGATTACAGAAAACTGGATAACTACTTGACGATAACCCGGTGTTATGCGATCAATAGGGACATTGATTGGGACTGTCCGGGGAGTATGTGCCATTCTGCCAGATGGCACAGCACAACCTTCCGGCGACGTAAAAAAGGACGACTAAAGGCCTTATGAACGAAAAAGTGTTGCGAAGGAGGGTCAGAATGTTCTAGAATTTTTATTTTTAAAATTTCGATTGAAGAGTGAATATTTCTGAGAAATAGAAAAAGACGGCCATTTTGACTAAAAAAAAGACGGGAAATCAGAACAACGACAGATATTGTGGAAAACAGTCGTACCAGAGACGGAAAATTACGAAGCCTCTTATCGTGGCAATAACACACGATAAGAACCTTAGCGACGGATATTCGTGGAGAAGGAGGCTTCAGTGGGGGAAGAAATATACCACGGAACCCTCCCGGGACACGAAATATAAGAGATAAGAGCGTTATCTCAAGAATATTACGGGAGCGGAGGCTTGGTCCCCCAGAGACTGTCTACGTGAAGGGACTGTGTAGACTGACTGTATAGCTGCTGTAATGTCATATATCTTAATTAACACCGTTATTATTTGATATTTCAGAACATGAGAAAAAGGAAAGGGTCAATCCATCTCCAATTGATTTAATATAAAACTGTCACACAAAAACATGTTAAAATAGGTTGTTCGAGCCGTGTTTTTAATGACAATCACGTAGTCTGAGGATCCGAGACTCAGCTATGTGGTTGTGTTCGCATGTAAACGAAAGCTGATCAAAAGTCGTTTGACTGATGGCCTAAAAATGGTAACTTTTTACTTTGCCCTAGACAGACCAGAAAATCAACTGGCAAGGTCGAGACGGTGAAAAACGAGTAGAATTAAGGTAACTGACGCCTGCCAGTCGTTAATAGGTACTTTTTCTACGCTCCGTCGCTGTGTGATATTTGGGCGAATGTTACACGTAAGGATGCCCTTTGCTTTGTCAGGTTCGTGGTGGATCGTATCCCCACTCCTGTTTTGGGAGAATGTATAAAGATCATTCGGTAAAAGGGAGTTGATTGCGAAAGGAACTTCCTTAGGGCACTCCTGGAACTATATCAGGATATGCCGTTGACTGTACCAAATAAGGAGTTGAATGACATGGAGAGCTATCGCAAGTTGGAAGAGGTGAGAAGATATTCCAACAAAGAATTGAAAGTGAGCCGGGAGTTGATTGAAGCAGTCCAGGGACAAAAAGACTTTGCAACACTAGGGAAACTGAAGTCGTTCCAATATGTGTCTGGCATACCGGGGATGGCGTATAATCCCTTCGTGAATGAAGAAGCCAGGGAAGCGTACTTCGACTATGAGCAAGTCATAGTACTCAGTTTCTGGGTTGAACGGATTAAAGAAACTGGAATGCTGATGGTGGAACAACCCAAGCTGGGAATTATCCTGGAAGAACGAGTGGTCGAACCCTCGGTTCCCGAGCTAAAGGGGCAAGTGAGTTTTGATTGTGGTTCTTGGGACGGTCCCTTGAAAACCAGTCTAGTAATGATGTGGGAACTCATGAAGCCTTCCTGGTGTCCTCATCCTAATGCCGGTTTAATCTGGGATATGACAGCGGATATGACGTTAGACCTGGATGATGACGCGAGTCTACATGATCTGGCCATGATACACCATCTGCTGGCCATGAGGTTGACGAAGCGGAAGAGCAACTCATCCACGGAGCTATCCGAGGAAAGTCCATCGAGCAATTGGTTGAAGCAAGGCACATGCTTGGCTCAACATAGTGGGATGGAAGGACATTTTTGTAACTTGGGGCACTGTCTGATTACGCTGAGTGAGCAGCATCGACAAATGGCACGATTGTACGGAAGATTGAGCTTGTCGGATAAGAGTGGCATGGAGTTGGTCGCGGATTGTCATGGGGTGACGGATGTAAACTTGATCACAGCCTTGGGATTTTGTAGCATGCCGAGTTCGATAGAATCGCTTGAGCGCCTGGAGCGTGCCCATGAGCTAGTGACGTCCCTCAGCGTGGAAGTATTCCCTGGAGCATTGCAGACAGAGCAGAAGATCGGAGGCTGGCGAGAAGCTCTGGAGAAAGAAATGAATCTGAAAGATAGTGAGGCCTATCATAAACCTACTGGCTCAAAATATCTGGTGGGTTCAAGCTCTCCACCATACTGCAGTAGTAGGTATCCTACACACATGGTGGAGATGGATGCGAGGACACAGCAGGTGTTGATTGACCAACTTTTCTCTGTGCCAAAGTGCGTGAGGTTGGCCAGAATGTCGGAGAGGTCATATGATTTGTTGGCGAAGATCTTTCGGGCAGTCCCGAAAAGACCTGAAGGCGAGTTTCAAGACGTAGTGGGTGAAGAGTTCTTGAGATTGAACGAAGGTAATGTGAGTGAGTTCCAGAAGCAGAAAGCGAGTGGAGCGTTACCCACTGAATTCCCCACCATAGAAGAGAAAGACGACTTACACAGAATTATGATGGAGGTGGAACCGTTGCTGGGAGCCTCAGGGTATCGGACCCGAAGGAACATAGTGAGAACCCATGGGGAGAATCCTTGCCACTGCTTGGCGCAGACGTTGTGGTACCCCAAACGCGGGAATCTGATGCTAGTATGGGACGTGGAGGAGTTGTACTCTACGGGGTTGCCCGATCAGAATCAACAGGTGTCAATCGTGGTTGTTAGTGCCATGCTGGCAATGAGATGTTTGGAGGCTAACGCGGACACAAGTGAACAGGAGACGGCCGTGCCGACTCCTGAGCAGCTGAGCAACGTGAAGATGAATCGTGAATTCTCGACCGACGTGAAGACAGTCGAGGAACACGGAAGCCTATCAATCTTTTCAGCTAGATATAGGACCGAGAGCCTATAAGAGAGCATTCCTGACGCACAGAAACGCGGTCACCACGGCGGTGAAGCGGGTAGCTGGAGTTCCTTGTGTAACTGAAGATGAGAAGAAAGAGGTCTTTGGAGCTGACCTAGAAAGAAATGTGAGCCTATGTCTTCACAACAGCTTTTGCAGGAACCGGGAGCAAAAGGTGAATGTGAACTTGCTACCTTGTTGCAAACCGAGGCTGTTGGAACAGGAGAGTTGAGGCACGGCCCGCAACTCCATGGACATGTTGGAGAAAATATTAGAAGACAGCGAAGCTGAAGATCAGGATGGAGAAGCGATGGAGTGAAAATTATGAATGGAGAGAACAAGTGAGCAAAGAAGAGAAGAGAAGGAGAAAAAACTTGATTATCTTTGTGTGTTAAAACTTGAACCAATCAACCAAGTTTTGATTATTGAACTTGTTAAACTTTTTGTTTTGATTTAGTTTGGTCAAACCAGACTTTGAAAATTGTTACAATTGTTAAAAATGTTGAAGGAGAATTTTAATTGTACTATTTATGTATATATATATAGAACATAGGTGAGTATATTTACCTATTTAAGCACGATTGAAGTTTTTAACCTGTGTAAGACACAATTTCACTGTGTGGCGACATGGTGAGTTTGAGTAAACTCGCTCGAGAGGGTGAGTAACTCAATAACTTTCCTAGCCACAGAGTTTCTTAGTTTTAATAGTGAAAGGACCGCATAAATGACTGATTATACTTAGTGAGTGAAGTTAAGTTAATTTTAACGGGTGCATGGCCGTGCCACGTCCCACTTTTTAATCACAAAGAGCGAAAAGAAATTTTATGGCAAGACGACGTAAGAAGTCAGAAAAGAAATTTTATTTAGGACACTCCTCATGGTGCAAATTTTGTGAAAATGTTGAAAGGCGGTGAGATGTAGTACGATGCCATTTGTGAACACCTAGTGAGTTGAGGTGGGGTAGATAAATTTCATTTTCTTATGCGATTTGTAAGATTGATTACAGAAAACTGGATAACTACTTGACGATAACCCGGTGTTATGCGATCAATAGGGACATTGATTGGGACTGTCCGGGGAGTATGTGCCATTCTGCCAGATTGACACAGTGCAACCTTCCGGCGACACGAAAGAAAATGAATAAAGGCCTTAGTTACGAAAAAATATTGCGAAGGAGGGTAGGAATATTCTAGAATTTTTATTTTTAAAATTTTGATTGGAGAGTGGATATTTCTCAGAAATACAAAAAAGACGGCCATTTTGACGAAGAACGACGAAAAAACAGAACAACGACAAATATTGTGGAAAACAGTCGCACAAGAGACGAAAAATACGAAGCCTCTTATCGTGGCAACAACACACGATAAGACTCTTAGCAGAGGATATTAGTTGAGAAGGAAGCTCCAGTGGCGAAGGAATATTCCACGGAGCCCTCCCGTGCCACAAATTGGAAGAGATAAGAACGTTATCTCAGGAAGATTACGGGAGCGGAGGCTTGGTCCCCCAGAGACTGTTTTATGTGAAGGGACTATATAAAACTAACTTTGTAGGTACTTGGATGTCGTAGAAACTGTATTAACACCGGTGTAATTTGATATTTTAGAATATGAGTAGCTAGAAAGAGGAAAGTGTCAATCCATCTCCAGTGGATTCAATATAGAACTGTCACAGAAAAACATATTAAAATAGGTTGTTCGAGCCGTGTTTTTAATGGCAATCACGTAGTCTGAGGATCCGAGACTCGGCTATGTGGTTGTGTTCGCATGTAAACGGAAGCTGATCAAAAGTTGTTTGACTGATGGCCTAAAAATAGTAACTTTTTACTTAGCCCTAAACAGACCAGAAAATCAACTGGCAATGTCGAGACGGTGAAAAACGAGTAGGATTAAGGTAACTGACGCCTGCCAGTCGTTAATAGGTACTTTTTCTACACTCCGTCGCTGTGTAGTATTTGGGCGAATGTTACAAAATTGGAAAACCTATTCCAACCATTTTATTTTACCATTGTATTCCCTATACCAAAACATATTTTACCCATAGTTTTATTCAAAGTTTCTTATCACTGTAACAACATGATGCCAATTAAAATACAATTTGAATTTCATTTTAAATTGAACTCGAAGGTATCTTTTTTCAATTAGGTCAAAAACAACTAAAAACTAGCTGAAACTTCGAAAAATCTGCAATTCTTTCCAAAATTTTGAAATTTTAGCAACTCTTTCCAAAAAACTTTGGAATTTTTGCAATTTGCCCCCAAAAACTTCAAATTTTTGCGATTTTATCCAAAAACTTGTTTTTCTGTCGAAGTATCATAGGCTTCAGCAAAGTTTCAGCTAGAAGGAGTAATGCTCTAAAAAGTAAGATCATCTAATAAATTAAATATTAGGTCAACTTCTATCAAAACTATCGTGTTTTGAATTTTTTTGAAAAAAATTTCAATTTTTTTGATAAAAACTCAAGGTTCTGCACATCTTACCATTGGCTTACCATGAACCAAAAAAACATAATAATACCTTCATTACACAATATATACGCCATACTTGACAATTACATAACGCGCGCCGAGATTTTTGTGAAAAAACTAGACGTTTCCACACAAAATCCAAAAAAAAATACAGTCTTTCTAATGATTCTCTTACCATCAGACTGAAATCATACAATTCCCTCCTTAATACATTGGGAAGTCTTTTCCCGACCTTAATTAATTCATTATTTCTTGCAGTGTATTTCTCATCCTTATGCATAGTGAAATCTATACACTATGCTTTTACATGGGAAAATCGGGCGCCAAATCTTGAGCATCGGTAAAATCGGGCGCCAAAATTTTTTTTCTCGAAACTTATCATCTTACCATCTGAAACTCTGAAACATATAACCAACCTCAATACATTGGAAAATCAATTTACACGTTATACACATATGATATTTACCAGTTAGATAACGTGCGCCGAGTTTTTTGCAAAAAATTAGACATTTCCGCACGAAAATAAATAGAAAACTGTTTTTCTTACCATTCTCTTACCATGACACTGAAACCTTACCATTAACTATCTTAATACACTCTTAATAAAACAATGGGAAAACCTATTCCCTATCTTGATGAGTTCCTAATTCCCTAAAATGAATTTCTAATCCTTGTACAAAGGGAAATCTAAACACTTTCCTAAGACTTAGTTATTAGGTCAACGTATATCAAAACTATCGTGTTTTGAAGTTTTTTTGAAAAAATTTTCAAATTTTTTTGATAAAAATTCTAAGGTTTTTACACATCTTACCATCAACTTACCATGAACCAAAAACCATAATAATACCTTCATTACACAATATCCACGCCATACTCACCAATTACATAACACGCGCCGAGACTTTGCGAAAAAACTAGACGTTTCCACACAAATTCCATAAAAACACCGTTTTTCTTACCATTCTCTTACCATCAGACTGGAAGCTTACAATTGTCTATCTTAATAAATTGGAAAACCTATTCCAACCATTCTATTTTACCATTCTATTCCCTATACCAAAACATATTTTACCCATAGTTTTATTTAAAGTCTTTTATCACTGTAACAATATGATGCCAGTTAAAATACAAGTTGAGCTTAATTTTAAACTCTACACGTAGGTATCTTTTTTCAATTAGATCAGAAGCAACAAAAAACCAGCCAAAACTTCGAAATTTCTGCAACTCCTCACAAAAACTTGAATTTTTCGCTATTTTTTCCTAAAACGTTGAAATTTTTGCAAATGGCCCCAAAAACTTGACTTTTTTTGAAGTTTCAGTAAGCCTCAGCAAAGTTTCAGCTAAACTGAGTAATGTTTTAAAAAGTAAGATTATCCAATGAATTAGTTATTAGGTCAACCTATATCAAAACTATCGTGTTTTGAAGTTTTTTGAAAAAATTTTCAAATTTTTTTGATAAAAATTCCAAGGTTTTGCACATCTTACCATCGACTTACTATGAACCAAAAAACCATAATTATACCTTCATTACAGAATAAACACGCCATACTCACCAACTACATAACACGCGCCGAGACTTTGCGAAAAAACTAGACGTTTCCACACAAATTCCAAAAAAAACACCGTATTTCTTACCATTCTCTTACCATCAGACTGGAACCTTACCATTTCTTATCTTAATACACTCTTAATAAAACAATGGGAAACTTATTCCCTATCTTAAGGAGTTCCTAATTCCCTAAATTGAATTTCTAATCCTTGTACATATGGAAATCTAAACACTTTCCTAAGACTTGAGAAATTCGGGCGCCGATTCTTAAACTTTGGTAAACCCGGGCGCCAAAAGTTTTTTTCTCGAAAGCAATCCTCCTAACATCTGAAAATCTGAAACTTATAACCAATTTTAATACATTGGAAAATCTATTCTCACGTATTACACCAATGAAACTTACAGGTTAGATAACGCGCGCCGAATTTTTTGCGAAAAAGCTAGACATTTCCTCACACAATCCAGAAAAAAATAGTGTTTTTCTTATCATTCTCCTAACATCACACTGAAACCATTGCCTATCTTAATAAATTGGAAAACCTATTCCAACCATTCTTTTTTACCATTCTATTCCCTATATCAAAACATGTTTTACCCATAGTTTTATTCAAAGTTTCTTATCACTGTAACGACATGATGCCAATTAAAATACAATTTGAGTTTAATTTCAAATTGAACCCGAAGGTATCTTTTTTCAATTAGGTCAAAAACAACTAAAAATTAGCTGAAACTTCGAAATTTCTGCAATTCTTTCCAAAATTTCGAAATTTTAGCAACTCTTTCCATAAAACTTTGGAATTTTTGCAATTTGCCCCCAAAAACTTCAAATTTTTGCGATTTTATCCAAAAACTTGTTTTTCTGTCGAAGTATCATAGGCTTCAGCAAAGTTTCAGCTAGAAGGAGTAATGCTCTAAAAAGTAAGATCATCTAATAAATTAAATATTAGGTCAACTTCTATCAAAACTATCGTGTTTTGAATTTTTTTGAAAAAAATTTCAATTTTTTTGATAAAAACTCAAGGTTCTGCACATCTTACCATTGGCTTACCATGAACCAAAAAAACATAATAATACCTTCATTACACAATATATACGCCATACTTGACAATTACATAACGCGCGCCGAGATTTTTGCGAAAAAACTAGACGTTTCTACACAAAATCCAAAAAAAAATACAGTTTTTCTAATGATTCTCTTACCATTAGACTGAAACCATACAATTCCCTCCTTAATACATTGGGAAACCTTTTCCCGACCTTAATGAATTCATAATTGCTTGCAGTGTATTTCTAATCCTTATGCATAGGGAAATCTATACACTATCCTTTTACATGGGAAAATCGGGCGCCAAATCTTAAGCATCGGTAAAATCGGGCGCCAAAAATTTTTTTCTCGAAACTTATCATCTTACCATCTGAATCTTTGAAACATATAACCAATCTTAATACATTGGAAAATCAATTTACACGTTATAAACATATGATATTTACCAGTTAGATGACGTGCGCTGAATTTTTTGCAAAAAATTGGATATTTCCGCACGAAATTGAATAAAAAAACGTTCTTCTTACCATTCTCTTACCATCACACTGAAACCTTACCATTTCCTATCTTAATACACTCTTAATAAAACAATGGGAAACCTATTCCCTATCTTAATGAGTTCCTAATTCCCTACAATGAATTTCTAATCCTGATACATAGGGAATTCTATGCACTATCCTAATACACGGGAAATTCGGGCGCAGAATCTTAAACATCGCTAAAATCGGGCGCCAAAATTTTTTTTCTCGTAACTTACCATCTTACCATCTGAAACTCTGAAACCTATAACCAATCTTAAAACACTGGAGAATCGATTCCCAAGCGTTACACCAATGATATTTACCAGTTAGATAACGTGCGCCGAATTTTAAGCAAAAAAATAGACATTTCCGCACGAAATTAAATAAAAAACTGTTTTTCTTACCATTCTTTTACCATGAAACTGAAACCTTACCATTACCTATCTTAATACACTCTTAATAAAACAAGGGGAAAACCTATTCCCTGTCTTGATGAGTTCCTAATTCCCTAAAATGAATTTCTAATCCTTGTACATAGGGAAATCTAAACACTTTCCTAAGACTTGAGAAATTCGGGCGCCGAATCTTAACTTTGGTAAACCCGGCGCCAAAAGTATTTTTCTCGAAAGCCATCCTCTTAACATCTGAAGTTCTGAAGTTATAACCAATTTTAATAAATTGGAAAATCTATTCCCATGTAATACACCAATGAAATTTACCAGTTAGATAACGCGCGCCGAAATTTTGCGAAAAAGCTATACATTTCCTCACACAATCCAAAAAAAATACCGTTTTTCGTACCATTCTCTTAACATCTTGAAACCATTGCCTATCTTAATAACTTGGAAAACCTATTCCAACCATTCTACTCTACCATT
Organism: Symsagittifera roscoffensis; assembly: GCF_963678635.1. Taxonomy (NCBI): domain Eukaryota; kingdom Metazoa; phylum Xenacoelomorpha; order Acoela; family Convolutidae; genus Symsagittifera; species Symsagittifera roscoffensis. Next base: position 75,837,137 of record NC_087065.1, on the reverse strand, counting down.
CTATTCGCTATACCAATACATATTTTACCCATTGTTTTATTCAAACTTTTTTATCACTGTAACAACATGATGCCAATTAAAATACAATTTGAGCTTAACTTTAAACTGTACACGCAGGTATCTTTTTTCAATTAGATCGGAAGCAACAAAAAACCAGCTAAAACTTCGAAATTTCTGCAATTCTTTACAAAAACTTGAAATTTTCGCAATTTTTCCATAAAAGTTGAAATTTTTGCAATTTGCCCCAGTAAATTGATTTTTTCCGAAATTTATTCAGCCTCAGCAAAGTATCAGCTAAACTGAGTAATGTTTCAAATAGTAGGATTATCCAATAAATTAGTTATTAGGTCAACGTATATGAAAACTATCGTGTTTTGAAGTTTTTTGAAAAAATTTTCAAATTTTTTTAATAAAAATTCCAAGGTTTTGCACATCTTACCATCGACTTACCATGATCCAAAAACCATAGTAATACCTTCGGAAGTTCGAATACCATGGGAAAATTCTCGTAATTTACCATCTTACCATCCGAAACTCTGAAACCTATAACCAATCTTAAAACATTGGAAAATTGATTCCCAAGCATTACACCAATGATATTTACCAGTTAGATAACGTGCGCCGAATTTTTAGCGAAAAATTAGACATTTCCGCACGAAATTTAAAAAAAAATGTTTTTCTTACCATTCTCTTACCATCACATTGAAACCTCACCTTTCCATATCTTAAAACATTGGGAAACCTATTCTTTATTTTAATGAGTTCCTAATTCCCTACAAATAATTTCTAATCCTTATACATAGGAAAATCTATGAACTATCCTAATACATGGGAAATCGGGCGCAGAATCTTAAACATCGGTAAATTCAGGCGCCAAATGTTTTTTCTCGTAACTTACCATCTTACCATCTGAACCTCTGAAGCCTATAACCAACCTTAATACATTGGAAAATCAATATACACGTTATACACATATGATATTTACCAGTTAGATAACGTGCGCCCAATTTTAAGCGAAAAATTAGACATTTCCGCACGAAATTAAATAAAAAACTGTTTTTCTTACCATTCTCTTACCATGACACTGAAACCTTACCATTACCTATCTTAATACACTCTTAATAAAACAAGGGGAAAACCTATTCCCTGTCTTGATGAGTTCCTAATTCCCTAAAATGAATTTCTAATCCTTGTACATAGGGAAATCTAAACATTTTCCTAAGACTTGAGAAATTCGGGCGCCGAATCTTAACTTTGGTAAACCCGGCGCCAAAAGTAGTTTTCTCGAAAGCCATCCTCCTAACATCTGAAATTCTGAAACTTATAACCAATTTTAATAAATTGGAAAATCTATTCCCATGTAATACACCAATGAAATTTACCAGTTAGATAACGCGCGCCGAAATTTTGCGAAAAAGCTATACATTTCCTCACACAATCCAAAAAAAATACCGTTTTTCGTACCATTCTCTTAACATCTTGAAACCATTGCCTATCTTAATAACTTGGAAAACCTATTCCAACCATTCTACTCTACCATTCTATTCGCTATACCAATACATATTTTACCCATAGTTTTGTTCAAACTTTTTTTCACTGTAACAACATGATGCCAATTAAAATACAATTTGAGCTTAACTTTAAACTGTACACGCAGGTATCTTTTTTCAATTAGATCAGAAGCAACAAAAAAACCAGCTCAAACTTCGAAATTTCTGCAATTTTTTACAAAAACTTGAAATTTTCGCAATTTTTCCATAAAAGTTGAAATTTTTGCAATTTGCCCCAGTAACTTGATTTTTTTCCGAAATTTATTCAGCCTCAGCAAAGTATCAGCTAAACTGAGTAATGTTTCAAATAGTAGGATTATCCAATAAATTAGTTATTAGGTCAACGTATATGAAAACTATCGTGTTTTGAAGTTTTTTGAAAAAATTTTCAAATTTTTTTGATAAAAATTCCAAGGTTTTGCACATCTTACCATCGACTTACCATGATCCAAAAACCATAGTAATACCTTCGGAAGTTCGAATACCATGGGAAAATTCTCGTAATTTACCATCTTACCATCCGAAACTCTGAAACCTATAACCAATCTTAAAACATTGGAAAATTGATTCCCAAGCATTACACCAATGATATTTACCAGTTAGATAACGTGCGCAGAATTTTTAGCGAAAAATTAGACATTTCCGCACGAAATTTAAAAAAAAATGTTTTTCTTACCATTCTCTCCATCACATTGAAAACCTCACCTTTCCATATCTTAAAACATTGGGAAACCTATTCTTTATTTTAATGAGTTCCTAATTCCCTACAAATAATTTCTAATCCTTATACATAGGAAAATCTATGAACTATCCTAATACATGGGAAATCGGGCGCAGAATCTTAAACATCGGTAAAATCAGGCGCCAAAATTTTTTTTCTCGTAACTTACCATCTTACCATCTGAACCTCTGAAGCCTATAACCAATCTTAATACATTGGAAAATCAATATACACGTTATACACATATGATATTTACCAGTTAGATAACGTGCGCCGATTTTTTTTTTTCAAAAAATTAGACATTTCCGCACGAAATTTAAAAAATTCCAAGGTTTCGCACATCTTACCATCGACTTACCATGATCCAAAAACCATAGTAATACCTTCGGAAGTTCGAATACCATGGGAAAATTCTCGTAATTTACCATCTTACCATCCGAAACTCTGAAACCTATAACCAATCTTAAAACATTGGAAAATTGATTCCCAAGCATTACACCAATGATATTTACCAGTTAGATAACGTGCGCCGAATTTTTAGCGAAAAATTAGACATTTCCGCACGAAATTTAAAAAAAAATGTTTTTCTTACCATTCTCTTACCATCACATTGAAACCTCACCTTTCCATATCTTAAAACATTGGGAAACCTATTCTTTATTTTAATGAGTTCCTAATTCCCTACAAATAATTTCTAATCCTTATACATAGGAAAATCTATGAACTATCCTAATACATGGGAAATCGGGCGCAGAATCTTAAACATCGGTAAAATCAGGCGCCAAAATTTTTTTTCTCGTAACTTACCATCTTACCATCTGAACCTCTGAAGCCTATAACCAATCTTAATACATTGGAAAATCAATATACACGTTATACACATATGATATTTACCAGTTAGATAACGTGCGCCGATTTTTTTTTTCAAAAAATTAGACATTTCCGCACGAAATTTAAAAAATTCCAAGGTTTCGCACATCTTACCATCATTTTACCATGAACCAAAAACCAAAAAAATACCTTCATTACACAATATCTACGCCATACTCACCAATTACATAACACGCGCCGAGACTTTGCGAAAAAACTAGACGTATCCACACAAATTCCAAAAAACACCGTTTTTCTTACCATTCTCTTACCATCAGACTCAAACCTTACCATTGTTTATCTTAATAAGTTGGAAAACCTATTTCAACCATTCTATTTACCATTCTATTCCCTATACCAAAATATTTTTTACCAATACATTTATTCAAATTTTTTTATCACTGTAACAACATGATGCCAATTAAAACACAAGTTGAGCTTAATTTTAAACTGTACACGTAGGTATCTTTTTTCAATTAGATCAGAAGCAACAAAAAACCTGTTAAAACTTCGAAATTTCTGCAACTCTTCACAAAAACTTAAAACTTTCGCAATTTTTTCCAAAAACGTTGAATTTTTTGCAATTCGCCCCAAAAACTTGACTTTTTCCGAAGTTTCAGTAAGCCTCAGGAAAGTATCAGCTAAACTGAGTAATGTTTGAAAAAGTAAGATTATCCAATAAATTAGTTATTAGGTCAACGTATATCAAAACTATCGTGTTTTGAAGTTTTTTGAAAAAAACTTCAAAAATTTTTGATAAAAATTCCAAGGTTTTGCACATCTTACCATCGACTTACCATGATCCAAAAACCATAGTAATACCTTCGGAAATTCGAATACCATGGGAAAATTCTCGTAATTTACCATCTTACCATCCGAAACTCTGAAACCTATAACCAATCTTAAAACATTGGAAAATTGATTCCCAAGCATTACACCAATGATATTTACCAGTTAGATAACGTGCGCCGAATTTTTAGCGAAAAATTAGACATTTCCGCACGAAATTTTAAAAAAAATGTTTTTCTTACCATTCTCTTACCATCACATTGAAACCTCACCTTTCCATATCTTAAAACATTGGGAAACCTATTCTTTATTTTAATGAGTTCCTAATTCCCTACAAATAATTTCTAATCCTTATACATAGGAAAATCTATGAACTATCCTAATACATGGGAAATCGGGCGCAGAATCTTAAACATCGGTAATATCAGGCGCCAAAATTTTTTTTCTCGTAACTTACCATCTTACCATCTGAACCTCTGAAGCCTATAACCAATCTTAATACATTGGAAAATCAATATACACGTTATACACATATGATATTTACCAGTTAGATAACGTGCGCCGATTTTTTTTTTCAAAAAATTAGACATTTCCGCACGAAATTTTAAAAAAAAATGTTTTTCTTACCATTCTCTTACCATCACACTGAAACCTCACCTTTCCTTATCTTAAAACATTGGGAAACCTATTCTTTGTTTTAATGAGTTCCTAATTCCCTACAATTAATTTCTAATCCTTATACATAGGGAAATCTATGAACTATCCTAATACATGGGAAATCGGGCGCAGAATCTTAAACATCGGTAAAATCAGGCGCCAAAATTTTTTTTCTCGTAACTTACCATCTTACCATCTGAACCTCTGAAGCCTATAACCAATCTTAATACATTGGAAAATCAATATACACGTTATACACATATGATATTTACCAGTTAGATAACGTGCGCCAATTTTTTTTTTTCAAAAAATTAGACATTTCCGCACGAAATTTAAAAAATTCCAAGGTTTCGCACATCTTACCATCATTTTACCATGAACCAAAAACCAAAAAAATACCTTCATTACACAATATCCACGCCATACTCACCAATTACATAACACGCGCCGAGACTTTGCGAAAAAACTAGACGTATCCACACAAATTCCAAAAAACACCGTTTTTCTTACCATTCTCTTACCATCAGACTGAAACCTTACCATTGTCTATCTTAATAAGTTGGAAAACGTATTCCAACCATTCTATTAACCATGCTATTCCCTATACCAAAACATTTTTTACCAATAAATTTATTCAATTTTTTTTATCACTGTAACAACATGATGCCAATTAAAATACAAGTTGAGCTTAATTTTAAACTGTACACGTAGGTATCTTTTTTCAATTAGATCAGAAGCAACAAAAAACCTGCTAAAACTTCGAAAGTTCTGCAATCCTTCACAAAAACTTAAGACTTTCGCAATTTTTTCCAAAAACTTTGAATTTTTTGCAATTCGCCCCAAAAACTTGACTTTTTCCGAAGTTTCAGTAAGCCTCAGGAAAGTATCAGCTAAACTGAGTAATGTTTTAAAAAGTAAGATTATCCAATAAATTAGTTATTAGGTCAACGTATATCAAAACTATCGTGTTTTGAAGTTTTTTGAAAAAAACTTCAAAATTTTTTGATAAATATTCCAAGGTTTTGCACATCTTACCATCGACTTACCATGATCCAAAAACCATAGTAATATCTTCGGAAGTTCGAATACCATGGGAAAATTCTCGTAATTTACCATCTTACCATCCGAAACTCTGAAACCTATAACCAATCTTAAAACATTGGAAAATTGATTCCCAAGCATTACACCAATGATATTTACCAGTTAGATAACGTGCGCCGAATTTTTAGCAAAAACTTAGACATTTCCGCACGAAATTTAAAAAAAAATGTTTTTCTTACCATTCTCTTACCATCACATTGAAACCTCACCTTTCCATATCTTAAAACATTGGGAAACCTATTCTTTATTTTAATGAGTTCCTAATTCCCTACAAATAATTTCTAATCCTTATACATAGGAAAATCTATGAACTATCCTAATACATGGGAAATCGGGCGCAGAATCTTAAACATCGGTAATATCAGGCGCCAAAATTTTTTTTCTCGTAACTTACCATCTTACCATCTGAACCTCTGAAGCCTATAACCAATCTTAATACATTGGAAAATCAATATACACGTTATACACATATGATATTTACCAGTTAGATAACGTGGGCCGATTTTTTTTTTCAAAAAATTAGACATTTCCGCACGAAATTTAAAAAAAAAAAAACTTTTTTCTTACCATTCTCTTACCATCACACTGAAACCTCACCTTTCCTTATCTTAAAACATTGGGAAACCTATTCTTTATTTTAATGAGTTCCTAATTCCCTACGATTAATTTCTAATCCTTATACATAGAGAAATCTATGAACTATCCTAATACATGGGAAATCGGGCGCAGAATCTTAAACATCGGTAAAATCAGGCGCCAAAATTTTTTTTCTCGTAACTTACCATCTTACCATCTGAACCTCTGAAGCCTATAACCAATCTTAAAACATTGAAAAATCGATTCCCAAGCATTACACCAATGATATTTACAAGTTAGATAATGTGCGCCAAATTTTTAGCGAAAAATTAGACATTTCCGCAATAAATTAAATAAAAAAAACGTTTTTCTTACCATTATCTTACCATCACACTGAAACTTTACCATTTCCTATCTTAATACACTCTTAATAAAACAATGGGACACCTATTCCCTATCTTAATGAGTTCATAATTCCCTGAAAAGAATTTCTAATCCTTGTACATAGGGAAATCTAAACTCTTTCCTAAGACTTGAGATTCGGGCGCCGAATCTTAAACTTTGGTAAACGCGGGCGCCAAAAGTATTTTTCTCGAAAGCCATCCTCTTAACATCTGAAAATCTGAAACTTATAACCAATTTGAATACATTGGAAAATCTATTCCCATGTAATACACCAATGAAATTTACCAGTTAGATAACACGCGCCGAAATTTTGCGAAAAAGCTTTACATTTCCTCACACAATCCCAAAAAAAAATACCGTTTTTCGTACCATTCTCTTAACATCTTGAAACCATTGCCTATCTTAATAACTTGGAAAACCTATTCCAACCATTCTACTCTACCATTCTATTCGCTATACCAATACATATTTTACCCATAGTTTTATTCAAACGTTTTTATCACTGTAACAACATGATGCCAATTAAAATAGAATTTGAGCTTAACTTTAAACTGTACACGCAGGTATCTTTTTTCAATTAGATCAGAAGCAACAAAAAACCAGCTAAAACTTCAAAATTTCTGCAATTCTGTACAAAAACTTGAAATTTTCGCAGTTTTTGCAATTTGCCCCAGTAACTTGATTTTTTCCGAAGTTTTTTTCAGCCTCAGCAAATTATCATCTAAACTGAGTAACGTTTCAAATAGTAGGATTATCCAATAAATTAGTTATTAGGTCAACGTATATCAAAACTATCGTGTTTTGAAGTTTTTTGAAAAAATTTGCAAATTTTTTTAAAATAAAAATTCCAAGGTTTCGCACATCTTACCATCATTTTACCATGAACCAAAAACCGAAAAAATACCTTCATTACACAATATCCACGCCATACTCACCAATTACATAACACGCGCCTAGACTTTGCGAAAAAACTAGACGTTTCCACACAAATTCCAAAAAAACACCGTTTTTCTTACCATTCTCTTACCATCAGACTGAAACCTTACCCTTGTCTATCTTAATAAGTTGGAAAACCTATTCCAACCATTCTATTTACCATTCTATTCCCTATACTAAAACATATTTTACCCATAGTTTTATTCAAAGTTTCTTAACACTGTAACAACATGATGCCAATTAAAATACAAGTTGAGCTTAATTTTAAACTGTACACGTAGGTATTTTTTCTCAATTAGATCAGAAGCAACAAAAAACCTGCGAAAACTTCGAAATTTCTGCAACTTTTCACAAAAACTTGAATCTTTCGCAATTTTTTACAAAAGCGTTGAGATTTTTGCAATTCGCCCCAAAAACTTGACTTTTTCCGAAGTTTCAGTAAGCCTCAGGAAAGTATCAGCGAAACTGAGTTATGTATTAAAAAGTAAGATTATCCAATAAATTAGTTATTAGGTCAACGTTTATCAAAACTATCGTGTTTTGAAGTTTTTTGAAAAAAACTTCAAAATTTTTTGATAAAAATTCCAAGGTTTTGCACATCTTACCATCGACTTACCCAAAACCAAAAACCATAGTAATACTTTCGGAAGTTCGAATACCATGGGAAAGTTCTCGTAATTTACCATCTTACGATCCGAAACTGTGAAACCTATAACCAATCTTAAAACATTGAAAAATTGATTCCCAAGCATTACACAATTGATATTTACCAGTTAGATAACGTGCGCCGAATGTTTAGCGAAAAATTAGACATTTCCGCACGAAATTAAAAAAAAAATGTTTTTACCATTCTCTTACCATCACATTGAAACCTCACCTTTCCATATCTTAAAACATTGGGGAACCTATTCTTTATTTTAATGAATTCCTAATTCCCTACAAATAATTTCTAATCCTTATACATAGGGAAATCTATGAACTATCCTAATACATGGGAAATTGGTCGCAGAATCTTAAACATCGGTAAAATCAGGCGCCAAAATTTTTTTCTCGTAACTAACCATCTTACCATCTGAACCTCTGAAGCCTATAACCAATCTTAAAACATTGAAAAATCGATTCCCAAGCATTACAACAATGATATTTACCAGTTAAATAATGTGCGCCGAATTTTTAGCAAAAAATTAGACATTTCCGCACGAAATTAAAAAAAAATGTTTTTACCATTCTCTTACCATCACATTGAAACCTCACCTTTCCATATCTTAAAACATTGGGGAACCTATTCTTTATTTTAATGAATTCCTAATTCCCTACAAATAATTTCTAATCCTTATACATAGGGAAATCTATGAACTATCCTAATACATGGGAAATTGGTCGCAGAATCTTAAACATCGGTAAAATCAGGCGCCAAAATTTTTTTTCTCGTAACTAACCATCTTACCATCTGAACCTCTGAAGCCTATAACCAATCTTAAAACATTGAAAAATCGATTCCCAAGCATTACAACAATGATATTTACCAGTTAGATAATGTGCGCCGAATTTTTAGCAAAAAATTAGACATTTCCGCACGAAATTAAAAAAAAATGTTTTTACCATTCTCTTACCATCACATTGAAACCTCACCTTTCCATATCTTAAAACATTGGGAAACCTGTTCTTTATTTTAATGAATTCCTAATTCCCTACAAATAATTTCTAATCCTTATACATAGGGAATTCTATGCACTATCCTAATACATGGGAAATCGGGCGCAGAATCTTAAACATCGGTAAAATCAGGCGCCAAAGTTTTTTTTCTCGTAACTTACCATCTTACCATCTGAAACTCTGAAGCCTATAACCAATCTTAATACATTGGAAAATCGATAGACACGTTATACACATATGATATTTACCAGTTAGTTAACGTGCGCCGATTTTTTTTCAAAAAATTAGACATTTCTACACGAAATTAAAAAAAAAACGTTTTTCTTACCATTCTCTTACCATCACACTGAAACCTCACCTTTCCTTATCTTAAGACATTGGGAAACCTATTCTTTCTTTTAATGAGTTCCTAATTCCCCACAATTAATTTCTAATCCTTATACATAGGGAAATCTATGAACTATCCTAATACATGGGAAATTGGTCGCAGAATCTTAAACATCGGTAAAATCAGGCGCCAAAATTTTTTTTCTCTTAACTAACCATCTTACCATCTGAACCTCTGAAGCCTATAACCAATCTTAAAACATTGAAAAATCGATTCCCAAGCATTACAACAATGATATTTACCAGTTAGATAATGTGCGCCGAATTTTTAGCAAAAAATTAGACATTTCCGCAAGAAATTAAATAAAAAAACGTTTTTCTTACCATTCTCTTACCATCACACTGAAACCTTACCATTTCCTATCTCAATACATTCTTAATAAAACAATGGGAAACCTATTTCCTATCTTAATGAGTTCCTAATTCCCTACAATGAATTTCTAATCCTTATACATAGGGAATTCTATGCACTATCCTAATACATGGGAAATCGGGCGCAGAATCTTAAACATCGGTAAAATCAGGCGCCAAAGTTTTTTTTCTCGTAACTTACCATCTTACCATCTGAAACTCTGAAGCCTATAACCAATCTTAATACATTGGAAAATCGATAGACACGTTATACCTATATGATATTTACCAGTTAGGTAACGTGCGCCGATTTTTTTTCAAAAAATTAGACATTTCCGCACGAAATTAAAAAAAAAACGTTTTTCTTACCATTCTCTTACCATCACACTGAAACCTCACCTTTCCTGATCTTAAAACATTGGGAAACCTATTCTTTATTTTAATAAGTTCCTAATTCCCTACAATTAATTTCTAATCCTTATACATAGGGAAATCTATGAACTATCCTAATACATGGGAAATCGGGCGCAGAATCTTAAACATCGGTAAAATCAGACGCCAAAATTTTTTTCTCGTAACTTACCATCTTACCATCTGAACCTCTGCAGCCTATAACCAATCTTAAAACCTTGAAAAATTGATTCCCAAGCATTACACCAATGATATTTTCCAGTTAGATAATGTGCGCCGAATTTTTAGCGAAAAATTAGACATTTCCGCAAGAAATAAAATAAAAAAACGTTTTTCTTACCATTCTCTTACCATCACACTGAAACCTTACCATTTCCTATCTCAATACTTTCTTAATAAAACAATGGGAAACCTATTTCCTATCTTAATGAGTTCCTAATTCCCTACAATGAATTTCTAATCCTTATTCATAGGGAATTCTATGCACTATCCTAATACATGGGAAATTCGGGCGGAGAATCTTCAACATCGGTAAAATCGGGCGCCAAATTTTTTTTCTCGTAACTTATCATCTTACCATCTGAAACTCTGAAACCTATAACCAATCTTAAAACATTGGAAAATCGATTCCCAAGCATTACACCAATGCTATTTACCAGTTAGATAAAATGCGCCGAATTTTTAGCAAAAAATTAGACATTTCCGCACGAAATTAAATAAAAAACTGTTTTTCTTACCATTCTCTTACCATGACAATGACATTTTATCATTTCCTATCTTAATAAAACAATGGGACACCTATTCCCTATCTTAATGGTTCATAATTCCCTAAAAAAATTTCTAATCCTTGTACATAGGGAAATCTAAACACTTTCCTAAGACTTGAGAAATTCGGGCGCCGAATCTTAAACTTTGGTAAACGCGGGAGCCAAACAAATTTTTCTCGAAAGCCATCCTCTTAACATCTGAAAATCTGAAACTTATAACCAATTTTAATACATTGGAAAATCTATTCCCATGTAATACATCAATGAAACTTACCAGTTAGATAACGCGCGCTGAAACTTTTGCGAAAAAGCTAGACATTTCCTCACACAATCCAAAAAAAAACCGTTTTTCTTATCATTCTCTTAACATCACACTGAAACCATTGCCTATCTTAATAAATTGGAAAACCTATTCCAACCATTCTACTCTACCATTCTATTCCCTATACCAATACATATTTTACCCATAGTTTTATTCAAATTTTTTTATCGCTGTAAAAATATGATGCCAATTAAAATACAATTTTGAGCTTAACTTTAAACTTACAGTAGGTATCTTTTTTCAATTAGATCAGAAGCAACAAAAAAAACAGCTAAAATTTCGAAATTTCTGCAATTCTTTACAAAAACTTGAAATTTTCGCAATTTTTTTCCAAAAACGTTGAAATTTTTGCAATTTGCCCCAAAAAATTGTTTTTTTCCGAAGTTTCAGTAAGCCTCAGCAAAGTATCAGCTAAACTGAGTAATGTTTTAAAAAGTAAAAATATCCAATAAATTAGTTATTAGGTCAACGTATATCAAAACTATCGTTTTTTGAAGTTTTTTGAAAAAATTTTCAATTTTTTTTGATTAAAATTCCAAGGTTTTGCTCATCTTAACATTAACTTACCATGAACTAAAAACCAAAATAATACCTTCATTAACCAATCTACACGCCATACTCACCAATTACATAACACGCGCCGAGAATTTTGCGAAAAATCTAGACGTTTCCACACAAAATCCCAAGAAAAATAAGGTTTCAAGAAAAATCAGACTGAAACCTTAAAATTTCCTATCTTATTACACTCTTAATAAAACAATGGGACCCCTATTCCCTATCTTAATGAGTTCCTAATTCCCTAAAATGAATGTCTAATCCTTGTACTTAAGGAAATCTATACACTATCTTTTTACATGGGAAAATCGGGCGCCAAATCTTAAGCATCGGTGAAATCGGCGCCAAAAAGTTTTTTCTCGAACTGAAACCATCTGAAACTTTGAACCATACAACCAATCTTATTACTTGGAAATTCGATTTACACGTAATACACATATGGTATTTAATTTACCAGTTGAATAACGTGCGCCGAATTTTTTGCAAAAAAGGAGACATTTCCGCACGAAATTTTATGTAAAAAAAGTTTTTCCTACCATTCTCTTACCATCACACTGAAACCTCACCATTTCCTATCTTAATAAACTCCTAATAAAACAATGGGAAACCTATTCTTTATTTTAATGAGTTCCTAATTCCCTACAAATAATTTCTAATCCTTATACATAGGGAAATCTATGCACTATCCTAATGTATGGGAAATTCGGGCGCAGAATCTTAAACATCGGTAAAATCGGGCGCCAAAATTTTTTTCTCGTAACTTACCATCTTACCATCTGAAACTCTGAAACCTATAACTAATCTTAAAACATTGGAAAATCAATTCTCAAGCATTACACCAATGATATTTACGAGTTAGATAAAGTGCGCCAATTTTTAAGCAAAAATTAGACATTTCCGCACAAAATTGAATAAAAAAACGTTTTTCTTACCATTTTCTTACCATCACACTGAAACCTTACCATTTCCTATCTTAATACACTCCTAATAAAATAATGGGAAACCTATTCTTTGTTTTGATGAGTTCCTAATTCCCTACAAGGAATTTCTGATCCTTATACATAGGGAAATCTATGCACTATCCTAATACATGGGAAATCGGGCGCAGAATCTTGAACATCGGTAAAATCGGGCGCCAAAGTTTTTTTCTCGTAACTTACCATCTTACCATCTGAAACTCTGAAGCCTTGAACCAATCTTAAAACAATGAAAAATCAATTCCCAAGCATTACACCAATGGTATTCACCAGTTAGATAACGTGCGCCGAGTTTTTAGCGAAAAATTAGACATTTCCGCACGAAATTAAATAAAAAAACGTTTTTCTTACCATTCTCTTACCATCACACTGAAACCTTACAATTTTCTATCTTAAAAAAATCCTAATAAAACAATGGGACACTTATTCCCTATCTTAATGAGTTCCTATTTACCTAAAATGAATTTCTAATCCTTGTACGAAGGGAAACCAGCTAAAACTTCGAAATTTCTGCAACTCTTCACAAAAACTTGAAATTTTCCGTATCTTTCCAAAAACGTTGAAATTTTTGCAAATTGCCCCAAAAACTTGACTTTTCTCGAAGTTTCAGTAAGCCTCAGCAAAGTTTCAGCTAATCCAAAAAATTAGTTATTAGGTCAACTTTTATCAAACTATCGTGTTTTGAAGTTTTTGAAAAAAATTTTTCAAATTTTTTTGATAAAAATTCCAAGGTTTTGCACATCTTACCATTGACTTACCATGAACCAAAAACCATAATACTACCTTCATTAACTAATATACACGCCATACTCACCAATTACACAACACGCGCCGAGATTTTTGCGGGAAAAAATTAGACGTTTCTACACAAATTCCCAAAAAAAAACCGTTTTGCTTACCATTCTCTTACCATCAGACTGAAACCTTACCATATCTTAATACACTCCTAATAAAACAATGGGACCCCTATTCCCAATCTTAATGAGCTCCTAATTCCCTAAAATGAATTTCTAATCCTTGTACTTAGGGAAATCTATACATTATCTTATCACATGGGAAAATCGGGCGCCAAATCTTAAGCATCGGTGAAATCGGGCGCCAAAAGTTTTTTCTCGAAACTTATCATCTTACCATCTGAAACTTTGAACCATATAACCAATCTTAATACATTGGAAATTCGATTTACACGTAATACACATATGATATTTACATGTTGAATAACGTGCGCCGAATTTTTTGCAAAAAAGTAGACATTTCCGCACGAAATTTTATTAAAAAAAACGTTTTTCTTACCATTCTCTTACCATCACACTGAAACCTCACCTTCCCCTATCTTAAAACATTGGGAAACCTAATCTTTATTTTAATGAATTCCTAATTCCCTACAATGAATTTCTAGTCCTTATACATAGGGAGATCTATGCACTATCCTAATACATGGGAAATCGGGCGCAGAATCTTAAGCATCGGTAAAATCGGGCGCCAAAATTTATTTCTCGTAACTTACCATCTTACCATCTGAAACTTTGAAGCCTATAACCAATCTTAAAACATTGAAATATTGATTCCCAAGCATTACACCAATGATATTTACCAGTTAGATAACGTGCGCCAAATTTTTAGCGAAAAATTAGACATTTCCGCACGAAATTAAATAAAAAAACGTTTTTCTTACCATATTCTTACCATCACACTGAAACCTTACCATTTCCTATCTTAAAACACTCTTACTAGAACAATAAGAAACCTATTTCCTATCTTAATGAGTTCCTAATTCCCTACAATGAATTTCTAATCCTTATACATAGGGAATTCTATGCACTATCCTAATTTATGGGAAATTCGGGCGCAGAATCTTAAAAATCGGTAAAATCGGGCGCCAAAATTTTTTTCTCGTAACTTACCATCCTACCATCTGAAACTCTGAAACCTATAACCAATCTTAAAACATTGGAAAATCAATTCTCAAGCATTACACCAATCATATTTACGAGTTAGATAACGTGCGCCGAATTTTTAGCAAAAAATTAGACATTTCCGCACGAAATTAGATAAAAAAAACGTTTTTCTTACCATTTTCTTACCATCACACTGAAACCATACAATTTCCTATCTTAATACACTCCTAATAAAACAATGGGAAACCTATTCATTATTTTAATGAGTTCCTAATTCCCTACAATGAATTTCTAATCCTTATACATAGGGAAATCTATGCACTATCCTGATACATGGGCAATCGGGCGCAGAATCTTGAACATCGGTAAAATCGGGCGCCAAAATTTTTTTCTCGTAACTTACCATCTTACCATCTGAAACTCAGAAGCCTATAACCAATCTTAAAACATTGAAAAATCAATTCCCAAGCATTACACCAATGGTATTCACCAGTTAGATAACGTGCGCCGAGTTTTTAGCGAAAAATTAGACATTTCCGCACGAAATTAAATAAAAAAACGTTTTTCATACCATTCTCTTACCATCACACTGAAACCATTGCCTATCTTAGTAACTTGGAAAACCTATTCCAACCATTCTTTTCACTATTCTATTCCCTATGACAATACATATTTTACCCATAGTTTTATTCAAAATTTTTTAAGACTGTAACAACATGATGCCAATTAAAATACAATTTGAATTTAATTTTAAACTGTACACATAGGTATCTTTTTTCAATTCGATCAGAAGCAACAGAAAACCAGCTAAAACTTCGAAATTTCTGCAACTCTTCACAAAAACTTGAAATTTCTGCTTTTTTTTCCAAAAACGTTGAAATTTTTGCAATTTGCCCCAAAAACTTGACTTTTTTCGAAGTTTCAGTAAGCCTCAGCAAAGTATCAGCTAAACTGAGTATCAGCTAAATCTTCAACCTATTCCAAACATTCTATTTTACCATTCTATTCCCTATACCAAAACATATTTTACCCATAGTTTTATTCAAAGTTTTTAATCACTGTAACAACATGATGCCAATTAAAATACAAGTTGAGCTTAATTTTAAACTGTTCAAGTAGGTATCTTTTTTCAATTAGATCAGAAGCAACAAAAAACCAGCTAAAACTTCGAAATTTCTGCAACTCTTCACAAAAACTTGAATTTTTTGCTATTTTTTCCAAAAACGTTGAAATTTTTGCAATTTGCCCCAATAACTTGACTTTTTTTCGAAGTTTCAGTAAGCCTCAGCAAAGTTTCATCTAAACTGTGTAATGTTTTAAAAAGTAAGATTATCCAATAAATTAGTTATTAGAATAACTTATATCAAACTATCGTGTTATGAAGTTTTTTGAAAAAAAAATTTTCAAATTTTTTTGATAAAAATTCCAAGGTTTTGCACATCTTACCATCAACTTACCATGAAACAAAAACCATAATAATACCTTCATTACACAGTATGCACGCCATACTCACCAATCACATAACACGCGCCGAGACTTTGCGAAAAAACTAGACGTTTCGACACAAATTCCGAAAAAAAACACCGTTTATCTTACCATTCTTTTACCATCAAACTGAAACCTTACCATTGTCTATCTTGATAAATTGGAAAACCTATTCCAACCATTCCATTTTACCTTTCTATTCCCTATACCAAAACATATTTTACCCATAGTTTTATTCAAAGTTTTTTATCACTGTAACAACATGATGCCTATTAAAATACAAGTTGAGCCTAATTTTAAACTGTACACGTAGGTATCTTTTTTTCAACTAGATCAGAAGCAACAAAAACTAGCTAAAGCTTCAAAATTTTTGCAACTCTTCACAAAAACTTGAAAATTTTGCTATTTTTTCCAAAAATGTTGAAATTTTTGCAATTTGCCCCAAAATTTTGACTTTTTTCGAAGTTTCAGTAAGCCTTAGCAAAGTTTCAGCTAAACTGCGTAATGTTTTAAAAAGTAATATTATCCAATAAATTAGTTATTAGAATAACTTATATCAAACTATCGTGTTATGAAGTTTTTTGAAAAAAAAATTTTCAAATTTTTTTGATAAAAATTCCAAGGTTTTGCACATCTTACCATCGACTTAGCATGAACCAAAAACCATTCTAATTTCTCCAATAATCAATATACACGCCATACTCACCAATTACATAACACGCGCCAAGATTTTTGCGAAAAAAAGTAGACGTTTCCCCACAAAATCTCAAAAAAAATACCGTTTTTCTTAACATTCTCTTACCATCAGACTGAAACTTTACCATATCTTAATACACTCTTAATAAAACAAAGGGACCCCTATTACCTATCTTAATGAGTTCCTAATTCCCTAAATTGAATTTCTTATCCTTGTATATAGGGAAATCTATACACTATCTTATTAATGGGAATATCGGGCGCCAAATCTTAAGCATCGGTGAAATCGGCGCCAAAAGATTTTTTCTCGAAACTTATCATCTTACCATCTGAAACTTTGAAACATATAACCAATCTTAATACATTGGAAGTTCGATTTACACGTAATACACATATTATATTTACCAGTTGAATAATGTGTACCAGTTGAATAATGTGCGCCGAATGTTTTGCAAAAAGTTAGTTATTTCCGCACGAAATTTAAAAAATATATATATTTTTCTTACCATTCTCTTACCATCACACTGAAACCTCACCTTTCCCTATCTTAAAACATTGGGAAACCTATTCTTTATTTTAATGAATTCCTAATTCCCTACAATGAATTTCTAGTCCTTATACATAGGGAGATCTATGCACTATTCTAATACATGGGAAATCGGGCGCAGAATCTTAAACATCGGTAAAATCGGGCGCCAAACTTTTTTTCTTGTAACTTACCATCTCAGCATCTGAAACTCTGGAGCCTATAACCAATCTTAAAACATTGAAAAATCGATTCCCAAGCATTACACCAATGATAGTCACCAATTAGATAACTTGCGCCGAGTGTTTAGAGAAAAATTAGACATTTTCGCACGAAATTAAATAAAAAAACGTTTTTCTTACCATTCTCTTACCATCACACCGAAACCTTACCATTTCCTATCTTAATACACTCTTAATAAAACAATGGGACCCCTATTACCTATCTTAGTGAGTTCCTAATTCCCTAAATTGAATTTCTAATCCTTGTACATAGGGAAATCTATACACTATCTTATTACATGGGAAAATCGGGCGCAGAATCTTAAACATCGGTAAAATCGGGCGCCAAACTTTTTTTCTTGTAACTTACCATCTCACCATCTGAAACTCTGAAGCCTATAACCAATCTTAAAACATTGAAAAACTGATTCCCAAGCATTACACCAATGATATTTTCCAGTTAGATAACGTGCGCCGAATTTTTAGCGAAAAATTAGACATTTCCGCACAAAACTTTAAAAAAAATGTTTTTCTTACCATTCTCTTACCATCAGACTGAAACCCTACCATTTTTTTTATCTTATTACACACTTAATAAAACAATGGGAAACCTATTCCCTATCTTAATGAGTTCCTAAATTCCTAAAATGAATTTCTAATCCTTGTACATAGGGAAATCTATACACTATCTTATTACATGGGAAAATCGGGCGCCAAATCTTAAGCATCGGTGAAATCGGCGCCAAAAGTTTTTTTCTCGAAACTTATCATCTTACCATCTGAAACTTTGAAACATATAACCAATCTTAATACATTGGAAATTCGATTTACACGTAAAACACATATGATATTTACCAGTTGAATAACGTGCGCCGAATTTTTTGCAAAAAATTAGACATTTTTGCACGAAATTTAAAAAAAAATGTTTTTCTTACCATTCTCTTACCATCACACTGAAACCTCACCTTTCCCTATCTTAAAACATTGGGAAACCTATTCTTACTTTAATGAATTCCTAATTCCCTACAATGAATTTCTAATCCTTATACATAGGGAAATCTATGCATTATCCTAATACATGGGAAATTGGGCGCAGAATCTTAAACATCGGTAAAATCGGGCGCCAAACTTTTTTTCTCGTAACTTACCATCTCACCATCTGAAACTCTGAAGCCTATAGCCAATCTTAAAACATTGAAAAACTGATTCCAGAGCATTACACCAATGATATTTTCCAGTTAGATAACGTGCGCCGAAATTTTAGCGAAAAATTAGACATTTCCGCACAAAATTAAAAAAAAAAAGTTTTTCTTACCATTCTCTTACCATCAGACTGAAACCCTACCATTTTTTTATCTTATTACACACTTAATAGAACAATGGGAAACCTATTCCCTATCTTAATGAGTTCCTAAATTCCTAAAATGAATTTCTAATCCTTGTACATAGGGAAATCTATACACTATCTTATTACATGGGAAAATCGGGCGCCAAATCTTAAGCATCGGCGAAATCGGCGCCAAAAGTTTTTTTCTCGAAACTTATCATCTTACCTCTGAAACTTTGAAACATATAACCAATCTTAATACATTGGAAATTCGATTTACACGTAATACACATATGATATTTACCAGTTGAATAACGTGCGCCGAATTTTTTGCAAAAAATTAGACATTTCCGCACGAAATTAAAAAAAAAATGTTTTTCTTACCATTCTCTTACCATCACACTGAAACCTCACCTTTCCCTATCTTAAAACATTGGGAAACCTGTTCTTTATTTTAATGAATTCCTAATTCCCTACAATGAATTTCTAGTCCTTATACATAGGGAGATCTGTGCACTATCCTAATACATGGGAAATCGGGCGCAGAATCTTAAACATCGGTAAAATCGGGCGCCAAACTTTTTTTCTCGTAACTTACCATCTCACCATCTGAAACTCTGGAGCCTATAACTAATCTTAAAACATTGAAAAATCGATTCCCAAGCATTACACTAATGATATTCACCAATTAGATAACGTGCGCCGAGTTTTTAGAGAAAAATTAGACATTTTCGCACGAAATTAAATAAAAAAACGTTTTTCTTACCATTCTCTTACCATCACACCGAAACGTTACCATTTCCTATCTTAATACACTCTTAATAAAACAATGGGACCCCTATTACCTATCTTAATGAGTTCCTAATTCCCTAAATTGAATTTCTAATCCTTGTACATAGGGAAATCTATACATTATCTTATTACATGGGAAAATCGGGCGCCAAATCTTAAGCATCGGTAAAATCGGCGCCAAAAGTTTTTTTCTCGAAACCTATCATCTTACCATCTGAAACTTTGAAACATATAACCAATCTTAATACATTGGAAATTCGATTTACACGTAATACACATATGATATTTACCAGTTGAATAACGTGCGCCGAATTTTTTGCAAAAATTAGACATTTTCGCACGAAATTAAAAAAAAAATGTTTTTCTTACCATTCTCTTACCATCACACTGAAACCTCACCTTTCCCTATCTTAAAACATTGGGAAACCTATTCTTACTTTAATGAATTCCTAATTCCCTACAATGAATTTCTAATCCTTATACATAGGGAAATCTATGCATTATCCTAATACATGGGAAATTGGGCGCAGAATCTTAAACATCGGTAAAATCGGGGGCCAAACTTTTTTTCTCGTAACTTACCATCTCACCATCTGAAACTCTGAAGCCTATAACCAATCTTAAAACATTGAAAAATTGATTCCCAAGCATTACACCAATGATATTTTCCAGTTAGATAACGTGCGCCGAATTTTTAGCGAAAAATTAGACATTTCCGCACAAATTTTTTTTAAAAAAAATGTTTTTCTTACCATTCTCTTACCATCACATTAAAACCTCACTTTTCCCTATCCTAAAACATTGGGAACCTATTCTTTATTTTAATGAGTTCCTAATTACCTACAATGAATTTCTAATCCTTATACATAGAGAAATCTATGCACTATCCTAATACATGGGAAATCGGGCGCAGAATTTTAAACATCGGTAAAATCGGGCGCCAAAATCTTTTCTCGTAACTTACCATCATACCAACTGAAACTCCGAAGCCTATAACCAATCTTAAAACATTGAAAAATCAATTTCCAAGCATTACACAAATGATATTTACCAGTTAGATAACGTGCGCCGAATTTTTAGCGAAAAATTAGACATTTCTGCACGAAATTGAATAAAAAAACGTTTTTCTTATCACTATCTTACCATCACACTGAAACCTTACCATTTCCTATCTTAATACACTCTTAATAAAACAATGGGAAACCTAATCCCTATCTTAATGAGCTCCTAATTCCCTACAATGAATTTCTAATCCTTATACATAAGGAATTCTATGCACTATCCTAATACATGGGGAATTCGGGCGCAGAATCTTAAACATCGGTAAAATCGGGCGCCAAAATTTTTCTCTCGCAACTTACCATCTTACCATCTGAAGCTCTGAAACCTATAACCAATCTTAAAACATTGGAAAATCGATTCCCACGCATTACTCCAATGATATTTACCAGTTAGATAACGTGCGCCGAATTTTTAGCAAAAAATTAGACATTTCCGCACAAAATTAAATAAAAAAAAACGTTTTTCTTACAATTCTCTTACCATCACACTGAAACCTTACCATTTCCTATCTTAATAAACTCCTAATAAAACAATGGGAAACCTATTCTTTATTTTAATGAGTTCCTAATTCCCTACAATGAATTTCTAATCCTTATACATAAGGAAATCTATGCACTATCCTAATACATGGGAAATCGGGCGCAGAATCTTAAATATCGGTAAAATCGGGCGCCAAAATTTTTTTATCGTAACTTACTATCTTACCATCTGAAACTTTGAAGCCTATAACCAATCTTAAAACATTAAAAAACCAATTTCCAAGCATTACACCAATGATATTCACCAGTTAGATAACGTGCGCCGAGGTTTTAGAGAAAAATTAGACATTTCCACACGAAAATAAATAAAAAAACGTTTTTCTTACCATTATCTTACCATCACACTGAAACCTTACCATTTCCTATCTTAATACACTCTTAATATAAAAAAAACAATGGGAAACCTATTCCCTATCTTAATGAGCTCCTAATTCCCTACAATGAATTTCTAATTCTTATACATAGGGAATTCTCTGCACTATCCTAATACATGGGAAATTCGGGCGCAGAATCTTAAAAATCGGTAAAATCGGGCGCCAAAATTTTTTACTCGTAACTTACCATCTTACCATCTGAAACTCTGAAACCTATAACCAATCTTAAAACATTGGAAAATCAATTCCCAAGCATTACACCAATTATATTTACCAGTTAGTTAACGTGCGCCGAATTTTTAGCAAAAAATTAGACGTTTTCGCACGAAATTAAAAAAAAAGTTTTTCTTACCATCACACTGAAACCTCACTTTTCCCTATCTTAAAACATTGGGAAACCTATTCTTTATTTTAATGAGTTCCTAATTCCCTACAATGAGTTTCTAATCCTTATAAATAGGGAAATCTATGCACGATCCTAATACATGGGAAATCGGGCGCAGAATCTTAAACATCGGTAAAATCGGGCGCCAAAATTTTATTCTCGTAACTTACCATCTTACCATCTGAAACTCTGAAGCCTATAACCAATACTAAAACATTGAAAAATCAATTCCCAAGATTTACACCAATGATAGTTACCAGTTAGATAACGTGCGCTGATTTTTTAGCGAAAAATTAAACATTTGCGCACGAAATTATTGAAAAAAAAAAGGTTTTTCTCACCATTATCTTACCATCACACTAAAAACTTACCATTTCCTATCTTAATACACTCTTAATAAAACAATGGGAAACCTATTCCCTATCTTAATGAGCTCCTAATTCCCTACAATGAATTTCTAATCCTAATACATAGGGAATTCTATGCACTATCCTAATACATGAGAAATTTGGGCGCAGAATCTTAAACATCGGTAGAATCGGGCGCCAAAATTGTTTTCTCGTAACTTATCATCTAACCATCTGAAACACTGAAACCTATAACCAATCTTAAAACATTGGAAAATTGATTCCCAAGCATTACACCAATGATATTGACCAGTTAGATAACGTGCGCCAAAATTTTTAGCGAAAAATTAGACATTTCCGCACGAAATTAAATAAAAAAACGTTTTTCTTACCATTCTCTTACCATCACACTGAAACCTTACCATTTTCTATCTTAATAAACTCCTAATAAAAAAAACAATGGGAAACCTATTCTTTATTTTAATAAGTTCCCAATTCCCTACAATGAATTTCTAATCCTTATACATAGGGAAATCTATGCACTTTCCTAATACATAGGAAATCGGGCGCAGAATCTTAAACATCGGTAAAATCGGGCGCCAAATTTTTTTCTCGTAACTTACCATCTTACCATCTGAAACTCTGAAGCCTATAACCAATCTTAAAACATTGAAAAATCGATTCCCAAACATTACATCAATGATATTTACCAGTTAGATAACGTACGCCGAATTTTTAGCAAAAAATTAGACATTTGCGCACGAAATTAAATAAAAACAACGTTTTTCTCACCATTATCTTACCATCACACTGAAGCCTTACCATTTCCTATCTTAATACACTCTTAATAAAACAATGGGAAACCTATTCCCTATCTTAATGAGCTCCTAATTCCCTACAATGAATTTCTAATCCTTATACATAAGGAATTCTATGCAATATCCTAATACATGGGAAATTTGGGGGCAGAAACCTAAACATCGGTAAAATCGGGCGCCAAAATTTTTTTCTCGTAACTTATCATCTAACCATCTGAAACACTGAAACCTATAACCAATCTTAAAACATTGGAAAATCAATTCCCAAGCATTACACCAATGATATTTACCAGTTAGATAACGTGCGCCGAAATTTTAGCGAAAAATTAGACATTTCCGCACAAAATTAAATAAAAAAACGATTTTCTTACCATTCTCTTACCATCACACTGAAACCTTACCATTTTCTATCTTAATAAACTCCTAATAAAACAATGGGAAACCTATTCTTTATTTTATTGAATTCCTAATTCCCTACAATGAATTTCTAGTCCTTATACATAGGGAGATCTATGCACTATCCTAATACATGGGAAATCGGGCGCAGAATCTTAAACATCGGTAAAATCGGGCGCCAAACTTTTTTTCTCGTAACTTACCATCTCACCATCTGAAACTCTGGAGCCTATAACCAATCGTAAAACATTGAAAAATCAATTCCCAAGCATTACACCAATGATATTTACCAATTAGATAACTTGCGCCGAGTTTTTAGAGAAAAATTAGACATTTTCGCACAAAATTAAATAAAAAAACGTTTTTCTTACAATTCTCTTACCATCACACTGAAACCTTACCATTTCCTATCTTAATACACTCTTAATAAAACAATGGGAAACCTATTCCCTATCTTAATGAGCTCCTAATTCCCTACAAGGAATTTCTAATCCTAATACATAGGGAATTCTATGCACTATCCTAATACATGAGAAATTTGGGCGCAGAATCTTAAACATCGGTAAAATCGGGCGCCAAAATTGTTTTCTCGTAACTTATCATCTAACCATCTGAAACACTGAAACCTATAACCAAATCTTAAAACATTGGAAAATCGATTCCCAAGCATTACACCAATGATATTGACCAGTTAGATAACGTGCGCCAAAATTTTTAGCAAAAAATTAGACATTTCCGCACGAAATTAAATAAAAAAACGTTTTTCTTACCATTCTCTTACCATCACACTGAAACCTCACCATTTCCTATCTTAATAAACTCCTAATAAAAAAAACAATGGGAAACCTATTCTTTATTTTAATAAGTTCCCATTTCCCTACAATGAATTTCTAATCCTTATACATAGGGAAATCTATGCACTATCCTAATACATGGGAAATCGGGCGCAGAATCTTAAACATCGGTAAAACCGGGCGCCAAAATTTTTTTCTCGTAACTTACCATCTTACCATCTGAAACTCTGAAGCCTATAACCAATCTTAAAACATTGAAAAATCGATTCCCAAGCATTACATCAATGATATTTACCAGTTAGATAACGTACGCCGAATTTTTAGCAAAAAATTAGACATTTGCGCATCGAAATTAAATAAAAACAACGTTTTTCTCACCATTATCTTACCATCACACTGAAACCTTACCATTTCCTATCTTAATACACTCTTAATAAAACAATGGGAAACCTATTCCCTATCTTAATGAGCTCCTAATTCCCTACAATGAATTTCTAATCCTTATACATAAGGAATTGTATGCAATATCCTAATACATGGGAAATTTGGGGCAGAAACCTAAACATCGGTAAAATCGGGCGCCAAACTTTTTTTTTCTCGTAACTTATTATCTAACCATCTGAAACACTGAAACCTATAACCAATCTTAAAACATTAGAAAATCGATTCCCAAGCATTACACCAATGATATTTACCAGTTAGATAACGTGCGCCGAAGTTTTAGCAAAAAATTAGACATTTCCGCACGAAATTAAAAAAAAAACGTTTTTCTTACCATTCTCTTACCATCACACTGAAACCTTTCCATTTCCTATCTTAATAAACTCCTAAAAGAACAATGGGAAACCTATTCTTTATTTTAATGAATTCCTAATTCCCTACAATGATATTCTAGTCCTTATACATAGGGAGATCTATGCACTATCCTAATACATGGGAAATCGGGCGCAGAATCTTAAACATCGGTAAAATCGGGCGCCAAACTTTTATTCTCGTAACTTAGCATCTCACCATCTGAAACTCTGGAGCCTATAACCAATCTTAAAACATTGAAAAATCAATTCCCAAGCATTACACCAATGATATTCACCAATTAGATAACTTGCGCCGAGTTTTTAAAGAAAAATTAGACATTTTCGCACGAAATTAAATAAAAAAACGTTTTTCTTACCATCACACCAAAACCTTACCATTTCCTATCTTAATACACTCTTAATAAAACAATGGGACCCCTATTACCTATCTTAATGAGTTCCTAATTCCCTAAACTGAATTTCTATTCCTTGTACATAGGGAAATCTATACACTATCTTATTACATGGGAAAATTGGGCGCCAAATCTTAAGCATCGGTGAAATCGGCGCCAAAAGTTTTTTTCTCGATACTTATCATCTTACCATCTGAAACTTTGAAAGATATAACCAATCTTAATACATTGGAAATTCGATTTACACGTAATACACATATGATATTTACCAGTTGAATAACGTGCGATGAATTTATTTGCAAAAAATTAGACATTTTCGCACGAAATTAAAAAAAAAAGTTTTTCTTACCATTCTCTTACCATCACACTGAAACCTCACCTTTCCCTATCTTAAAACATTGGGAAACCTATTCTTACTTTAATGAATTCCTAATTCCCTACAATGAATTTCTAATCCTTATACATAGGGAAATCTATGCATTATCCTAATACATGGGAAATTGGGCGCAGAATCTTAAACATCGGTAAAATCGGGCGCCAAACTTTTTTTCTCGTAACTTACCATCTCACCATCTGAAACTCTGAAGCCTATAACCAATCTTAAAACATTGAAAAACTGATTCCCAAGCATTACATTAATGATATTTTCCAGTTAGATAACGTGCGCCGAATTTTTAGCGAAAAATTAGACATTTCCGCACAAAATTTAAAAAAAAATGTTTTTCTTACTATTCTCTTACCATCAGACTGAAACCCTACCATTTTTTATCTTATTACACACTTAATAAAACAATGGGAAACCTATTCCCTATCTTAATGAGTTCCTAAATTCCGAAAATGAATTTCTAATCCTTGTACATAGGGAAATCAATACACTATCTTATTACATGGGAAAATCGGGCGCCAAATCTTAAGCATCGGTGAAATCGGCGCCAAAAGTTTTTTTCTCGAAACTTATCATCTTACCATCTGAAACTCTGGAGCCTATAACCAATCTTAAAACATTGAAAAATCGATTCCCAAGCATTACACCAATGATATTCACCAATTAGATAACTTGCGCCGAGTTTTTAGAGAAAATTAGATATTTTCGCACGAAATTAAATAAAAAAACGTTTTTCTTACCATTCTCTTACCATCACACCGAAACCTTACCATTTCCTATCTTAATACACTCTTAATAAAACAATGGGACCCCTATTACCTATCTTATTGAGTTCCTAATTCCCTAAATTGAATTTGTAATCCTTGTACATAGGGAAATCTATACACTATCTTATTACATGGGAAAATCGGGCGCCAAATCATAAGCATCGGTGAAATCGGCGCCAAAAGTTTTTTTCTCGAAAGTTATCATCTTACCATCTGAAACTTTGAAACATATAACCAATCTTAATACATTGGAAATTCGATTTACACGTAATACACATATGATATTTACCAGTTGATCAACGTGCGCCGAATTTTTTGCAAAAATTTAGACATTTTTGCACAAAATTTAAAAAAAAAATGTTTTTCTTACCATTCTCTTACCATCACACTGAAACCTCACCTTTCCCTATCTTAAAACATTGGGAAACCTATTCTTACTTTAAAGAATTCCTAATTCCCTACAAAGAATTTCTAATCCTTATACATAGGGAAATCTATGCATTATCCTAATACATGGGAAATTGGGCGCAGAATCTTAAACATCGGTAAAATCGGGCGCCAAACTTTTTTTCTCGTAACTTACCATCTCACCATCTGAAACTCTGAAGCATATAACCAATCTTAAAACATTGAAAAACTGATTCCCAAGCATTACACCAATGATATTTTCCAGTTAGATAACGTGCGCCGAATTTTTAGCGAAAAATTAGACATTTCCGCACAAAATTTTAAAAAAAAAAGTTTTTCTTACCATTCTCTTACCATCAGATTGAAACCCTACCAATTTTTATCTTATTAAACACTTAATAAAACAATGGGAAACCTATTCCCTATCTTAATTAGTTCCTAAATTCTTAAAATGAATTTCTAATCCTTGT
Source organism: Symsagittifera roscoffensis (assembly GCF_963678635.1). Lineage (NCBI taxonomy): Eukaryota > Metazoa > Xenacoelomorpha > Acoela > Convolutidae > Symsagittifera > Symsagittifera roscoffensis. The sequence continues at coordinate 75,809,209 of NC_087065.1, read as the reverse complement.
ACATAGGGAAATCTATACACTATCTTATTACATGGGAAAATCGGGCGCCAAATTTTAAGCATCGGTGAAATCGGCGCCAAAAGTTTTTTTCTCGAAACTTATCATCTTACCATCTGAAACTTTGAAACATACAACCAATCTTAATACATTGGAAATTCGATTTACACGTAATACACTTATGATATTTACCAGTTGAATAACGTGCGCCAAATTTTTTGCAAAAAATTAGACATTTCCGCACGAAATTTAAAAAAAAAATGTTTTTCTTACCATTCTCTTACCATCACACTGAAACCTCACCTTTCCCTATCTTAAAACATTGGGAAACCTATTCTTTATTTTAATGAATTCCTAATTCCCTACAATGAATTTCTAGTCCTTATACATAGGGAGATCTGTGCACTATCCTAATACATGGGAAACCGGGCGCAGAATCTTAAACATCGGTAAAATCGGGCGCCAAACTTTTTTTCTTGTAACTTACCATCTCACCATCTGAAACTCTGGAGCCTATAACTAATCTTAAAACATTGAAAAATCGATTCCCAAGCATTACACTAATGATATTCACCAATTAGATAACGTGCGCCGAGTTTTTAGAGAAAAATTAGACATTTTCGCACAAAATTAAATAAAAAAACGTTTTTCTTACCATTCTCTTACCATCACACTGAAACGTTACCATTTCCTATCTTAATACACTCTTAATAAAACAACGGGACCCCTATTACCTATCTTAATGAGTTCCTAATTCCCTAAATTGAATTTCTAATCCTTGTACATAGAGAAATCTATACACTATCTTATTACATGGGAAAATCGGGCGCCAAATCTTAAGCATCGGTAAAATCGGCGCCAAAATTTTTTTTCTCGAAACCTATCATCTTACCATCTGAAACTTTGAAACATATAACCAATCTTAATACATTGGAAATTCGATTTACACGTAATACACATATGATATTTACCAGTTGAATAACGTGCGCCGAATTTTTTGCAAAAAAATTAGACATTTTCGCACGAAATTAAAAAAAAAAGGTTTTTCTTACCATTCTCTTACCATCACACTGAAACCTCACCTTTCCCTATCTTAAAACATTGGGAAACCTATTCTTACTTTAATGAATTCCTAATTCCCTACAATGAATTTCTAATCCTTATACATAGGGAAATCTATGCATTATCCTAATACATGGGAAATTGGGCGCAGAATCTTAAACATCGGTAAAATCGGGCGCCAAACTTTTTTTCTCGTAACTTACCATCTCACCATCTGAAACTCTGAAGCCTATAACCAATCTTAAAACATTGAAAAATTGATTCCCAAGCATTACACCAATGATATTTTCCAGTTAGATAACGTGCGCCGAATTTTTAGCGAAAAATTAGACATTTCCGCACAAAATTTTACAAAAAAAAATGTTTTTCTTACCATTCTCTTACCATCACATTGAAACCACCTTTTTCCCTATCTTAAAACATTGGGAACCTATTCTTTATTTTAATGAGTTCCTAATTACCTACAATGAATTTCTAATCCTTATACATAGAGAAATCTATGCACTATCCTAATACATGGGAAATCGGGCGCAGAATCTTAAACATCGGTAAAATCGGGCGCCAAAATCTTTTCTCGTAACTTACCATTTTACCAACTGAAACTCCGAAGCCTATAACCAATCTTAAAACATTGAAAAATCAATTTCCAAGCATTACACAAATGATATTTACCAGTTAGATAACGTGCGCCGAATTTTTAGCGAAAAATTAGACATTTCTGCACGAAATTAAATAAAAAAACGTTTTTCTTATCACTATCTTACCATCACACTGAAACCTTACCATTTCCTATCTTAATACACTCTTAACAAAACAATGGGAAACCTTATCCCTATCTTAATGAGCTCCTAATTCCCTACAATGAATTTCTAATCCTTATACATAGGGAATTCTATGCACTATCCTAATACATGGGAAATTCGGGCGCAGAATCTTAAACATCGGTAAAATCGGGCGCCAAAATTTTTCTCTCGTAACTTACCATCTTACCATCTGAAGCTCTGAAACCTATAACCAATCTTAAAACATTGGAAAATCAATTCCCAAGCATTACACCAATTATATTTACCAGTTAGTTAACGTGCGCCAAATTTTTAGCGAAAAATTAGACATTTCCGCACAAAATTAAATAAAAAAACCTTTTTTTTCTTACAATTCTCTTACCATCACACTGAAACATTACCATTTCCTATCTTAATACACTCTTAATAAAACAATGGGAAACCTATTCCCTATCTTAATGAGCTCCTAATTCCCTACAATGAATTTCTAATTCTTTTACATAGGGAATTCTCTGCACTATCCTAATACATGGGAAATTCGGGCGCAAAATCTTAAACATCGGTAAAATCGGGCGCCAAAATTTTTTTCTCGTAACTTACCATCTTACCATCTGAAACTCTGAAACCTATAACCAATCTTAAAACATTGGAAAATAAATTCCCAAGCATTACACCAATTATATTTACCAGTTAGTTAACGTGCGCCGAATTTTTAGCAAAAAATTAGACATTTTTATGCAAAATTAAATAAAAAAACGTTTTTCTTACAATTCTCTTACCATCACACTGAAACCTTACCATTTCCTATCTTAATAAACTCCTAATAAAACAATGGGAAACCTATTCTTTATTTTAATGAGTTCCTAATTCCCTACAATGAATTTCTAATCCTTATACATAGGGAAATCTATGCACTATCCTAATACATGGGAATTCGGGCGCAGAATCTTAAATATCGGTAAAATCGGGCGCCAAAATTTTTTTATCGTAACTTACTATTTTACCATCTGAAACTTTGAAGCCTATAACTAATCTTAAAACATTAAAAAACCAATTCCCAAGCATTACACCAATGATATTCACCAGTTAGATAACGTGCGCCGAGTTTTTAGAGAAAAATTAGACATTTCCACACGAAAATAAATAAAAAAACGTTTTTGTTACCATTATCTTACCATCACACTGAAACCTTACCATTTCCTATCTTAATACACTCTTAATAAAACAATGGGAAACCTATTCCCTATCTTAATGAGCTCCTAATTCCCTACAATGAATTTCTAATTCTTATACATAGGGAATTCTCTGCACTATCCTAATACATTGGAAATCGGGCGCAGAATCTTAAATATCGGTAAAATCGGGCGCCAAAATTTTTTTATCGTAACTTACTATCTTACCATCTGAAACTTTGAAACCTATAACCAATCTTAAAACATTGGAAAATCAGTTCCCAAGCATTACACCAATTATATTTACCAGTTAGTTAACGTGCGCCGAATTTTTAGCAAAACATTGGGAAACCTATTCTTTATTTTAATGAGTTCCTAATTCCCTACAATGAGTTTCTAATCCTTATAAATATCTTAAAACATTGGGAAACCTATTCTTTATTTTAATGAGTTCCTAATTCCCTACAATGAGTTTCTAATCCTTATAAATAGGGAAATCTATGCACGATCCTAATACATGGGAAATCGGGCGCAGAATCTTAAACATCGGTAAAATCGGGCGTCAAAATTTTATTCTCGTAACTTACCATCTTACCATCTGAAACTCTGAAGCCTATAACCAATCCTAAAACATTGAAAAATCAATTCCCAAGATTTACACCAATGATATTTACCAGTTAGATAACGTGCGCTGATTTTTTAGCGAAAAATTAAACATTTGCGCACGAAATTATTGAAAAAAAAAAACGTTTTTCTCACCATTCTCTTACCATCACACTGAAACCTCACCTTTCCCTATCTTAAAACATTGGGAAACCTATTCTTACTTTAATGAATTCCTAATTCCCTACAATGAATTTCTAAACCTTATACATAGGGAAATCTATGCATTATCCTAATACATGGGAAATTGGGCGCAGAATCTTAAACATCGGTAAAATCGGGCGCCAAACTTTTTTTCTCGTAACTTACCATCTCACCATCTGAAACTCTGAAGCCTATAACCAATCTTAAAACATTGAAAAATTGATTCCCAAGCATTACACCAATGATATTTTCCAGTTAGATAACGTGCGCCGAATTTTTAGCGAAAAATTAGACATTTCCGCACAAAATTTTACAAAAAAAAATGTTTTTCTTACCATTCTCTTACCATCACATTGAAACCACCTTTTTCCCTATCTTAAAACATTGGGAACCTATTCTTTATTTTAATGAGTTCCTAATTACCTACAATGAATTTCTAATCCTTATACATAGAGAAATCTATGCACAATCCTAATACATGGGAAATCGGGCGCAGAATCTTAAACATCGGTAAAATCGGGCGCAAAAATCTTTTCTCGTAACTTACCATTTTACCAACTGAAACTCCGAAGCCTATAACCAATCTTAAAACATTGAAAAATCAATTTCCAAGCATTACACAAATGATATTTACCAGTTAGATAACGTGCGCCGAATTTTTAGCGAAAAATTAGACATTTCTGCACGAAATTAAATAAAAAAACGTTTTTCTTATCACTATCTTACCATCACACTGAAACCTTACCATTTCCTATCTTAATACACTCTTAACAAAACAATGGGAAACCTAATCTCTATCTTAATGAGCTCCTAATTTTCTACAATGAATTTCTAATCCTTATACATAGGGAATTCTATGCACTATCCTAATACATGGGAAATTCGGGCGCAGAATCTTAAACATCGGTAAAATCGGGCGCCAAAATTTTTCTCTCGTAACTTACCATCTTACCATCTGAAGCTCTGAAACCTATAACCAATCTTGAAACATTGGAAAATCGATTCCCACGCATTACTCCAATGATATTTACCAGTTAGATAACGTGCGCCGAATTTTTAGCGAAAAATTAGACATTTCCGCACAAAATTAAATAAAAAAACATTTTTCTTACAATTCTCTTACCATCACACTGAAACCTTACCATTTCCTATCTTAATAAACTCCTAATAAAACAATGGGAAACCTATTCTTTATTTTAATGAGTTCCTTATTCCCTACAATGAATTTCTAATCCTTATACATAGGGAAATCTGTGCACTATCCTAATACATGGGACATCGGGCGCAGAATCTTTAATATCGGTAAAATCGGGCGCCAAAATTTTTTTATCGTAACCTACTATCTTACCATCTGAAACTTTGAAGCCTATAACCAATCTTAAAACATTAAAAAACCAATTCCCAAGCATTACACCAATGATTTTCACCAGTTAGATAACGTGCGCCGAGTTTTTAGAGAAAAATTAGACATTTCCACACGAAAATAAATAAAAAAACGTTTTTCTTACCATTATCTTACCATCACACTGAAACCTTACCATTTCCTATCTTAATACACTCTTAATAAAACAATGGGAAACCTATTCCCTATCTTAATGAGCTCC